>NC_033797.1:128106678-128137729 GCF_001876935.1 Asparagus officinalis | reverse complement strand
GACCGGATCTTTGTAATCCAAGATGACAATTATTTCAATGAAGAAAACAGTTTTCCCCGCGAACAGTTTAAACTGTTATGTATCTTAGATTTTTCGACTTTTCTTATTATGTTGTTTATGTTTCTGTCTGTTTCTATTATATTTGACTTATTTTTGTGTTTGCTTTAGATTTATTATTTCTTACTTGACTTTTATTCTTACTTAATATGTTTCTGCTTTGTTCCTATGAATGCTTGTATATTATTTGTATGATTCACTCTATGTAATTGTTTATTTATATTGTACCTGTTTGTTCTAATTCTATATTATTGCTTATCTTATACTTTATACTGATTAGATTGCTTATATATTTACAGTACTGTATAACAAGTTCACACAGTTAAATATGTTTGTATCATAGTATTTGTTTGGACTTTGTTGCGAGTCTGAGATGCGATAGCGATATCTTAGTTCTCACAACTTATATCTCATCTTGTGTTGTTCTTGTCTTACATTCCCCTTTGCTTATGAATATGCAATTTATTTTGAATTCTTCTCTATATGCGTTGGGTTGAGCCTCTCTTTCCATATCTCTGTCCTTGGGTTTAATTCCGAGGACGGAATTTGTTTTAAGAGGGGTAGAATGTAAGGACCATGAATTTTTTATACTAGTTAAAATAATTTTTTAGTATTTTAAAATATTTAATTATTATTTTAAAAGAGTATTTGTATTTTTCTTGAAATTCTACAATTTTTTTATGATTTAAAGTCTAAGTTTTATATTTATTTAAATGATTTGAATATTTATAAATTTATTTAGTGTAGTAAAAATTTTCGAAATTTATCCGTTGTGTTACCGATACTATTATGTGTCATTTTGAATAATACGTTATATTATTTTTATTATTACGTATATTTTCGTATAATACATTGTATTATTAATTACATGTTATTTGTATAATTTGTTGTATTATTTCTACTGTTGCATATTATCTGTCGTATTAGTATAACTTGTACGTTTTACTGTGTATATAATTATCCCATAATTATTTAATTTTAAATATAAGTAAATATATTTTTATTATTAATTAATCTAATTTAATTATACAATATGGGTATATTTTGACTATTACATATCAACTGTTGTATTAGCACAACATGTAGGTTTTTATTTGTAGATAAATATTCCATAATTATTTTGATTTTTAAATATCAATAATTAATTAATTTAGATTAATTTGCATTTTTCAAAAACCCTAAAATTACCTATATATAAATAGGGCTTTTTATTTCTAGCCCCAAATGTTTACTCATCTTTACCTTTAAACCCAATCACTATTTGTTGTATCCATAAACCCAAATATCTTTTTGTATTTATCTTTAAGCCCAACTTAAAGATTTTGGGGGGCCCACACATATAAGTATTGTATTTTGTAAGTTGGGCTTAAAGATAAATACAAAAAGATATTTGGGTTTATGGATACAACAAATAGTGATTGGGTTTATAGATAAAGATGAGTAAACATTTGGGGCTAGAAATAAAAAGGCCCATATAATAACCCTCATCTCTCCTTCTCTTCCCCAAAACGAACGGCGCCAAGAAGCCCCGAACCCAACCCCTCTCCTCAACGCTAACCTGCCGAGATCCCCTCCTGACCTAGCCTTCCGGACGCGGCGCGCCAATCTCTGTCGCGCCGCGCTTCACTCTGACCACCAGACCTCCGCCTCCATCATCACCACTGAACCCCACACGACTCCGCTCGTCCACCGCCACCCCGCAAACGCTCGGCACGTTGTTGCTGCCCGCTTCTGACTTCCCCGTCGGCTCTGCCACCACCGTACCACTCAGCCACCAAAGCAACCCTCGCGTCACCTCTTGCTCCGACTTCTTTCCACCTCTTGAGTTCACACCCCCCTCCGAACTGAGCCGCTGCTGCCTCTAGCTCAGCATACCTCACAGACGCCAAACCCCTTCAGCTCCTTGTTCGTTTTTCTGCGCTCCTTCGTCTCTTCAGCTCGATTGCCTTCATGCCGCCGTTGCTATTTTTGACCCCCACCTGTACTCCCCTGCTTTTTCTTTCGCGCTTCTTTTTTTTGTGAGCTCTGTCGCTTTTCTGACGACGCCGACACCCACGACGCCTATCCTTCTCAGATCTATCACCCAAACGCCTCACCGCGCTCGCCTCTGCCGCTCGCCGCAGCTGCCTCCCCGCCTTCGCCTCCGCCACGCACGGAGCCCCCTGTCGCAGCCGATCCGACCAGCACAGCGCTGTCCATCCCCTCCGCGTCGTTGCCGGCAGGGGGCCTCTCTCACTCACGTCGAGTTCCCGCAATGTGCGGCATCACCCGGTTTCGTCACCCCCGCCACGTGTCAGATCCGATCCGCACCGTCAGCGTCGATTCGTTCGACGAACCCCGAGGCAAGATCCCACTTCTCTTGACTCGTCATTTCCTATTTTTATCTATTGTTAATTAGTTGAATAGATTAAATTGTGAATTGATATTATCTGCGTGGGCTTGTGAATGATTAATATTAATAATGATATTATGATAAGTAATTTAAAGGAATAATTATTTTGTGTAAAAGTGATTATTTTGAGATGTTTTAGAATTATTATGATGAGAAAATAGATTATTTGAAAAATGAAATGATTTTGAGCAATTATTAAAATAGATGATTAAAATAATTTATTTTGGAAAAACGAGTTATTTTAAATTGTTCAACTATTTTAAGAAAAGATTAATTTAGAATAATTATTATGAATTAAAATAATTTATTTCGGTAGCGGGATCATTTCTGGATAATTATATCAATTAAAAAGAATTTATTTGAGAACAGAATCATTTGAGGAAAATTATGATAATTTTAAAAGAAATTATTTTGGAAAAGGATTTTTTTTAAATTATATAGACTATGTTTATGATTTATAATTCTTAATTTTGATTATCTGATATGTCATGATATTATTTCACACGATTAGTTGCATTGATTGTCCATATTGTGTTGAGAACCCTTAGTAGTTCATGACTTAGTGGCCTCGTGCGTCATGAACAGACTTAGTGACACGTGTGAGTGTGTTGATTAAGTTTAGGTGGTGAACCCGAGTTTCAATGAGGATTATGGTTGATTTAGAAAAACGAGAAGAGTTGGGATGGTGAAGTTAATGTTCATGTGATCGGATAAGACTGTTGATGTGTCTTCCAGGCTCGCTCCCGTGGTTGGTGTCGCCACCGGGGTTGGTTTGTAGGGCTAAAGTGAAGTGTGTACATCACTTTAGTCAGTGAAATCGTTTCGTCACCCGAGTTGTGCTTGAGTTCGGACCAGGCAGAAAACGGTTTACGTGTAGTCCTCTGGCCGCATGTGTAGTGGGATTGGATGCGCGTAGGGGATTTGTGAACAATCAGTATCCGATGACAGGAGCGTTGACTCTGTGTGAGATGTGACCAGTGACCTGTTATAGAATGACTAGTTAGTAGGTTAGTTGTGTTTTCTGTTCGTACTTAGATCGGGATTAATAATTAATTATCTATAATTTGAGACATAAGGTATATACATGACGGTTTCCTTGTTTAGATTATTTCGCTCGACGTACTACGTCTCAAGTTATAGGTATTTAAGTATTAATTCCATCTAGTTGTGTGATTTGGATACTTGGATGATTACCCTGTTGGCTAGTTGCGTGATCTTGACACTTGGATGGTTTTCTTAGATTCTTCTGATGATTTTATTCCAGTGATAGATTGTATTTAGATTATTAGTAATTCATTTGCATGTTATTATTATTATTAACACTGTTTTTGCTTGGGTCGTTCGATCGTTCTTTTCTTTTGTGGGGTCTTGCCGTGCGCCATGCACCTAACGTACACCAGTTTTTTCTGGTGTACGTCAGACTTAGAAGAAGAACAGGTTCATCTTGGAGATGCGCCAGGGCCGGAGGATTCTCAACAAGAGTGCCTTGTAGACGGAGCAGAAGAAGGAGTCGAAGCTTATTCTTTGATGGTTCCAGTTTACTTTGTAGTTCTTTCTTTTTTCATTGATCGATGTATTTTTGTATCTCTCCTATATTCATTTGTTCATTTTTATATAAGGGCATGTTGACCTATATTATTATGTCTCGGATGTTATCTCATTTGCGATATGATATTTTTATTCTGAGTTTGTCTATTATTTTCTTGCTGATTGTGATCGGGGACCTGTGACTTTTCATTGTATTTATTTCCAGACGCTTAGCGTATTAGGTTGAGGAGAAATGATTATTTTACTTATTCTCCTTAATCTAATACGTCGCGGGCTTGTTCACGTTCCGATTCCCGGGTATTTTGGGAAGCGGGGCGTGACATTACTCAAGGGCCTTTGTTGAGAGATGGAATTTTTTGGATTTATTCTGCAATTAAAGATAAAAGCAATTATTAGTGGTATATTTATTCATATAAAATAGATAATAAGGGTATAAAATTATAATAAAATATGATCACCAAATACCGCCACACCTAAACTTTTGCTAGTCCTCTAGCAAAGAAAATAAAAAGAAAATCCTAACTCACTTTCGCAGGAATCGCGGTTGTATTTAGCACATACAACAAGCCTTTAAACCCCTAGGTTACCCTAGTGGACGAGTTGTAGTCTCGTGAGGGTTTGCAGTGAATATACCCACAAAATTCAGTCAACTTGCCAAATTAAAGAAGTCAGTAAATAACTAAATTCACTTGATAACTTTTAGATAATCTAATTGGAGCCAGTTATCACTCAAGAAAACATTTTTATATATAACTCTAAGGTATATTTTTAAGAAAATCTTCTCATTGTAGCAATACAAAACCAAGCCAAACTTAGAAATTTAATTTAAAAGTTTTGTAAAGAACATGCTAACTCTTTGTTTTAAATAATTTTTAAGTTGCTTGATTTAAAATATTTTCCAAGACCATATATACAATTATAAAACTTTTTTTTAAAATTTTTTTAACTCTTTCTTTCTTGGTGATTTTTTTCTACTTTAACGGGCTTTCTAAGTGACAATTTAACGAGTTTTGGGCCAATGGATCCCAACCCAAATGGGCTTAGGTCATTAAGTATGGAAATACTCATTGGGCTTAATTACTAGGTCAGCTTAGGCTTAATAAGATAGAATCACCTTGAATTAAGGAGTTTTTTTGTGCCCATTTTTCGCACTCTTCTTTTGCAAATTTTTTTTTGTATATGTATATATATTTTGAAAATATGTAAATCAAGAGACTTTAAAAAAAATTATTTTCAACTCTAAGTTAAGCATGCAAAAATTTTATTATTTTAAATAAAAATCTAAGTTAAGGCTTAAGTAAAGTATACTACTTTGAAAATCATTTCTTAAGAAATTTATTTAGAGTTATCATAAAAGGTGAACTTAAGTAAATAACTAACTAGGGATTAAAAAATTTTAAATTTATCAAATAAATCAATTATTACATAACTCTATCAATTTGGCAAGTGACGATATTTTTATAATTTTTTTAAGAAAAGGAAAAAAATTTAACTAAAAATGTAAAATACAGAGAAAAAATAACTAATTCCTACCCTCACACCCAAATTTTGCATTGTCCTCAATGCAAACTCTATGATGCATAAAGTAAAACAGATAAGAAGTGAAGCACTTATATTTAGTTGGCTGATAAAATTCTGCAATTATCTTTGGTCTGAGGAGGATGAAAATAAAAATTTATTCTTCTTTTTTTTTCTTTTTTTTTCTTTTTTTTTTGAAAACTGAACAAGAAACTCTCAAATGAGAGAAGAATAAATTCTTCTTATTATTTTGAAATAAACAAAATAATCAATGTAGAATGAAATATTCAACATGAAGAGTTCCTGTTCTACATTGAATCCACAAAATAATCAATGTAGAATGAAATATTCAACATGAAGAGTTCCTGTTCTACATTGAATCCTACCTTACTGTTGAAAATTCTTCCCCGAATTTTAAACAAATTCAGAATGATATAATCAATAATGTGAATTTCCTAGCATTTTGGAGTGTTCAGTAATTCTTGCAACAAAGTAAGGTAGGTATTATTGGTGTCATGTATTTTACATTTCTTAATGAACTTAGACTCTTGTACTGTGAAGTTTTGTTTTCTAACAACCAATTCTTCTATGAAGTTCTGAAAATTTGGTTGTTGATTATTCTCCAGGAATCTAAGTTCATCAAGAAAGAGTTCTTCAAAATTTAATTCAAAGCAGCAAATGTTTAACACAGTTTTATTATTCTCAAGGACCTGATCTGCTTCTTCTAAAAACTCTAACTCTTCATCAAAAATTTCCTCAAAACTCAAATCAGACTCTTCTTCTTCTTCTTCTTCTTCTGATCTTTCCTGAATGTAGTTTATTTCTAGAGGCTGATTATTTGGTTGGTCCCCTGGATTAAAAATGTTGAGATCAGCAGTCAAATTCCCAAAGGACAGATTCATTTGACCAGTTCTACAGTAAATGAGAGCATTAGAATTGGCTAAGAACGGTCGTCCTAAGATGACAGGTGTCTGTCCTTTAGGATTGGAAACATGCTGTATTTCCAAGTGTGACGCCCCTGGGTTCACACAAGGCTGCAGTCCGAGGTAAAACCAGAAATGTCAAACCTGTCATGCACCACACCGTGTAATAACATGTTTCACCATCACAATTACTATCTCTCTAGTGGAATCAACAACAGGTGTAGTACAAAGCAAGTAATAGATTATACAGGAATCAACTGATGAAATAATAGAGATCAAATTAATATTTCATCATCTAATATACTGAAATACAAGTAAATGTCTGAAATAAATGAACTGGAGTTCTCAACAAGTCTCAACTACAAAATATCTGACAAGAGGAAATAAAGCACACAGCCTTTACAACTTCTAGAATAAGACTCTCACATGTCTACACAAAATCTACAGTGGAGCTCAAATGAAAAATATATCTAAGCAGCCGGCTGAAGCTAAAGTACATCGCCATCAACCTGCGACTCTCCGGTGTCCTGGCTCGTTACCTGAAAGGGGGAGGGACAACGAGCGTCAAAGCGCTAGCGAGCAATATCACAACCAACCCCAAGGGAAAGGGCTCGTTGTATACAGAAAATACAGTGAATACATAATATTCTAAAATCATAGATCCTAACAAAAGAGGATTTTAGTATTTAGAGATTTACAACACGAGCATAGGTACGTCGAGCGAAATAATCCAAACAAGAAAACCCTCATGTATATACCTTGTATCTTAAATTATAAATCCCTAAACACCAAACCCAAAATCTAATACAGGAACAATAATAAAGAGAAATACAACCCATCTCAGAACTTAAATACTGTGTCATGTCATAACCAAATAAGTGTTAAAGGTCAAAATTACATATGTGTCATGTACAGCCTAGGTAGCTATCATGTCCAAATCTCATGTAATCATGTCATGTCCTGATTTAGATAAGTGTCATACTCATAGCTTAACAAATGTCCAACACATGGTCTAATAGGTAAATGTCCAACACGAGGACTGAAATGGATTATAGTCCAACACGAGGACTTTAATGGATTATAGTCCAACACGAGGACTTTAATGGATTATAGTCCAACACGAGGACTGAAATATAGTTTGCCCAACACATGGACCAAATAGTAAATATCAATGGGATATGTGAAAAGATATACTTACACGAATTTCATACGCATCTCGGTGTATGATTCTAAATTGGTGCCCTCGGGTAATCTATCATGCATAGATACTTAGTAAGACTGAAAACAAATGCCAAATGATCGAGGCAAATGCTCGAACAAGAAGAAAAATATCACAGAACAGTTCTGTGCTCAAAACTGTGCGGCGGTCGACCGCCCCGGTCGACCGCACTCAGAGCCGAAACTCACTGTGCAGCAGAAACCCTCGTGGTCGACCGCCGCGGTCGACCGCGCAGAGGGCAGATGAATTTTGCCCTTCTGCACGCCCAGCGGTCGACCGTCGTGGTCGACCGCAAGGCAGACAGAAGCCCAGTCTGGGTTTCTGTCAGCTTCAAACCTGTAAACACGAAATTTTTTATTTGATATTAAAAATACTAATGTTTCTAATAATCATATAACCATATACGACGAAAACATTGGTGAACTTTATTACCCAATAATGTTTCTAATAATCATATAACCATATACGACGAAAACATTGGTGAACTTTATTACCCAAAACATTGATGGACTTTTTATAAACTGAAACACAAGATTTTCGCATCATATGCTATAAAGAACATATTTTTATACTCACTTATACGTTTTAGGCTCAACAAATCCCATTAAAACTGATTAGAAAACTTTTAAGAACATAGGAAAGGACTGGGCGAGATGTTACTCGCCTGAGGTGGTATTGTAGAACTCCTGAACACGCGTGAGCATGCTCCTCCTTCGATAGAATCGCTCCAAATCCCGCTGAAACTCTTCGAGACTCCTCACAAATCGCCAAGAACGGATCTAGGGTTTGGGAGAGAAGAGGGGGGATGCTAGGGTTTGTAAAACAGAAGAAAAGAGGTGATTTTCGTGATATAACATGTATATATATAGCAGCAAACCCAAAACCCGAAACCCAAAACTGGAAATTCAGTCTGACTAGGAACATTCTCTTTGGTATTTTGGCTATAACTTTCTCATACGACCTAGGAATAAGTGATCTAAGATTTGTTAGAAATCTCTTGAAGAGACCTACAACTTTGGTATTATACACTTTTCCAGATTCTTAATGAATCAGTGTGAAAAACATAGAAACTCTTAACTGGTCAAAATTCCCAGATTCTCACTCTTGGCCTTTGTGCATGATTTGTGTATTTGTACTCACATATATACATATATACGTTGAATTGATCTCAAATCAATTCCTAGCATACTCAAACATCATAATATATTATTTATAAATGTATAACATATTTATTATTATTTATTATAAAGTATTCAAATTTTTGGGGTTTTACATTCTTCCCACCTTAAAAGAATTTCGTCCTCAAAATTCAGAAATCATACTTAAGCAAATAATAATACTATAAAAGCACGTATATGGTCAAATTCAACCCGCGAACATAAACATCTTAGAATATTTACTCTTGATAAGCATATATGGATATTTATATTTAACAGTCCAGGATAACTATATTCCCACTCAACCCTTAATTGAATTGAACTAGTATGTCGGGCGAAAAAATCCAAACAAGGAACCCCCCATTTATATACCGTGTGTTCCAAAAGATTAAGAATTAAGCGATAATATCCTCATTCTAGCGTTAAATCAAAATATAACCACACAAATAATCACACACATAAATCAATACACTTCCTCAATAGGTACCGAAAGTCGCGCGGCATAACATCTTCGCGCTCCCGAAAATCATCTTCGATGTCTACACTTAACCATCAAAATTGTAAATACCCCCACTTAACCCCTAATTAAATGGAACAAGTACATCGAGCGAAAAATCCAAACAAGGAACCCCTCATATATATACCATATGTTCCAAGTACTTAGGAGATAAGTGTTAATACCCTCATTTTAGTGTTAAGTATAAACATCACCATACAGGTAACCATAAGCCATAAACAAGTCATACAAAAATTTAATTTACTTGATCAAACAATTGTGGGTAGTTGCGATGTATATCCTCCTCGCGCTCCCGAGAAACCTCCTCAACTCCTTTCCGATTCCACTGAATTTTCACCAAGGGAAAAATATATTGTTTCTAAATTTCTTGTCTTCTCTAGCAAGTATACAAACTGAGATTTCAATCGTAGTCAAATCATCCTGAAGCTAAATCTCTGATGCGTTCAACACTCACTGCTGCTCTTAAACATGAAATACTTTATGTACACTAGACATCGGTGCTGGAAAGTCTAGTCCATATGAAACAGCCCAAATAAGCTCCAAAATTCGGAACGGTCCAATATATTTCAGCTCAAGCTTTCTCCGCCTTCCGAATCGCTGAACGTCTTTCATAAATGATACTTTCAACATAACTAACTCTTCAAATCTAAAACTCTAAATGTCCTCATCTCTTATCTGCATATCTCTTTTGCTGACTCTGAGTGGCTAGAATATGTTCTCTGCTCAATGTTACTTTCTCAGTAATCTGTCTCATAAGCTCTGGCCCAAGCATTAAACTATCCTCTAGCTCTACCCAACATATAGGCGATCTGCAATGCCTCCTGTACGATGCTTCATACGGGGCCACACCAATTATCGCTTGATAACTGTTGTTATAAGTGAACTCTATCAGTAGAATATGATTCCTTCCATCTACCTTGAAAGTTAATGACATAAGCCCGCAACATGTCCTCCAACAACTGATTTACTCTTTCCGTCTGACCATCCGTCTCGATCCGATACAATTGTATCTGAAACTCCATGAAGTCAACTATCTCCCCAACAAATATCCTCGCATATGCCTCGGCGGTATAAGTAGTCCTCACTGGAATAAAATGTGCTGACTTTATTAGTCTATCCATTATCACCTAAACAGAATTATTTTCTTTCTTCGACTTCGGCAACCCTACAATAAAGTTCATAAAAATGTCCATCCACTTCTGTTCCAAAATGGGTAAAGACCGAAGTGTTCCTAGCGGTCTCTGATGTTCCACCTTCACTTGCTGACAGGTACGACACTTAGCTATATACTCTGGAATCTTCCTACGTCTATCACTCCACCAAAAGTGCCTCTTTAAGTCCTTGTACATGTTAGTTGTTCCTGGAGGCACTGAATCGTGAATTCATAGTCCTCAATAAATTCAATCCACCATTGCTGTCTCTGGTTGAGTTCCTTCTGGAAGAAAATATACTTCAAACTCTGGTGGTCGATAAACAACTCAAATTGCACTCCATACAAATAATGTCTCGTGACTTCAGTGCAAATATCACTGCTGTCAACACCAAATCATGAGTGATGTAGTTCTGCTCGTGCACCCTAAATTGTCATGAGATATATGCTTTTATCCTCTGAGTCTGCATCAAGATGCCTCCTAAACCTGCTAATGATGCATCTGTGTAAACAACGTATGTCCTGTCGCTGCTCGGAATAGTCAAAACCGACGCTATAGTCAACGTAGTCTTTAAAGTATCAAAGGCCTTCTGGCACTCCATGTTCTAAATGAACTGTACACCATTCTTCGTAAGGCGTGTAAGTGGAGTCGAAATCTTCAAGAAGTCTAGGATGAACTACCTGTAATAACCGGCTAACCCAAGAAGCTTCAAATCTCTGTCACCATCTTCGATGATTCCAAATCAAGAACTGCTATAACCTTAGCCGGATCCACTAATATGTCCTTTCTACTGATGATGTGGCCGAGAAATTCTGACTCCTGTAAGTCAAAACTCGCACTTGCTGAATTTAGCATAGAACTGATGCTCCTGTAGAGTCTGCAAAGCTAACCTTAAATGCTACTCGTGTTCTGCCTCCGATCCCGAATATATGAGAATATCATCGATAAAGACAATCACAAACTGGTCTAAGAAGGGACGAAGAACTCGATTCATCAAATCCATGAATACCACGGGTGGATTACTCAACCCAAATGGCATGACCAGAAACTCGAAAGATTCATATCGAATCAGGAAAAACGGCTTTGGGAAAATTCATCTCCCGAACTCGAAACTACAATAACTCAAATCAAAGATCAATCTTCAAGAAAAATATTGCACTTCCCACAGCTGATCGAACAAGTCAAAAATCCTAACAAATCCGAACAGTGAACTTGTTCATATCATAAAAATCTACACATAATCATAGGTTACCGTCCTCATTCTCCCGAAGAGGATCAGTATTCCCATAAATAAAAGATACTCCAGTGAGTAATACTCTAAGATAATAACTTATTTATCTAACTCTATCTGTAGCTCCCTCACCTCAGCAGGTGACATACGATAGGGTGCTCGGGATATCGGTACTGTGCTCGGCTACAACTCGATGCGGGAACCAACCTCTCTCACTGGAGGAAATCTAGGTATGTCCTGAAAGACATCCTGATACTCTGAGACAACTCCGGTCTCACACAAGTCAGTACTCCGATCCCTCAGCATTACTTACTCGACGTATACTAGAAATGACTCTACATTCCGGTCACCCTGTGAGGTCGCTACTATCTATACAAATCTAACGAATGCTCACAAGCTAACTATTTTAGTAAAACAATCGATACTAACATGGTATGATGATAGCTAATCCATACAAAGAAAAAGAAAAAAAATGTTGAAATTTGACATCAGTAACACGATCAACTCGATGACTAACTCGGACTCATCTAGTCTGATGACACATCTCCTACAGATAGAAGGGACACTCCTTCTAGAGGAGTAAAGACTGACAACGGAATATCTATGAAATGTGCTACAAGCTGAAACCTATCAACGAAGGTATGAGAGATAAGAAGTAAGCAAATTTCCTAACTCAAACTAGATCCGAGCTGAAAAGGAAATTACGAAGAAAGCTCCGCTCATACCCTGATCACGCGGTACTACTGAATAGACTCTGCTGGATAAAGCAAATCTCCAGGGTGATGCAAATATGGCCTGCTGACCCTAAATCCTCGGATTAACAAGTAATCCCTCTATTTTCCCACTGCTGGCTGTAATTACGACTCTGAGACTGTCGTCCGTGACCTCTATCTTGCTGGCTCCCTGCTGGTGTACTGCGATAATTCTTTCGCTCTTTGTTCATTGTTGTGGTTGTAACATGTACTCCGAATTCTGTGCTACTTCGGCGCTCTCGAATCATATTGTGCTCCTTTCTTATATTGTCCTTGTTGCTGGGTTAAAATCATTCTCCCGTTGCTAGGATTCTCTTATCATTGTCATTTTTACTATTCTGGTTTTAATTTCTTCCTTCACTATGGGTATATCTCCCCGCTTCGCTAGACTAGTTTTAACTACTTGTTGAAGTAGTGACTAAAATTCTCCCAAATAGATGATAATTGCTACCCGTCAAAAATCTGGATGTTGTTGCTACCCTCTAGCGATATCCTTAGTACTGAATACACCTAGCTTCTGCTTGGTACTAAGTCGACGTTAAAGAAATTTTTACATACTCCTTCCCTTATAGGTGGTAATTGAAGTTGGTGCGCCTTAAAACTCTGGTGCTCTTATTGTATGATCCCTTTTTTTATTCTTTCAGAGTTAAACCTCCTACTCTACGGCTCTATAAACAGCTGATTGTGATGGTGGTGCCTTCATAAGTATTGCTTCTTTACTTTCACGACGGGTACAACCGGTGATGGAACTCCTGAAAGTGGTACTGCTGACGCTAACGGATACACTTCTAGCTTCTCGAGTGTTGTAAGATCTTGTTGCTAACGGTGCCATGAAGTCGATCAAATACTATGGAGCCTGCTGCGGCTCGGCTCTGCATGCCCAGCTCTCTAGGTACGAGTTTTACGCTCGACCACATCCTCGTTTTGATCATCTATAATATCATAAAGGAGAGCCTTAATTATCACAGTAAGTGAGCGATAATTATATTATATATATATATATATATATATACTTAATATTATATATATTATATTATATATTTATATATCTATATATATACTATATAGTATATATTATATATATATATCTTATTTACCACAACACACACTACACACATTGTATCACATATACGAATTTCATAACACATAGTTATTCACGGAAAATACCTTCAATCAACTATCAATAGTTTGTCATAAAAAATTTTTCTCGGAATTTGAGATATAAGCAGATACCGTCCTCACTCATACTAGGAAATCCTTGTAAGCGGACTCATATATCATGAATCCTAAGAACTCTAACCTAAGCTGCGCTAACGAATACGACAGCAGGATGATCCTAAGGATACTGGAACTAGAGCTCTGATACCAACTGTGACGCCCCTGGGTTCACAGAAGGCTGCAGTCCGAGGTGAAACCAAAAATGTCAAACCTGCCATACACCACACCGTGCAATAACATGTTTCACCATCATAATTACTATCTCTCTAGTGGAATCAACAACAGGTGTAGTACAAAGCAAGTATTAGATTATACAGGAATCAACTGATGAAATAATAGAGATCAAAAATATATTTCATCATCTAAT
Source organism: Asparagus officinalis (assembly GCF_001876935.1). NCBI lineage: Eukaryota > Viridiplantae > Streptophyta > Magnoliopsida > Asparagales > Asparagaceae > Asparagus > Asparagus officinalis. The sequence goes on along the minus strand of NC_033797.1, from coordinate 128,123,679 downwards.
ATACTGAAATATAAGTAAATGTCTGAAATAAATGAACTGGAGTTCTCAACAAGTCTCAACTACAAAATGTCTGACAAGAGGAAATAAGGCACACAACCTTTACAACTTTTAGAATAAGACTCTCACATGTCTACACAAAATCTACAGTGGAGCTCAAAAGAAAAATATATCTAAGTAGCCGGCTGAAGCTAAAGTACATCGCCATCAACCTGCGACTCTCCGAGCTCCTGGCTCGTTACCTGAAAGGGGGAGGGACAACGAGCGTCAAAGCGCTAGCGAGCAACATCACAACCAACCCCAAGGGAAAGGGCTCGTTGTATACAGAAAATACAGTGAATACATAATATTCTAAAATCATAGATCCTAACAAAAGAGGATTTTAGTATTTAGAAATTTATAACACGAGCATAGGTACATCGAGCGAAATAATCCAAACAAGGAAACCCTCATGTATATACCTTGTATCTCAAATTATAAATCCCTAAACACCAAACCCAAAATCTAATACAGGAATAATAATAAAGAGAAATACAACCCATCTCAGAACTTAAATACTGTGTCATGTCATAACCAAATAAGTGTCAAAGGTCAAAATTACATAAGTGTCATGTACAACCTAGGTAGCTATCATGTCCAAATCTCATGTAATCATGTCATGTCCTGATTTAGATAAGTGTCATACTCATAGCTTAACAAATGTCCAACACATGGTCTAATAGGTAAATGTCGAATACGAGGACTGAAATGCATTATAGTCCAACACGAGGACTTTAATGGATTATAGTGCAACACGAGGACTGGAATAATATAGTTTGCCCAACACATGGACCAAATAGTAAATATACGCATCTCGGTGTATGATTCTAAATTGGTGCCCTCGGGTAATCTATCATGCATAGATACTTAGTAAGACTAAAAACAAATGCCAGATGATCGAGGCAAACACTCGAACAAAAAGAAAAATTTTACAGAACAGTTCTGTGCTTAAAACTGTGCGGCGGTCGACCGCCCCGGTCAACCGCACTCAGAGCTGAAACTCACTGTGCAGCAGAAACCCTCACGGTCGACCACCGCGCATCGCGGTCGACCGCCAAGGTATCGCGGTCAACCGCCGCAGTCGACCGCGCAGAGGGCAGACGAATTCTGCCCTTCTGCACGCCCAGCGGGCGAGATGTTACTCGCCTGAGGGGGTATTGTAGAACTCCTGAACACGCGTGAGCATGCTCCTCCTTCGATAGAATCGCTCCAAATCCCGCTGAAACCCTTCGAGACTCCTCAAAAATCGCCAAGAACGGATCTAGGGTTTGGGAGAGAATAGGGGGGCTGCTAGGGTTTGTAAAACAGAAGAAAATAGGTGATTTTTGTGATATAACATGTATATATATAGCAGCAAATCCGAAACCCGAAACCCGAAATCCGAAACTGGAAATTCAGTTTGACTAGGAACATACTCTTCGGTATTCTGGCTATAACTTTTTCATACGACCTAGGAATAATGTGATCTAAGATTTGTTGGAAAGATCTTGAAGAGACCTACAACTTTGGTATTATACACTTTTACAGATTCGTAATGAATCAGTGTGAAAAATATAGAAACTCTCAATTGGTCAAAATTCCCAGATTCTCACTCTTTACCTTTGTGCATGATTTGTGTATTTGTACTCACATATATACATATATACGTTGAATTGATCTCAAATCAATTCCTAGCATACTCAAACATCATAATATATTATTTATAAATGTATAACATATTTATTATTATTTATTATAAAGTATTCAAATTTTTGGGGTTTTACATTAAGACTACAAAATCTACTGGAAAAATAAAATCTCCAACCTTAATCAGAACATCCTCTAACTCACCCATAGGGACCTTGACAGATCTATCAGCCAACTGTAAGGTGCATTTGGTTGGGTTCAGTACACCTAGACCCAATTGCTGATAGACTGAATATGGAAGAAAATTGACACTAGCCCCTATGTCTAAAAGCGCCTTATCAATGTGAGTATTACCAATGATACATGAAATGATGGGGAAACCTGGATCTTTACGTTTCAAAGGTATGAGATTTGACAGCATTTCACTGATATTGGTGGCTAAAAAGACTTTCTTTGGAACATTTATTCGCCTCTTCTTAGTGCATAATTCTTTTAAAAATTTAGCATAAGATGGAATTTGTTCAATTACATCTAAGAGAGGAATGTTGACCTTAACCTACTTGAATGTTTCTAGGATCTTCTCCTCCTGAGGAGAGTGTTTCCTAGACCTGAGTCTAGCTGGGAAGGGAGCAACCGGTCTAAATCTATCAAAAGCAGGCTCAGGTTCGGGTTTAGGTTCTTGGTCATCTGAGGGGAGTGATTGTTGAATAGATTCATTAGAAGGAGAAGAAGAAGGATTTTGTATTGGATCAGAAGTTTGACTTGGAGGAGTTCTCACTTGATTATCGACCTGTCTACCTGACCGAAGTGAATGGATTGCATTCACTTGAGCTTCATAGGATGAACTGCATCCTGTGTTATTAGGGTTAACCACGGGTTGACTCAGAAATTTTCCTTTCTCTCTTTCACTCACGGCACTAGCTAGTTAACCAAGTTGGGATTCTAATCTAGCTATAACTTGAGTGTTTGAGTTGAGCATTTGTCCGGTTGATTGCATGAAGGAATTCAGAGTGCTATATGTTTGAGTCAACATATTCGTGGTTTGAGTGGAGGCCTTAATTATGGTTTTCAAACCCCTTTCCAAGACATTGAGACGTTTATCCTGATCTGGATTGTGAAGAGTCTGAATTACAGCTTGATGAAGAGGAGACTGATTTTGATATGGCAGATTGGGTTGTTGAAATTGTGGATGAGAATTGAACGGAACTGTGTTTCCCCTAGGAAAATATTGGGTTGAAGCGGGAGTGAAGTTTTGAGTTCCGGGAGAATTTCCTTGATTCCATGCAAAGTTGGGATGATTTCTCCAACCTGGATTATAGGTTGGAAAAATAAGATCATTTCTAGGGTGCTGGAATATAGCGTTCATCTGTTCTAATGTATTGTTGTTTCCGAGGAGAGGACATTCCTCTGAAACGTGGGTAGGAGACTGACAATTATGACATCTTGAGACAGAAACATGATTGATTTGAGCTGGAGCTCGTTCCTTAATTTCTAAAGCTTCTAACCTTCGCAGAATCGTCGCCATCTTCGCTTTAGAAGCAATGTTTGACTCCAAGGAAAGACCACTAGACTTAGATTGGGGAGCTGATGAAACCCTATCATCACAGTGTTACCATTGCATTGTTTTTTCAGAAAGACCATCTAAAAATTCCCAAGCTTCATGAGCGTTTTTCCTCATAAAATCCCCATGGCACATTGATTCTAAGGAAGTTTTTGTAGAATAATCTAATCCCTCATAAATTATTTGGCATAATCGCCATTTTTCTAAACCGTGATGAGGACATTGGATGAGAACATCTTTAAATCGGTCAAAATACTTCCAAAAAGGTTCTCCCGGGATAATTTTAAAGTTTTGTATGCTGTTCCTAAGCTTTACCGTTTTATGAATAGGGAAAAATTTCTTAAGAAAAACGGTGACAAATTCATCCTAAGTTGAGATGGAATTTGTTGGTAAGCTGTACAGCCATTTTTTTTGCTTTATCCTTAAGAGCAAATGGAATAAATCTAAGCTTAATCGCATCTTCGGTTAATTCTCTCATTTTAATCATAATACATACTTCCTCAAATTCCAAAATAAAAATATATGCATCTTCTGTTTCATTACCAAGGAATTTGGGAAGCATGTTTATGTATTGCGGTCTAAGCTCAAAATTTATTCCATTTATTTCGGGGAGCCTAATGCATGAGGGGATTGCATTCCTAATGGGATAGCACATATCATGAAGAACGGGTGGATTAGGATGCTCCATTTCTATGATTGGTTCAAAGCGAATTAATCGATGTGTATTATCCCTAATCCACTGTTGCATACACCAAAATATTTCTTTTTTTTATTTTTTATTTTTTTTTCTTAAAGAAAAGAAAGAAAATTAGTTTTTTTTATGAGAAGATAAAGGAAAAGAAAAATCCTAACTAAAACAAATCAAAACAATCACTTTTCAATCACTCTAATTCTAGGGTTTAGCCTAATTCACTAGACCAGCTCCTAACCAAAAACTCCTACAGTGAAAAGATCAAAGTTTTACCCAGGTAGTTAGCCAGGTAAGGATAGTACTAGAGGGTGATCAAAGATCAATTAAGTACCTCTTTCCTTGCGGAGCGCTTTACGCAACCCCTAAACCTTGCCTTAGACACCAACTAATCTGAGAAAACTTAAACCGGTTCACTTAAGGATTTCTTGTTCCTTATTGAGCTCGAATCCTTAGGGGCCAACGTCTAATGAGTTTTTATTAGGCTTGGGTGGTGTAGTGAGGAATTAGTGATTTTTGGGCTAAGGAAAGGGTGATGAAATCTCTCACCTTATCTTGATTATGAGGTTTTGCCCTTAAATATTTTTAAGTGTGTGTCAAATCAAGATGCTCAACACTTGGTGAATTCCTACTATCAATATGAAATGCAACCCTATGAATTAAAAGCAACTAAAAAGGATGGAAAAGAAAAATCTTTTTTTAATTAGGGTTAACAATCAAACAAATGAGAATGGGGGATATTATCTTGTTAGTAAATGTCAAAGTAGATGGTGAATTTTATTATGGTCAACGAAAAATAAATTTTTTTTAAGTCCTAATTGTTTCTAATTGTGAAGAAGTAGCTAAAGGGTGGAATTAAAAACTAGAAAGATGACTTACCTGAAAGCAAATCTTCAAATCCTAGCTTTCCAATCCACGATCTTCAAGCTCCAAGCGTTTCCTTCACAAAAAACACACAAGTTAAAGAACCAAAATAATTAAAACCTACTTAAGCACCTTCCCCGGAAACGGCGCCAAAAACTTGATGCGGCATAAACATGTACCAAAAAGGTTGCAAGTGCACAACCGTGTCAAGTTATAGTATTTAAGATATCGATCCCACGAGGAAGGTGTTTTGTTGGAGAAAATATAAAATCGGTTCTTATGTTGTGTGCGTGACAAATAAGATTGATGAGTGAATGTGAGTGTGAAGAGATTGAGATTGTGAAAAATGGTGTGTAAATAGGTACAAGTGTAAGTGAGAGTGGATTTGAAAAAAGAATGAGTATGATCAATAAGGTGAGAAGGAAAAAAATGAATAAAATCAAAAAACAAATAAAAATCAAGAATGAAGAACAAAATTCTAGAATAAAAGAAAATGCAAGAAATTAAAGATGGTGGATTCAATTATAGATATGGATAATCTAAAATTGAACACACTTCTTAGAAAAGGGTGATTCCCTAGAGGGTTCTAACCTAAAGGCGAATCAAACAAAATAAAAATAAACAAAAAGAAAAACTAAACCCAAGAGGGTTCTAGCCTCAAGGTGAATAGTATAAGAAATTAAAATCTAACTATAAAATAAATTACAAAATCTAAAGTACAAATTAAAATTGCAAGAATTAAATGCACGAAAATAAATCTACTCTATAAGCATAAAATAAATCTAAGGCAAGAGGGTTCTAGCCTCTTGGCTATTTAACAAGAAAATAAAATCTAACTACAAGCATAGAAATAAATTTAAACTAATAAGCAATAAAAGAGAAAAAGAAAAAAAATACAAACCTTCAAATAATTCTCCATCTTTATCTTCATCTTCATCATCCAACAAAGAGAAGAAGAGAAAAATTTAAAGTGGTAAAAAAAATTATTATTATTAATTGCAACAAAAAGTTATAATTTTGGAAGGCCTTCTCAATTAAGAGTAGCCCTCCTCTCCAAAAGGAGTTACAAAAATTTTCACACCCTTAACCCCTCACTCTCTACCCCTATTTATAGCAATCATCAATGAATATGAGCCATTGGATTTGTCTTGAGCCCCAAGCAACAATCTCCACCTTTAAATTTGCTTTTTGTTCTTCTCTAGTCCAACATAGGAGGCCCATATGATTTATTTGATTTTCAAAAGAAAATCAAAATCCAATACAATTTTCTGCAGCCCAATACAATTTTCTGTAGCCCAATACAAGTCCGGTCCATATGTTTGATTTTCAAAAGAAAATCAAAATCCAATTCTTGAGCCCATTCAAAATCCAGCTGCAAACAGGCCCAATGGAAATACACAATTAAAAGCTAAGTCCGGTCTTAATGGAGCTTGATTTTCAAAAAAAAAAAAAATGAAGGTCCAAATGGAGTTCGGTCACTGTAGCAGGTCCATGAGAGCTTATTTGATTTTCCCATTTCATTTCCAAAAGCAAGCAATCAATGAGCCGGCCCATTGAAAATCAAAGCATCCGACCCATGGAAAAATCAAGGGTGCAGCAAGTCTTTGGCCCATAGAAAAATCAAAGCATCCGGCCCTATTCAAAATTAACTCTTCAGCAGCCGGTTAATTGAACAAGTCCGGCCTTTTTTTGCATCCAAGTCCAGTTCCTTCCACTCTTTGCATCCAAGTCAATTTCATTCCACTCTTTGCATACAAGTCCATTCCAACTCTTTGGTGTAATCATTTTTCTTGATGGGCTTTGGGCCTTCAAGCTCTCTTGAGAATAAAGAGGAGGAGCTGCCATGGGCTTTTGGGCTTTTAAATTCAAATATTTCACTTTGGCTTCTTGAATTTCTCTTATTTCTTTATTTACTCAAAGGCCTTTATTGAGAGATGGGATTTTTGGAATTTATTCTGCAATTAAAGATAAAAGCAATTATTAGTGATATATTTATTCATATAAAATAAATAATGAGGGTATAAAATTGTAATAAAATGTGATTATCACTCTGGATGAGCCACGGTCGACTGTCATGGTCGACCACGATCCAATAAAAGGCAGACTATGAAAAATAACTACTGGAGGTCGACCGTGACAGTTGACCGTGGCGGTCGACCGCAAACTGATACATGACAATTGACAGGTTTTAGGTTGATTTTGAAAATACGTTAAAAATATCAAATCAATTTAAAAAATAGTAAAACTTTAGGGAAAGCTTCTAAATGATAAAATAAACATGTTTGAAAATTTTTTTTTTGGAAAAACAATGTTCGATTGTGAAAACTCACTGTTATTGAAAAGTGTTCATAAAACCCGTTTTTCGCGAACATGAAAATTGAAATATAACTTGTAAACTCGTATATATATATATATATATCAAATTTGTGTTGTGTTTACATATTGAGCTTAAATATAATCATACGATATATGTAAGCAAACTAAACTAATACCTAGGTAATACGGGTGTATCTTCCCTTCGGGAGATTAGCAATCCTCATGGGAGCTTGAGGATAGATGATTATTATGATAGCATGAGAATAGAGGTGTAAAATAATACAGTGGAACGCAGGTGGAAGCGTGGAATGAGACGACGAGCAGCAGATTCGAAGAATCCAGTTTTTAGCTTGTGAGTCGACTCATACATGTACATAAGTCGACTCATTAGATTGAGTCGACTCATGACTGTCATGAGTCGACTCACGAAAACCAACTGTTTTGTCAAAAGTTTCTGCTCGGTCGACTCATCAGTTTTATGAGTCGACCCATATGTCATGAGTTGACTCATCTCAGTCATGAGTTGACTCATCGATAGTTTCCTAGTTTGGTTGGGTTTATGTTCACATGAATTCCTGTTGGTTTTAGGCTTGGTTATTTACCAGATTACCATCCACGTTTGTACACCTATATAAAAGGTTGTTTAGGGTTTCTAAACATCAGATCTTATATCAAAGAGAGATTCTAATCATTGTATTAGGATTTAGAGAGGATTGAGAGGTTGTTCTCGATTCTAGTGAGATTGTGAGAGAGAGATTTGTAATAATTGATTCTTCATAATCTAGAAAAAGTATTTTCCTTCGCCATACTGAATTGTTCTTGTGTTTTAGTTGTCTTCTTCTCAACTCACCTTTTGGTAATTCCGTGACCAAAGGGTGCTCGCACGGCGACTCGTATCAAGTTGGTATTAGAGTAATCAGATCGTGTGAAGGGGCATCCTGTGTATGATCCTTACTCGATCACAGTACAAGAAGCTTGGTGAGATCCTTATTTCTTTGGAAGAAATCCAGAAGATAAGGAAGGAGAAGATGGCTGAAGGAGATAATTCAGCTAGGATTGATGCATTGGAGAAGCAGATCGAGATGATAGGTTCGACTCTCACACAACTCGCCAGTCTTATCCATGGAGGTGGCAAACAAGATGAATCTTCTTCAAAGAAAATTGTTGAGTCCGATGTGGAGAGAGTAGATTCAGATTCCGACGAGGAGAAGGAGACCGTTAAGGCTACATTGCATCAAGAGGGTAAGAATTTTTATCAGAACCTGAAGATTGACTTCAAGGTGGAGATTTATGTTTATGATGGGAGTGTTGACGTCGAGAGGCTTGATGAATGGATCGAGCGGATGGAGGCGTATTTTACTCTTTATAGCTATTCATCAAAAGAGAAGATTATGTTCGCGACTTTGAAGCTTTCAGGGCACGCGTTGACATGGTGGAAATCCTACTGCAAGCAGGAGAAGAAGGTGGTGTCGTGGAACAAGTTCAAGGAGTTACTGAGGAAGTAGTTCTACCCGGTAGGATTCCTTGAAGAGTGTTGGTACAAGTGGTACGTCTTGCGCCAAAGGGTCAATCAAACCGTTCAAGAATACACCACAGAGTTCCAGCAGCAGGCGATGATCCTCAACATTATGACAGAGGAATATTCTGTGTTTATGAAGTATATGACAGGATTAAGCGATTACATCCGAAAGGAGATGAAGCTATTCACGGTGGAATCAATTGCAGAGGCGAACGTGAAGGCTATTGCCCTCGAGAGCAAGTAAAAGAAGGGCAACGAGGCTAAGGGAGACTCCAAACAGACGAGAGGTGAGTCTAGTGGTTCTTAATCTAAGGAGGAGAAGAAGAAGGGTGATCTAGGAAAAGCAGAGCTGATTTGTAGTCACTACGAGAAGACAGGGCACATAGCTGATCGGTGCTGGGAGAAGTATCCTCATCTCAAGCCAAGAGGGTTGAAGAAGAAGGAGGAGAAAAAGGCATACATGATAGCTCAAGGTCCGAAAGAAGTCTCTGGGATGACAGAGCCCAATAGCAATCTCAACCTTATGGTGGGGAAGCAGACCACGAAAAAGGACGACGACCCGAGAGAGTAACTCGTTGTTCTTAAGTTGCAAGTGAAGACCAGTTTGGTTGATACCATTATTGATTCGGGTAGCGAGAAGAATTTGATATCCGAGGCATTAGTTCAGAAGCTGGGTCTGAAGACGGTCAAGCATACGAAGTCCTATCCATTGGGGTGGATTCAGAAGGAGGAGAAACTGAGTGTAGTTGATCAATGCACTGTCAGATTTGTACTCAACGAGTCATATATTGACGAGGTCACACGCGACATTGTTCTATTGGATATTTGTCAGATTATACTGGGCAATCCGTACTTATGGGATAGATATGCGATGTATGAGAGGCGGGCTCAGAAGTACACCTTCACTAAGGATGGTGAAAAGTTCATATTTCGTTCGGCATCTCTTCCGAAGGAGACAAACTTGGGGACGGTGACGCGAGCGAAGAGACTAGTGAAAGCAAGCAAGAAGTTTGTCTCACTATGCATTAGACTTCCAGAAAAGCCATTGACAAAGGATTGCAACTTAGAGCGAACGGTGACTATGACGAGACGCGGGATGAATGAGTTGTTTCCGATCGGACGTCGAGACCGGATTCCTAGCAAGGCCAGGTGGTGCAGAAAAGATGGAAGAGCTCGAGAGTTTCCTCGGTAAAAGTTCTAACATGAACGGGACTTCAAGTTCCTAAAGAGGAGACTCATGATACGGGTGTATCTTCCCTTTGGGAGCTTAGCGATCCTCATGAGAGCTTGAGGATAGATGATTCTTATGATAGCATGAGAATAGAGGTATAAAACAATACAATAGAACGCAGGTAGAAGTGTGGAATGAGATGACGAGCAGCAGATTCGAAGAATCCAGTTTTTAGCTCGTGAGTCAACTCATACATGTACATGAGTTGACTCATCAGGTTGAGTCGACTCATGACTGTCATGAGTCGACTCACGAAACCCAGCCGTTTTGTTAAAAGTTTCTGCTCGGTTGACTCATCAGTTTTATGAGTCGACTCATATGTCATGAGTCGACTCATCTCAGTCATGAGTCGACTCATCGACGGTTTCCTGGTTTGGTTGGGTTTCTGTTCACACGAATTCCTGTTGGTTTTGGGTTTGGTTATTTACCAGATTACTATCCATGTTTGTACACCTATATAAAGGGTTATTTAGGATTTCTAAACATCAGATCTTAGATCAAAGAGAGATTCTAATCATTGTATTATGGTTTAGAGAGGATTGAGAGGTTGTTCTCGATTCTAGTAAGATTGTGAGGGAGAGATTTATAATAATTGATTCTTCATAATCTAGAGAAGGTATTTTCCTTTGCCATACTGAATTGTTCTTGTGTTTTAGTTGTCTTCTTCTCAACCCACATTTTGGTAATTCCGTGACCAAAGGGTGCTCGCACGGCGACTCATATCACTAGGTGAATGCACATACATAAACTTGATTCTTTAACTCTTGATTGTCGTGTGTTGAATTACCTGTAAAGAGAAACCAAACAACAAAAACTAGAAAATAGATTAGCTATAAATTGTTTGACAAATCATCATCAAAACCATAGGGCCAACATTACCGCCAAAGGCTAAAACAATAATATTCATTATGGACCGTGACTTGTATCACCCCAAGTTCCCCTTAGAAGACTGCTCAGATGAGACGATGGTGGAGATTACCCATGCAACTTCAATTGACCTTGAACTAAGGGACTAGCGATTCTGTATATTAACTACGTATTATACGGGATACTGCTCGAAGATTCTAAGGAAGCGGCCATCGTAAAACAAAAGGCCTTTTGATTCTATTATGATGCGGTTTCTCAAACCTTATACCAAAAATCGCATGATGGAGTCTTGCTTCGCTGTCTTTCTAGAAAAGAAGTGCAAGAGGCTCTTAAAGAAACTAATGATGAAATGTGTGGAGCTCACCAACCAAGAGCTAAATTAGGAGATCGTATCCGAAGAATTGGTTACTATTGTCCTAAAATATTTGCAGGTGATGTTGATTATGCTAAATGGTGTTATGCATTTCAGATTTATGGTGACTTTATTCATCAAGCACCAGGAAATCTGCATCTAACATCTTCATCTTGGCCATTCGAGATTTGGGGAATGGACATCGTCAGACCTATGTCCACACCAACATCCAAAGGACATTGGTTCATATTGGCAGTAACCGATTATTTCTCCAAGTGGGCAGAAGCCATTCCTTTAAAGGAAGTCAATACTTCAAGCGTGATCAAGTTCATCAAGCATCACCTCATTTTAACGCTTTGGCGTACCGAGACAAATAGTCCACGATAATGGAACATAGTTCATCAGTCATAGTTTTTAAAGATTCTCCGACAAGTTTAGGATCCAAAGTATCGCATCAACAACGTACTACCCGCTAGCCAATGGCCTCACATAAGCTTTCAAAAAAACCATTGTGAAACTTCTCAAGAAGTTTGTGTCCAAGAGTCGACGCGACTTGGATGAAAAGTTGGGTGAATGTCTATGGGCTTACCGTACAATAGTGAAAACCTCTACAAAAGTCACCCCATTATCTTTGGTATATAGTTGTGAAGCCGTATTATGATTAGAAATTAAGATCCCATCCCTTAGAATTGCCATTACGATCGGGATGACGGATGAAGAGTAACATCGACTACGACTTTAAGAATTGGAAGGATTGGACGAGAAATGACTTCAAGCCAAGCAACGGATCGAGCTGTATCAAGCTCGAATTTCCAAAGCCTATAACAGGAAGGTTAAGGAAAGAATCTTCAAGAGGCTATGATGCACAAGACCAAAGGAAAATTCAATCCCAAGTGGGAAGGACCCTTCGTAATAGAATCAGTTATAAGCATCAAAAATTACCTATAGATCCGCGAACACAGTTCGAGACGGAGAGAAGACGATGAACGTCATTATTCGATTCAATGAAGATTATCCGATACCGATAAACACATAAAGCGAATCAGTGAACCATTGATGATATAGCAATAAACTACCAGAATTGCTACCGGCAAGTAGCCCGCATGCTCACCGGCCACCGCCAAGTGGTCCGCACGCTCATCGGCCACCATGAAAGAACCCTAGAGGGGAGTGAATATGGTTATTGCTAATCTTACTAGATATTAATGCCAATTAAAATTAATTAACAAATATATCCCAATTATATTGATATTCAATTTGATTAATGTAAGGATATAGAGTAAATCAACAATAGTGATAGTGCACAAAAACAATCACAAACATATGATATGTTCACGGAGTTTGGTCCACACAACCTACGTCTCCGCTCATCACCTCGAGGAGTTCTCTACTATCACAATCGGGTTTTCTACGCTCACCCGAATATCATTTATACCTCACAATTTGGTTTTCTAGTTCACTAGAAACTTTACACCTTACACAATTGCAAATACACTTCACACCTTCTAAGTGTTGGCCTAGCCCGTGTCACCTTCCTCAAGTGTTCGGAATTACCACCTCTCACTAGGATTTACTACCGACCCTACTCCTCTTGGAACCAACCCCGTCTCTCACCAACCACTTCTCTCGGTGTCCAAGTGTAATACAATGTGCAATTCACAATGAAGCTCAAGTACAATAAAATGTTCTCTAATATGGATGATAACTCAATGTAAGCTCAATCTCATAAATCACAATCCCACAACCCAATATATGATGTATGAAATGCTACAAGCTCAAATAGGGTGTGTGTGATAAAATGAGTATAAACAAAATCTAACTCAATTAGCAAAACTAGCAATGATGATAATATGAAAATCAAAAACAAATTGCCAGAGAAAAGAGTTAGGAAAACTTCTCTATAAACACAATAGAGGTTGAAGAAGATTGAAGATGAATTCTTCAATTGAAAATGTAAGCCTCCTTTTTGTAAACTGAAACTTAAAAGACTTTTAAACAAACTTTTAAACTCTTTAAACTCTTTTTAAAACCCTCTTAGATAGATATTCTTATGAGAACAATATGGGTTTATATAGGATGAAAAATCAAGGCACAAAACCCAAGCAAATCTAGCAAAAATGATAAAATAACCAAGGCTTGAAATATAGTCGTTATGGCTTATCAGTCAACTGATAAGCTGACCATTGTAGGCGTCATACAGCTTATTAGTCGATTGGTTAGTCGATCAAAATAGAAAAAAAAAACTTTTGAAGATTGCAGGCATATTCTTCAGTCGACTGATCAGTCGACTGATAACAGGTTATCAGCGTGAAACGATTTTTCAAGTTAAGTTTCAAGGCTCAATAAAAAATAGTAAATAAATTCCAAAAAATATAAAACTTTGGTAAAAGTTTATAAACATGAATATAAACATGTTGGAAAATGAATTTTTCAATTTACTCTTACCATTTGTGAAAACAAAGAAATATTCAAAAGTGTTAAAATACATGTTTTTCAAATATGTTGATTTTGCCATTTTAGCTCAAATCAAGTTCTGAAAACTTGTGTAATCTTTTTATGTACATAATAAAAGATGTTAGCATAGTTTGTATAGTCCAAAACGTATTTGAATGTATTTTGCATAAAAACACTTATTTTCATGAAAATTTACAAATTAAATGTGTGTGTGTATTTGAGCTTATAGAATAACACACATAATATAATCCTATACTAAGTATACCAAGAATGATTCTTCTGAAGCATGGACTTGAATAGATTAACTTGTTTTGCAAGGCTTCAATATATCAGTTTTGCTCAATTTCTTGAATATACCTGTATATACCAAACAACACAAAACAAAATACTAAAACCAATATTAGTCGTAAATTTTTTGTTAAATCATTATCAAAACAAGAGGACCCAACACACCAGAACAACAAACCAAGTGGCCCGTATGCTCACCGACCAGCTCCATGTGGCCCGCGCACTCATCAGTCAGCTCCAAGTAGCCCGCGTGCTCACCGGCTACCGCCAAGTGGCCCACACGCTCATCGGCCACCAAAATAGCAAGGCCAATTGGCCCACACGCTCATCGGCCACCAAAATAGCAAGCCAAGTAGCATGCATGCTCACCGACCACCGCTAAGTAGCCCGCACGTGTGCTCATCAGCTAATGATACTTCGGATCCAAAGTACTGTGTGTACCACAGGAGAATCCTTCATCCCACCAAGGCTTGCTTCGCTCTCAAAAATAGCATCCATGTCTTGGTTGAAGCCGGCATCATAATGCTGGAATAAGCCAAGTGAGAACGCCTAACTCCGAAAAGTATACGAGTATAAACTGCTTCTCAATCCTCCAACAAGTGCATGAGGTTAAACTACTCCCTGCATACTCCAATAGGTATATGAGTCTAAACTGTTTCCTACCTTTGACAGGAAGTTCCTGGAGAATTTTATACATAATATTCTTAAGGATAACCTGATCATGCAACTGAGTACAATGTTAGGCCCAGTTTCGCAAAGAAATTAGGGGTGGATAATTCATGTAACGGGAAGTTCCCAGAAGAATGCTATATGGTGTATTCTTAGGGATAACCCGGTCATTACAAAAAAAGTGATGAATAAGAAACTCTCACTCGAACTCTGAATGTTTTCAATGATGAAACGCATCTCATTGCCGGGATTAATTTCACCAACTTCCAAGCACTCTTTTTGCTGAGATGAGATTTGATCACTTCGTTGGATCAATCTTCCCTCATGAAAAACTCCCACTGGTATTTGACGATTTACAATCCTCCACCACAAAGTCCCTCACTGATCAAATTAATTGACAGTGGGTCCACTAAAATTCTTTCTGATTTAATCAATTCAAACTCACATTATGTCTGTGCACTCAACACTCCAATTGTTAGAGTCCGGACATAATACTTAGAATTTTAATTTGCTAATTCTCAACAATTATCAAACCCTTTCATGTTAAGTCTTTATCACTTGACACCAAGAACCCCCACTGAGTGATCGGTACAAGTCAACACTCCCAATGTGATTTTTACTCTCACTCCCACTTTATACCTGGTCAAACCTTCCTACAATGAGGACCACAACCAAAATCTCCTCTCAATTCCTTCCATGAACGACAGGTCCATTTTCAAATCGAGTGATCAAACCTTCTTACAGTTAGGGTCGTCTCAAACCTCCCACTTAGTCAAACCTTCCTATAGTTAGGATCATAACCAAAATTCCCTCTCGATTCCTTCCATTAATGAGAGATCCATTTTCAAATTGAACGATCAAAGCTTCTTACAGTTAGGGTTGTCTCAAACCTCCCACTCGGTTAAACCTTCTTATAGTTAGGGCCAAAGCTAAAATCCCCTCTAGATTCCTTCCATGAACGAGGGTCCACTTTCAAATCAAATGATCAAACATTCCTACAGTTAGGGTCGCCTTGAACTCCCACTTGGTTAAACCTTCCTACAGTTAGGGCCAGAACTGTAATTCATACTAGATAGACGAGAGACCTATCTTTAGTTCGGTAATCAAACCTTCTAACAGTTAGGATTATTCGAATCTTTTTGATTCTCAGAGTGGAGATCCCACTCTTAGTTTCACCTTCCCGGATTCTTGAAGTGGAGATCCCACTTCAAGTTTCTTTTGCAACCGGAGATAGAATATAAAATTCTTCCTCTCCAGTATCAGATTCATCTTTGTCCCAAGAGAAGACACTACTTATTAATAATGCCAAAATCCGTACCTCATACACGCGGGGAATTTTATCCTAAATCCTAAGTAGGGATAAGCCAATGCCTAACATGCATTGCAGGTTTAGTCTTTTACTGAGTGAAAAAGACACCAGAATCCAAGTCTGGAGAATTTTATCCCGAAGCCTAAATAGGGATAAGTCAACGCTTAACACACATTGTCGGGTAGTCTATTTCCAAAAGAATGACTTAGTCTACGTATTCAATATCGTAGCACTAAGAGAGTTGACTCTTTTAGCACAACGTTACATGCGAAAAAGACATAAACAATCTGTATGCTAACCCGACTCAAATGGTAGTCGGTAAAGGCTTATCAAACCCGTTGATAGCTGATGGTTTGCCAAAAATCCTATAAATGCAAGAGTCACTGATGTACCAGCTTCATTAGTTATTCTTATAACTTGAGCATCTAACAACCTTAGGATAAGATCCATACATACAGATGAATCAGCTTTAATAGTTGGTCCTACAACCTCAATATTTGGGACCGCCATGCTCCAACACCTTAAGAGATTAAACTGTGTAGACTCTAGTAAACATACGAGTATAAACTGTGTTAATGCCGATCAATGCGTTACAACAAAGGTTAACGCCGGTCAAAGCATTACAGTAAAGGTCGATGCCGGTCAACGCATCGATAATTTTGCCAGAATAATGCTAAGGAAAAAATTACGGGTTAAAGGATGATTCCAGGGAGTTCAATCACATTCAGATATGAATTCCCAATGCAGATGATCAGTTCAAAGTCAACTCAATAGCACGAGCTAAGTTCAGAAACTTACACACCAATTTTAGTTCAAGACTTCAACAACAGTCAGACGATAAACGCAGCACCAGAAGAACTTTATCTATTCGACAAAATACTGAGTAGATTGAAGACTAAAAAAGTCAAGAACTAAAGCCAATTATAGGTCCTTTTACACTGACTGAAGGTTAGGCCTATCACATCTAAAGCATTTCAAGATCTTCTATAAAAGAAGCGAGACAAAAACACTTTTGAGGGTTTATCTGTAGGTGTTAAAAATTACCTATAGGTTCCCGAACATAGCTTGAGATGGAGAGAAGACGATGAGTGTTATTATCCGAGTCAAGGAAGATTATCCGACACTGATAAACATATGAAACGAATCGGTGAACCATTGGCGACGTAGCAACAAACTACCGGAATGGCCACCGCTAAGTGGCCAACACGCTCATCGGTCACC
>NC_033797.1:128035367-128106659 GCF_001876935.1 Asparagus officinalis | reverse complement strand
CCCGTACGCTCACCAGCCATCTCCATGTGGCCTGTACACTCATCAACCATCTCCAAGTGGCCCGTGTGCTCACCGACCACCACCAAGTAGCCTACATGCTCATCGGTTATCAGAATGACAAACCAAGTGGCCCGCGTGCTCATCGGCCATCGCCAAGTGGCCCGCATGCTCATCGACCACCAGAACAGCTCCAAGTGGCCCGCATGCTCACCGACCAGCTCCAAGTGGTCAACACGCTCACTGGACACCTCCAAGTTAACAGAACGTATGAAACGAATCGGTGAAGCGTATAAGTCAACGAAACGACAAAATGCAAGTAACAACGCAACAAGTCAAAACCCTAAAAACTAAAACAACCATTGGTGGCCGAGTCGTACCAAAACAATTCGACCAAAGCTAGTGGCTGGGCCAATGGGCGGAGTACCTTCTAGTGGTCATAACATGCTCGAGCACCAAATGGCTTGGCTAAAATGTGTACGACGATCACCATTTGGTGGCTCACACGCATACCGAACACCAAATAGTGGCTCGGCCAAGGCCGAGCCACCAAATGGTGGCTCACGCAGTCCTGAGCCTTAAACGTGTTTTTGACGGTTTTAAGTGGTTTTTACGGGATTTATTCATTCCAGAGTTTCCCAACTGACTTGATATCATCTCTACACATGGTTAGGCTGTTGTCAACTGAGGATAAGATCAAATCTCTCATTCTTATCCAAGTACCCTGCATCCGGAGCTCTATAAATATAAGCCTAGAGCCTTCTTTCACGAGGGGTGAGTTATAATCAAAGAGGGCGAGGTATTGTCAAATTGCAGAGCCAAGAGCCACGCATTTTAGAGAGGGATAGCTAGATCTTGGCGATTTTATATGCATAAAGAGTGGATTTTGAGAGATCTGAAACCTCATTCCCCCATTCCTCCGGATCAAACTTTGTTTTGATCTCGGGAAGAGTCGTAATCTTGTTTGGTCGAGATTATCACTTTAGTGATTACTTTCTTTGTAAAGTAAGAGCTTTAATCAATCTTCTGTCAAACCAGATCTGATCCGCGGTGGTTCACGGACTAATACGTCCCCGGCACAGGCAAAGATCCCACGCAAGCAGCGCGTGATAAACGTCCTCTGTGTTTGTTTTAAGAGAGAGTTGTAATACTTTTTGTTTATTTGTGTGAGAGAAATCTTATAAAAAGGCTCACTCATTTGAACTTGTAAGTCGATAAACGATTGTAATGATTTCCTTGATAATGAAATCAACTTTCACTACAAACATCAGTCTATTCGAATGGAGCTTACCATCTCATTAATCAGAAAGGTGATAGGCTCATGATGCCAATCAATAGGAAATTTCTCAAGAAATACTATCAGTAGATCATGAGACCCTTTTTTCTAATCCCCGGCCAAGTTTAAGAGGAGAAATCAAACTCACTTAGACGGGGGGTTAGTTACTCAAAATTCATTAAGTTGAGAGTAACAAATCTCTCAAACCTTCCCCAGCTTGTATATCATCAAGTTAACATTACACCTCTGACAATTAAAATTTTCTAGAATTATTTTGATAATAAAGAGAATTTTGGATTTATGCTAAGTTAACATTACACCTATAGCATTCTTAATCTTTTCATTGTTCTAAGTTAAAACACAACACACAAAAAAGAAGAGGAACAGTGAAAGGCAAAATGATATCATTTTCATTTGACATTGTTGAGTTGCTACAAAGTGACAATACTTGTCATGAAAATGATACAAATATCAGCACTAAACTAAAAAAAGAGGGTAAATGAAGCTAAGTATCAGGGGCCGTTAACTTAATAGATGCGAGCCTGAACTTAACATCTAAAAGCTTCTTTTCATGGGCTAATGATACAAATCTCAGCACTAAACTAAAAAAAAAGAGGGCAAATGAAGCTAAGTATCAGGGGCCGTCAACTTAATAGATGTGAGCCTGAACTTAACATATGAAAGCTTCTTTTCATGGGCTACTCGGACAAGTTCAGTAGCTTCCTTCCAAAGCTCTGCTTCCACAGGTGCAGCAGCAGCGGCTTCTTTCTGGATCTCCTCATGAGCTTTCATCTACTTGCCATAAGCATCATCAATCTCTGTACTCTTGAGGTGGAGCCTTGGCACATTCACCTTCTCCTCAGCAAGTTGAGCCCTTAATTGAGCAATAGTAGTAGCAGAGGTGGCTAGTTCAGCTCATACTCGGTCACGCTGCTCTTGCAAACTCACGATATGTGCCTCTTTCTTGGATAAATTCCTGTGAAGAGCCACTTGTTAATGTATATTTGCGATCCGAATGATGGCAAAAGCTTGCTCTGCTTCGGACTCTAAGTCAACATGCTTCAAGTCTTCTAGAGCCTTTAACTCTGCCTTCAGGTGAGTGACGCTCTCTGTGCAGCGCTTGATCCATTGAGTGTTGACCGAACACTTGATGTTGTTCAAGCAACTTGTTAAGAAGGGCATAAAATCCTCAAAAGTACCTCGGCCAATACTAACAAGGTTAATTGTCTATTTTATCCCGCCCTCCAGCTGCTCGATAAGTCCTCTTAAAAACTCTGAACCTAGAGGAGCAGTTGAGGAAGGCACTAATGTGCCAGGAGCCATAGGGCTTGGGTTAGTGGATTCATGAACAACTGGTTCTTCTGAAACTAGGCCAAGCGATGCGAGCCCTTGTTGCGAAGAAGCTAATGGAGTGGATAATTGTTCCTCTTCATCATCTGTAATCGTAGGAGGGGCAGACTTGATAGCGCCTTGCATTAGTTTTCCCCCTCAACAAGTTTTAGAAGTTGGAGTCCCAACGGGCAGTCGTCGATGAGCCCTCTTCTCATATCGGTCCGCTTCTTTAGCAGTGAGGGATCGCTTCCCTGCTGCCCTTCCTTTGCGAGTCTCAATTGCTTTTTCATCTTCCCAGACTTCTCCTGCTTTGATTGTTGCTTGCTCGCATGATAAATACTCATCCATCCCCTTCAGGTGGGTCTTCTTTGAGTCTTTCCTAGACTCATACAATTCCTGGATCTCCTTCAAGCAGGAGGTATACATGTTGTCTTCTGGGATCTAAGAAGCTTCGTAAAACCAGCTACAAAATTCCAGAATAGTATGGCAGTTAGGCGTCGGAGAGGGCAATGTAAATATTGCACAGCTATTCCCACCTGTGAAGTAATACCAAGCTCGGCCCCCCTCATACAAGTTTTCGACAAGATCCAACTTCGGATTAGGATTTCCAACATACAGTTGGTCATACCCAAACTATCGAGCAAATCGAGAGGGCATATAAGGCTCAATAATGCACCTCTCACCTTGTCGAACAACGAGATAACCAGGCTTGATTATGAGGAGCCATTGGAAAATGCCCTCGTGCAGGGATGTGAAACCCTTAGGACCTACATCCATATATGTTTTGCACTGTTCTTCCATTCCATCAAAATTAGGAGAACAACAGAAGATATGGTAGCTGAGCTCTTTTGACAGGATCTGTCAAGCTAGGACTATGTACACATTCGCCCATTGGGCCGTCTTGAGCCGCTGTACAAATGGGATAAAGGATCCACTATCTAGAGACGTCGTTGTCATCAATGTGGGATAATGCATGAAAAACCAGGCCACCAAATAAGTGTACAATAGTGATACACGAGGTTGAGGAGTCTTTAACATTTTATTCCTGGTGACGCCAATCTCCCCGACGTCGAGAAATTCGGAAGTTAATTCCCTTAGGTTGCACTGCAAGTAGCATACTATCGTAGAGAGAAGACTTACTAGCCTCCCATGGGCTAGAGAATGGCTGGGTATACTACCTCAGCTAAGATGGACTCAATGGGCTTCGATGGGACTATGCATCGCTTCAGCCATATCATTAAAAAGCCCACAAGGAGGGTATCCTCTTGAGTTTCATTGATATAGCAAGCATCAAAAGCTTTAATGTGAGCCTTGATGCTTGAGTCCCGATGGCAACTGGTTGTTGGTTCTATTAAGGAGAAAGACCGAGCCCTCAAGGAGGTCAAGCACACTGTCCAAGACTTGGTCTCGCGCTCTGAGGAGGATCTTCGTCGAGAGATTTTGAGGATGCTCGAGCTCAAGCGTGCTGAGGACATTCGCAAGGTGGAGTCGTGGCTGAGAGCTTTGTAATTTTCTTTCGATTCCATCGTTGTATTCGAATCCCTTTTAATGAATGGAATTATCCTGTTGTTCCTAGTCATTATTTCCCTTGTGTGCGCCCCACCTTTTTTTTGTTTTTATCATTGTTCAACGCAGATCCGCACCAGTCAGAGTTTGGCCATAGGGGAATCCTAGCTGCGGGCGGATTCTAGCTGTTGGTGGATTCCAGCTGTAGGCTTATTCTATCTGCAGGCGAATTCCATCTGCAGGTGAAATTAGGACTGGCTCGAGTTCCAGAGTGGTGTGCGAGCCTGATCGGCTCAACCATCAGACGAGCTCAAACCATATGAGTTCAAATGACGAATTTGACTCGTGGGCGGGCTCCGTTCTTAGTGGGCCACGTGTCAATTTATGCGTTAATTCGCTCGTCAGTTAAGACGACGTGGGTGCGTCGTTTCGCATTAAAAATGGCGTAGTGGGCCTCTTCGTTCTCCACGCCTGATCTGGGTCGTTGGTGAGAGATCGTGTCTAGAAACTACCCGATCTCGACCGCGTACGCGGGATCCCAAACCGTTCGACCTTACTTTCAACTATTCGGTTTTGAGCGGTCCAATCGAATGGTAGACAATCGTCCAGGCCATGAGTATTTAATGCCCCTCCCCTTGTTAAGGGAGGTTGTAATTTTCTTGTTATCTTCTCCGGATAAATCTTACGCTTCCTCTCGTTGCACTCGAAATGGCGCCGAAGGTGAAGAGAGTCGCTTCGAAAAAAGGAAAGGGGGTGTCCTCCTCGGGTGCCACCGAGGCCGCTGTCGCCGAAGGTACCTTTTTGTCCAGGCTTTCGTGCAGTTCGATTAGGGGGTTGCAAGTCAAGTCGATACTTCTCGCTTTTAACTCCTTGTTGTGTGGCTATCGTGTTGTGCAGTTCAGGACAAAGCGCCGACTACTGACGAGCGTGCGGTCGAGCCCATTTTGATTTCTGACGATGAATCTGAGGGAATCGCGACTTCCTCCGCTTCAAACCGTGTTCCGCCGTCTGGAGCCGAACCTTGTCTCGAGGTTCCACCCATTACGGTGCTCGCTTTAGGTCAAGAGCCTGTTTCCTTAGATTCCTTGTCTATACAGGCTCGCGCTGAGGAATTTGAGAACACTGTGAAGTAGGTAATTTCCCTTGTCAGTCTTAGCATTGGGACCTACGATGACTTCAAACAGTCCCTCCTGGATCATGTGGCTGATCTCAGGTGGCTGGGCGAACGCCGGCTTGCCACACACTGTGTGTAGAGGCTCCTTTTTCTGGAGTCATGCCTGACGAGTCTGGAGACCTTGCTACGAGAGGGTCCGAAAGCTAATGTGGAGCCCTTCTTGTCTCGCATTCGACATCGGGAGGCCTGGGAGCAGGAAGTTCACTCTAGGGAGATAGCAGATCTAGAATCCCATGTTGCCTTCTTGGCGCGGATAGGCGACTTCACTTCCACTGTATCCCGTCTGAGGGTCGAGTTGGAGCAAGCGGAGACGACCTTGAGGGGGCTTCAATCTAAGAGCGTAAATGTTGGTAGGACTATCGAGGAGGCAACTCGAAACCTTCAAACACTGCGCCAGAAAGACTCTGCTTCCAAATCAAGCTTTGAAGCTCGGACTCAGAAAGAGGCTGAAGACAAGGCCCGGGAGGACCACACGAGAAGGGTGGCCACAGTTAAAGCAGAGCTTGCGTTCTTTAGCTTGTTGGACTAGGCTTCTCAGATCTAAGACCGTGTTAAGAAATTTTGCTTAATTTTGCTTTTGGCGTCGTGTTATAACTTGTTTGATTGCGTAGTCATAACTTTGTTCAAATGTATTATTTTAAGCCTGGATGAACGTTATGCTCTTTTGGTTTCCCAAATGTGTTTGTGCATGTACTCCTCCTAATCACCGTTGCCTCTTATCTTTCGGCTTTTATCTTTCTCTGTGAGGCCGTTGCATGTGGGCCTTTAACTATAGGCGAATTCAAGCTACAGCCGGATTCTAAACACAGGCGAGTTCAAACCATTGATGAATTCTAACTACAGACGAACTCAAGCCACATGCAAATTTTAGCCATAAGCGAACTCTAACCACAGTCAAATCGAGCTGAAGACGAGATTAATGCTGATTTGGGGGTAACCACGTGTCTGATCGTGGTCTCGAGTGCTTGCCAGCTGGACTGACATTGGCACGTCATCTCGCATTAAAGGCGGTGTAATGGACGATCTTCCTTTCCACCACCTAATCTGGACCGTTGGATGACAGACACGCACTTAGACCGTACGTCATATATTGTCCTATTTTCTTGTTAGAGGGGGCACTGTGCTGATTGTCTCCTTCTTGTTCAGGATGGTACCACGAGCGAAGGTGTCAGATGCGAAGAGGGCGAGGAGTGATGCCTCTCCTTCGGCTCCTACACCTGACTGCGATCCGGAGTTTAAACCCTCAGATTCTGTTCTGGTCTAATTAGAGGAGTTGGAGAATATCGTGAAACGAGTGATCTTGCTCGTTGATCAGGGCCGTGGTACTTTCGCGGAGCTGAAGCAATCCCTCTCAGACAGTGTGGCCCATCTCCGTTGCTAGGGTGACTTTAGGCTCACCCTACGCTGCTCGATGAGACTCATCTATCTGGAACTACTCCTAACAAAATTGGAGGATTTGTGACATGTGGGTTTGGAGTCCGAAGTGAAGCTATTCCTGGCTCCAGTCCACCGTCGTGCCTTGTGGCAACAAGAGTGTCAAAGGAGAGACATAGAAGACAAAGGGGCCCTTATTGATCATCTGGATCTTCGGCACCGCCTATTGTAATCTGACATAGAGTCTGTCATTTCTTAGATCTTTTTAGGTACGATCTCGCGCACAGAGGGGGAATTAGTCTTGACGGGCCTATGCATTTAGAGCGAGACAGTGCAAGGCGATCTTGCTAGGGAGAGGCGTAATCTTCCACTGCTGCTTCAACAGGATGTCACTGCTAACGCTTCTTTCGAGGCACGGGTCTAGCAGGAGGCAGAGGACAAAGCTCGTGCCATGCATACAGAGAAGATAGCCGCAGTCAGAGCCAAGCTTGCGTCTTTCAAACTCCTAGAATAAACCCGTAGGATAGGAGTAGATTCAAGATGTTCTGTTTCATATTTTACTTCTCGAATGTAATGTTATGACTCTCTTAGTTGAAAAGTCATAACTTTGTTCAAATGTACTGTCTAGAAGCATCTAATGAAGTTTGCACTTTCTCGTCGTACACATACTCTTTTCATATTTCATTGTGTCGTCATTCAGCGTCTCGCTCATGTGACGGGTAGACTCAATTACCGGTGATTTCATGCTGTAGACGAAGCTCAAGCCCGGGCGAGTTTATGTTACAGGCGAACTGACGAGTTTGTTTTGTAAGTGAGACTTAAACTGGTGTCGAGTTTTGTGCTGCAAGCGAAACTCGAATTCTAGCGAGTTTGCGCTGCAGGCAAAACTCGAGTGCTGGCGAGTTTGTGTTGAAAGCTAAACTCAAATGCTGGCAAGTTTGTGCTGCAATCAAAACTCAAGCGTAGGAGAGTTTGTGCTGCAGGCAAAACTCAAGCGCAGGCGAGTCTGTGCTACAAACAAAACTCAAGCGCAGGCGAGTTTGTGCTGCAAGCAAAATTCAAGCGCAAGCGAGTTTGTGCCACGCGTCTGTCCGCGGACCTAAATGCTTGCCAGCTAGAGCGATATGGGCACGTTAGTACTCATTAATTACGAAGTGACGGGACGCTTCGCCTTCTGCACTTAGTCCGAACGGTCGGTTTGGAGTCCCAATGGCGTAGCTTTCATGAGCATCGAACTCAAAGCATCGCTAGAGATCTGAGCCGTTCGATCCACCTGAGGCAACAAATCCTAGTCGTTCAGCTCTCGGCTATATAATGTGCTCGCGGTCTCTTCGGTAGAGTTCTCATGCTTACGAAAAAAAATTCGCCAGAAGAGAAGAACAGAATTCTCCCTACTTTACTCAATGGCCTCCGGATCGAATGCTTCAAAGGGCAAGGAGGTTGCTTCCTCCTCCGCTGCTGTCGGTGTCGACGTGACTTCCATTGCCACGGCTGGTTCGGTCCAAGGGTCCACTGCCGTAGATCCTACTCCGACGCTTGTTCTCCTTCAGAAGTTGAGGAGAACCTTCACCGAACAGCTGTCATGATCGGGCAAGGCATCGGGGGGGTATGACGACATGCTCCTCTTTGTGGACGAAGGCCTGGAGGAGATCCACCGAGTGGGTGATCGCCAGCTGGCCCGGCGATGCGAGTGGGAGCTTCAACGTTTAGGGGGGCTGATGCATCGCCTGGAAGAGTTGGTGCACGCTGATCTGAGCCAGCACCTCTCGTGATGAGCGCTCTGTTTGAGCGTGAGCACTTGGCGAAGCAGATCCTAAAGCAGGAGGCTTTGCTCAGACGCCTGCACAGGTGACATCGAGCTATACTAGCGAAGATGGACGCCTATCTGGACGCCTATCTGGATGACAACTTCTTCATGGACGTCGGATACCTTGTGGGAGAGGCGAGGCTAAAAAGGCTTGAGCATGAGAACGTGTGGGTTCATCGGTCTGTCAAGGCGGAAGAGCAGGCACTCCAGCTCCTTCGTCGAGAAGAGGAGGAAGGCGAGGCTGCTTTCGCTAGGCTTCAGCAGAGGCAGGAGGCAAAAGACAAGCGACAGAGCTCGCGGCTGTCAAGGCAAAAATCGCCAACTTCAGTCTTTTGAAATTGGTGTAATGTGACCCCCTCTTTGCTTTAAAAACTGTTTTGTAGTTTTGTTGATGCTTGATGCATCACAATTTAAAACTCTATGTCTGTAAATTTGGCCTGGAATGGCCTGTTATGCTTTTGTTTATTTACTGCTTTGCATGCAGAGTCTTTTTTTTCTTCTTTAATTTTTGCGTTGCTCTGTGCTTAGGACTATTGGTTAGTCCATGATAACCATTGTGTTAAACTCGCTTGTGCTGCTTGTTGCCAGAGTCGAGTTAGTTATACCACTTTTCTTAGTATGGAGAGCCTTCGACGAGCCTGTCTTAGACTTAGTCACTAGGCTCCCCTTCTGCTTTTGGTTGTTCATAGCATGGGGTCGGGTTAACCTCGACTTTCGTGTTGTAGCTCAGGTGAAACCGATAGATCGGTTACTTGTACAGGCGACCAGCTGAAGACCCCAACAATGACTTTCCATTTGGCGAGTTGCTGGTTGAGGGGGCGGTTGGGACATGTCGTCCGTTAAGCCGCCTTTGATAATCATCGTCGTTCCCGAGGATGACAACGTGAATGATAATCGAACCGTTCAGGGATGTAGGAATGTGACGATCGATTACTGTAGGAGCCGTCGCATGGTAGGCCACTACCCATCGGTTATTCTAAGAGAATATTAGGATATCCGGAATAGGTCAGGTAGCTCAGGGACATAGGAGTGTGACTATTGATCGAAGTAGCAACAAGTCGCATGGTAGGTTACTACTTAGGCTGTGTTACTCGTGGGAATAACGGGTCTAGTTATCAGAGGTGAACGTTAACATGATAGAATTGTTTGCCGTGATGTGAGTGACTTTGGTGGGCTCACCATCCTATTAGAGAGCATTGGTAAGTTGATTTTGTCAGAGGTGATAGTTAACATGACAGGATTGTTCGCCACGATGTGAGCGACTTTGTGGGCTCACCATCCTATTCGAGAGGATTGGTAAGTTGATTTTGTCAGAGGTGATAGTTAACATGACAAGGTTGTTTGCCGCGATGTGAGCGACTTTGGTGGGCTCACCATCCTATTGGAGAGGATTGGTAAGTTGATTTTGTCAGAGGTGATAGTTAACATGACAGGGTTGTTTGTCGTGATGTGAGCGACTTTGGTGGGCTCACCATCCTATTGGAGAGGATTGGTAAGTTGATTTTATCAGAGGTGATAGTTAACATGACAGGGTTGTTTTGATCCCAACTGTAAGAAGGTTGGACCAAATGGCAATCTAGGTCACACTTAAGAACGCTATTAGTAGCGTCTCGTATAGGGTTTCCCGTCGGAGTATGTGAAGTAGGAACAGTTTAGCATCGTGTACCAGTTGGAGGGAGTGAGGACCAGTTTAGACTCATGCATTCGTGGGAGTTTGGAGGAGAACTAAGGGTAGTACTTCTTCAAGAACTTTCCGTTGATAGGCATCATGATCTTGTCACCGTTTGGTTTGACGAGGCGATAAGCTCCATTCGAATAGACTGTCTTTACTACAAACGGTCCTTCCTATTTGGGCTGAAATTTGCCCTTCTTCTTGGAAGTGAAAACCATTGGTCGTCGAACGGCGAGTACCAATTCTCCCTCCTTAAAGGATCGACGCTTGACTTTCTTGTCGAAAGCCTTAGCCATTCGGGCCTGGTAGAACTCGATGTGTTGTTGGGCTTTTAGTCGCTTCTCATCCAATGCTTCAAGTTCTGCGAGGCGTTGTTGATGATTGTCCTCGATCGTCATCCCTATAGCTAGGGTGACACGGAGGGATGGAATTTGAATCTCTAATGGTAACACGGCCTCACAGCCATATACCAACGAATAAGGCGTGTTGCCGGTCGGTGTACGAACGGTTGTGCGATATGCCCATAAGCTCTCGCTCAGCTTCTCATTCCAATCGTGCTTGTTGTTGGAAGTCAGCTTGGTTAGGATCTTAATGATTGTTTTGTTGAAGGCCTCGGCCAAGCCATTCGCCGAAGGGTTGTAGGTCTAGGAGGAAAGGTTCTGTATCCGGAATTTATCACAAAACCGGGTGAACGCATTGTTTGTGTCAAAAGTTGCTTTTTCCATTGTTTTCAAACCTGTTACACCGTTTATCGATTACAAGTTCAAACTGAAAGAAAAATTAATCTTTTTATAAGATCGTCTTACAACGAAAAAATAAAAATTACAACTTTATCAAACAAAACGCAGAAGTAGTTTATCTCCCGCTGCTTTGCATGGGATCTTTGCCTGTGCCGGGGACGCGTTAGTCCGTGGACCACTATCTCCCGCTGCTTTGCATGGGATCTTTGCCTGTGCCGGGGACGCGTTAGTCCGTGGACCACCGCAGATCAACCCGATAGACAATATAATTACGCTCTTGTTTCACGAAGGAAACAATTGCGGAAGCGACAATCACGACCAAGCGAGATTGTGGCTCTTCTCGAGATTAAAACCAAGTTTAATCCGGAGAAAAGAAGGGGAAAGAATCACAAACCTTTCGAAGGGGCTTTCTTTATGAAAGTATTCGCTAAGCTCTGATGATTCTCCTCTGAAATTCATGGTTAACTGGACAATTTGACAGCACCTCGTCTTCTCAATCTCAGATCCTCTTTAAAGAAGACCCTAGGCTTCTATTTATAGGCTTTTGGAGATGTACTTTTGAATAAGAATTTGTGTTTAAACATCTTCTACAGTTTATAACTGTCTAAACACGTTTAGGGATAATCTCAGAACAGTTGGAGAAGTTCTGGGATGAAAGAATCCTTAAAAATCATCGAAATCCGTGTTTGGGGAGGTTTTGTACTCAATAAGAGTCCTGGTGGCTCGAAACTGTGCGAGTCACCATTTGGTGACTCGCATGGGTGCGAGCCACCCTTTGGTTCGCATAGGTGCGAGCCACCAATTGGTGACTCGCGCCTATTCGGGCCTCCAAGTGGTGTTTCATTCATTTTTTTGATACTTTGGTGATTTGTGACTCTCCCAGTTCCCTTGTTTTGCTCAGGCTTCATCGCTTTGATACCTTGTGTATTCTACTGATCCAATTCATACACTTACTGATGTTGGATAAATTTTCTTGACTTGGATAATAACGCTTATCGTCTTTTCCTTGTCTTGAACTGTGTTTAAGGACTTATATGCAATTTTAACCCCTACAGATACCCCCTCCAAAGTGTTTCAGTCTCGTTTCTTTTATAGAAGAGTCTGAAATACTTTGGATGTGATAGGCCCTATCTGCAGAAAGACCTGTAATGAGCTTCATCTCTTGACTCCTTCAACCTTCACTCCATTCAACGTTCTGTCAAATAAATGAAGTTTTTACGGTTCTGTGTTTATCGTCTGACTGCTGTCGAAGTCTTGAATTGAAACTAAATGGTGTCGTTGATTTGACGTTGAGCTGACTATCTTTGTTAGGATTTCATATTTGACGACGTCTTGACAGACATCGGTCAAAAGTTATGCGTTGAAGAGGAGAGAACCAGTTTATACTCGTGTACTCTTAGGAGTTTTGGAAGTTAGTTTAGCCTCATATACTCATCGGAGGTCACCGGGTTATTCTTAAGAATATTCTACACGATATTCTCCATAAACTTCCTGTCGAGGGTGGGAAACAGTTTAAACTCGTATACCCATTGGAGTATGAATACGGATACCGTATATGTTGGAAATGATCACCGAGGGACCAAAACACCTAAAATTTGGCCCAAACAGCTCGCTATACATGCGAGCCAGCGAATGGTGGCTCGCATGTGTGCGAGCCAGCAAATGGTGGCTCGCATGTGTGCGAGCCAGCAAATGGGGGTTGAGGTGTTGCGAGCCAGCAAATGGTGGCTCGGGTTTTGCGAGTCAGCTGGTGGTGACTCGGATCTTGTGAGCCAGCTAGTGGTGGCTCGGTTTTTGGTTCAATTTTGGGGGGTTTTTAAAACCAAACTTTTCTTCTTCTTCGTTCGTCATTTCAAATATTCTTCCTCGAGCCTTTTCTTCAAGAACTCATTTCAGAACCTCTAAATCCTCTTTACTCTTTTCTTTAGACCTCTTCAATCTTTCTCAAATCCCGCTGAGTTCACGAATTAGGAACTAGGGTTTCGATATTGATCTTGAGCATTTGTGGATTCTCGAGGTTTTCGTTCTTCTTGATCCTTCTTCCAACTCGGGTAAGGGTTTTACTTCTTTATGGCTTCAGTTTTGATCTCTTCTTTTTGAATGCTTGATTTTCCAAAACCCTAGCTTTTGATTTGGGGGAAAACACAAATCCTGGTCTTGAATGGTGGCCGATCACTTGAGGGGGACTAGTCTGGGTTTATCCGCTTTAATGTTTCAGTTGTATGGCCAATTTCCATGTTGTTCTTGGTTTGATTCCATGCCCGAACCTGGCCTGCATGTTGGTTCAGATCTTCTGGTTCTGGGTCTCGGGTTTGTTTTGGTTGAGAATGGGAATCGGGCTAATAAGCCTGCGTTCAAAGCTTGAACCGAACCATTTACTTAGTTGTTGCAACTCTCCATGACTCGTGACATATATCTATACACACCATTTGACTTGTATATTTAGGATGCTCTGTTGTGTCCACTCTTGGTTGAGATTTGTCATTACGGCCAAACCCTTGTATGCACAAATTTAGGTCGAGCTTAGGCTTGCGCTCCCTGGGCTTTTAATCATGCGCGATGACTGAACTTTCAGTCGTGCGTAATAACTACCATATCAGGCTTTTAGCGTACACGACAGCCTGATTTGTAGGCACGTTGTACTTTATTGTTGGTCACGTAGATTAATTTGGCTGAACTCCTGAAATTTAGGCTTAAATTGTTGCACGACCTGTTGTGGGTTGAAACTGAACCTGCCCCATGCCCGCTACTTCAGTCTGATTTGAGCACAATTCTTCTTTGCATTAATCTGATACTTCTCAATTTTCATCGTAATTGACCTGTTAGTTTTCTGCAGATATGTCACCCAAGAGATCTCGCATCGTTCAAGGTCGTTCGGCGACTCAGTCGCTCGAGCCGGCGCCGTTCAGCTGCACAGGTATATCATAACCGCCTCTTTCATTCATGAGTTGCGTATTGAGATATCATCCTGCATGTTGCATCCCCGCTTTGTTCTCCTTGGTGAGGCAATTGGGAAGAGCCGCCATCCTCCTTCGTGGGGGTGGACGCTTTACAAGTCGTGTTTTGCTTGGTTAAGACATGACTGAATTATCTCGGGGCGATTTCTTACCGTACTATACTCCGAAGGATAGGTATATTGTCGCATTATTCGTGCGACGATATATTCCATACTTCGTGTGTATAGTGCGGCTCTTAATCGTCTCGCCTAGATAATCCATCGTGAATATGTCGTTGGTATAATTTCCTCGTTTTGCCCTTCGCCTCCTTTGTGGGGCGAAGGCCCTGACTTTATCTCACAATTTGTGAGTCGAGTTCGATGCCTATACTGTTTTTTTTAACATAGGCATTTATGGTTAAACTTGATAATCACCTATTTTTTCAGTTGAATTTCTCTCGAGGGAGTTTAGCGCTCATTCGGTAGAGGGCCATTACAGTGAGGTTTATGCCTCTACTGATGAGCCAATCCCTATTCCGGTGACTCCTCAGTTTGCTCCGGGTATCCTGGAAGAGCTTCCACGATTAATACGGAAAGGAGAGCGCCATAGTTTACGACAACTTATCACGGATGCGCCGTTGGTGAAGGACCCTAGTTCCACGCACCCGCTACGAAAGCCAGATTATTTGTTTGGGGATTCCATAGAAGATCCCGCCGCCGTTTTTCTTGGAATGGAGCAGTGGTTGCATCACAACGACGGTGGCCATCTCTACCTTCCTCTGATTCCTCGCCACCGTTCACTTGCCGAGCTCCGGTGTCAAGCTGTCCCTCGGGAGATGTCATGGAGATTTTCCTCGCCACCGTTCACTTGCCGAGCTCCGGTGTCAAGCTGTCCCTCGGGAGATGTCATGGAGATTAATGGAAGAACATGAGCGCATTCACTGCGGCTACATTACTCGTGGCACGGTTGGCTCACGTAATCGGAATCGGATAACGGGGTTACATCCGGGGGTTACAGGATTGAATGACCCATCCAAAGGCGAGATCTTCACTGTTGCAAACACTGTGAAGAATCGGCTTGTGGCTTTGGGCCGAGAAATGCCAGCGACCGATCATCGATGTTATGGCTGGGTACACTCGTCAGATAAACTATGGTGGACCCGTTTGAGCCACTACATCTTAGATCGATTTGGCGAGGATTTGAAGGCTAGTGGTTTATACGCTGCCGTTCGTGCCACCACTTACGGACTAACCATGAGCGTTCCCCATTTCTTGGCATTGCTGGAACTCTACAATCCTGATGCCAATATGTTCCTGACCAAGCACGGGGAGTTGGGATTAGCGCTACACGAGATGTATAAAATCTTCGGTCTTCCGATGGGGAATATGATTTATCAGGAGTACTTTCCTTCTAATAAGGAGCTGCAACAACTGAAGTCGCGGACTCCCAACCGTTACAACACCTTCTGGGATCTTGCCTGCCATTATCACATAGCTCTTGCAGGTATTGATCCTTTATCGAAAAAATTGCGACCGCAAATCAGTTTAAAGAAGTTCGCGGATTATCTTTTTAAGAATACAGACAGTGTTCTGGATGAACCGATTTGCGAGTTGTCACCGCTAACCACCTCCAAAGTGAATGAGCTAATCAAGAGGTCCAATGCCCAATCTTACACCACGGCTGGTATTGAGGATGGCTTTGCTGTCGGAACGAAATTTCAAACTTTCTTGTGGCATGAAGTCAAACCAATCCGTCCTATGACATTACTTGCCGGGTATCTCGCTATTTGGCTGAAAAAGTGTGTAGTGCCATACCAATCTTCTGACGTACTTTCCCTAGAAGTGTTGTTTCCAGCGGTTCTACTTGCTCACCGGAAAAACTTATGTCTTCTTCCGGCGATGACCGCGGGTATTTACAGAGGGCTACGTCAGATTGTAAGCGGATTTAGTCAAGAGAACTCGCCGCCTACTCAGATTCCTCTTACAAAGGTGGAGCTCCCTTATACTTATTTAATGGCTTGGCTAGTACTTCATCGATCCGATATGATGTGGGCGCCGACCTCGGTAGATCCCTCCCTTCCCTTTCTTCAAATAATAGAAAACTGTAAGTGGAAGGGACAAGGTTTCGCAGATGTTAGGAAGCAGCTTCAGAATCACAAATGCTGGGTCTTCCCTACTTGCTTCCCATGGTTTTCAGGTCAGTATGGCGACTCATTGATAGATGTAGAGAAGCCGGGTACAGGTCGGACTTTCCTTGATTCTGGCTGCTTTGATTGGTTGGTTAATATTCGGTCGGGCTATGTGATCTTCCGTGTCCGAAATCATTGTTACATAGAACCCTACTTGCCATGTCGGTTCGCTCACCAATTTGGTTACGATCAAATTTATATCGGGAACCCAAACCAACAGCTCCGGACCCGCGGAGGTTTAGTGGATGGGGCTCGAGCGTGGCTTTGGAACATCACTGGTTGTACCGGTGTCAAATTTAATCTTCCGGGCGTTGAGCGCAAGTTAGAGGTGACTTTCCTACAATGCCGGTGGCTTTTGGCGGCCAATGAACATGTGCCAGTTCAAACAATCACTGAGTCAACCGACGAAGAAGCTTCTCGGGTTGCTACTCGAATGGTACATGAATCCGAACTTGGAAAGAGGAGAAGTAGGGAATCGACGGGTCCTTCTAGTCATTCAAAGCAGAAGGAGCCAACTACAGAACCTCATTTTGGGGGTGGTGTAGGAATTAGTGGCGATGCTGGAGAAGAGGCACCGGAAACAGGTGTGTTAGATCCCCTCTCTTTAGAGTTATTTGAATTAGCAATTGCTGAAAGAACTCGCCGCTTTCAACCATGTAAACCTTCACCTCCCGTAAAGAGGCCAAAGATGCAAGTCTTGTTCACCTATCCTAACAAGATGTCGGTTGAAATACAGTGTTACTTTTCTGAGAAGCGAGAGAGTAGGAACCCAGCTCATTCTCGGACGATTCCGTGTCCGCAACTCAGGTTTATCCCGGCTCGAATTCGCTTTTTAATTTTTCTGAGGGAGGCCTGTGATCAGTGAAGAGGGACTCGTCCGGCCTTACGCAAGGAAGTCTGGCTTCCTAAGCGGCGACGCAGCAGTCCTCGAAACGGAACCACGACTCAAGGAGTTGCCAGCTGAAAGGCCTCTCCAGCTCGGTGTGAGTATTCTTTGTACTAGCGTTTCGATATATGTTTGACGTTTCGGACTTTTTAAACAATTTTTGCACTTTAGAGGGAGGATTTTCACAAGCGACTTCGTTTGATGCTTCTGCCCTTGATCTTGATTTCTCCGGCAAATCGGGTCAATCATGGCGGAAAGACGCTGCAGACGCTGAGATTAATATTTTGCCGGACCGAGCAGGTCGATGTTGAGACAAGCTTCTAAACGAACAGGACTGAGGTCCAGTTTATTCTTAAACCAGTTTAGCGCTCTTTCGGATGGCGGCGCATGAACGATGGAGAATTGTATCCCCGCTAACTGTTTCTATGCTTCTTACTCTGTTAGAAAAGCTGCAAGAGGTGGATCGAAGCGAGCGGGTGCACGAATCCAGCGTTGCCGTTGAAGGTAAATTTTTACTTGATTTTTCCCTTTGTTGTAAGTCTGATGAGTTGAAGCGATTTTTAACTCTTGCACTTTCTTGTAGATGCGGTAACAGAGGGTCAAGGTGACGAGGGGGATTCCCAAGACGTGCCTTTTGAAGGAGAGGATCTAGGTTCCCGTGATCCGGTATCGGCTTCTGACGATATGCTGCTGGACGATATGTTGCGGGAACAAGCCCAAAACGAGGCCGCCGACCCGATCATCACCGCTGACTCGCCCGCAAGTAAGATTCTTATTCCCGTGTTTCGCCGATTTATTCGTGATTTTTTTGTTACTCATCGGGGGGGTTCAAATCGTAGGACCAGTCATAAAGACTGATACAACTACTCCTAACAGAAAATCTGGTGAATCTGAGGGTCTTGATTTCTTGCTTTTGGCAGGAGTTGTTATTGACGCTCGGGCATCAGGCTTTCATGCTGACTACCGTGCCTGCCGCAACTATTAGCGAGAGTTTGCCCGTGGGACTAACTGCAGGAGTTGATGCTTTAACGGTAACTACACCTATGACGCTCCCTGCGACCCATGAAGTTGAGCGGCGGGAAGCGGGTGTGGTGCATTCGGTCACAGAAAGCTCTTCGGGGACTAGTAAATCCCGTGTGCTATCTTTTCCTTTTATTTTTCTGACTTATCATTTCTGGATATTCATAGTTTTGCGCTTTCTTTTTCCAGGATCGTCATCTCACTTGCGCGCGTGCATTGATGCCTTATTGTCTAATGACGACCCAGATAAGCTCCTCCTCTGCTTGGAAGTCAGCAATTTTCTTAATTTTGTAGAGTCCCTGATTGGCAAGCTTCTGGAGAAGAGGATCCCTTTCAGCCACTTTTGGCCGGTCCTCGAGCGCAAAATAGCCTTGATAAAGGACACTGTTTCCCCCGACATAGCTGAAGCTTTGA
The DNA here is from genome assembly GCF_001876935.1 of Asparagus officinalis. NCBI lineage: Eukaryota > Viridiplantae > Streptophyta > Magnoliopsida > Asparagales > Asparagaceae > Asparagus > Asparagus officinalis. Next base: position 128,088,337 of record NC_033797.1, on the reverse strand, counting down.
TCGACAATGTAAATCAATTTGAGTGCAGATTTGTAAAACTACAAGAGCTTCAATCTATTGTTGTTTCTGGCTACGTTGCTGCGCGAATGGAGGCTCATATGCGGTCATGGCGTGAATCTCGAGAATTCGTCGGACTTGGGCTCTAGGCGCAGAGAAAACGCATTCACCAAGCGGAGGGAGTTCTTTCCGAAAGATTGGCTCATTTGCGTGAAATCGACTCGTCGTTAGCCTGTGTTGACATCGAAATAGCGGAGCTTGAGCAGAAACTGGTGGAAGAAAAACAACGAAGAACTATTTTGGAGGTGACCAAGGTCGGGGAGGAGCATAGCAAGGCTGTGATATCCAGCAAAGTGATGCTCTCCAGGGAAAGATTGGCCAAGATGGAGGAAGAAGCCGCCCAACTCTTATCTGCTTCTAAGGACTCCTTCAAAATCGAGCTGCAGCGTGAGCTTGAGTGTGCTTATGCTGAAGAGTTAATCAAGCTTGAGCAAGAAATTATTAGTCAAAAATACAATGTAAAGTGATTGGTGTTGTTGTATCTGAACACTTTTTTTTTGTTAATGATACGCGTGTTTTGTTCCGTGCTTTTTCAATTCTCATTATCATTCTGTTTAGAATAATCAACCATAACACTTATAGAAATTTTGGAAAATCCTCAGCTGTCAACGGATTTGATATGCCTTTACCGATTACCGTTTGAATCGGGCTAGCCTGTGAATTATCTGGGTCCGTTTCACGAGTAACGATGTGCTAAAGGGATGAACCCCTTTAGACTTAATGCAACGAATTTGAATACGTAAACTTGGTCACTTTTTATGGTAAAAGACAAACCGGCGGCATGTATTAGGCGCCGACTTATCCCTACTTAGGCTTCGAGATAAAATTCCCCAGACTTAGAATCTGGTATCTTTTTCAATCGGTGAAAGACTAAACCGGCAACGCATGTTAGGCATTGACTTATCCCTACTTAGGATTCGGGATAAAATTCCCCAGACTTAGAATCTAGTATCTTTTTCAATCGGTGAAAGACTAAACCAGCAACGCGTGTTAGGCGTTGACTTATCCCTGCTTAGGATTCAGGATAAAATTCCCCAGACTCATAAGGCGTGGATTATGGAGTTATTAAAAAGTGTAGCATCCTTTTATAAGACAAAAACGAACCAGATACTGAAGAGGATGAATTTTATATTCTTTCTTCAGTCCTTCTTTTGAGGGAGAAGTGAACCCGATACCAAAGAAGCAGAATTTTATATTCTATCCTTGGTATGCATAAGAAACTAAAAGTGGGATCTCCACTTCAAGAATCGGTGAGATGAAACTAAGAATGGGATCTCCATCCTGAGAATCGAGAGGATTCAGTTAACCCCAACTTTTATAGTCTAGGTTATCTGATCTGGAAGTAAGTTTTCTTGTTTATCAAGATGAAATTCAAACTCCAACCCTAACTTTTATAGGTTTGGCTAGAGGGACAGACATGAAATGTTTTCGTTTATCCAAGAGAAATCTGATCCTGGTCAGAGTGACTTGTGAGTTGGACCAAAAGGGGATATTGAGACGACCCTAACTTTTATAGGTTTGGTCGTTCAAGTAGAGTAAAGGCCTTCGTTCATCGAAAAAAGGGGAAGGCAACTTGAAAGTGGGAACGTGAATACAAATCATAATGGGAGTCAGACTTGGCCCAAGGAACTTTGTTAGGCTTGTCGTGAACTGATCTGATAGTGAGGGGCACTGAGAATTCTTTCGTGAGGAAAGATTGATTCTAAAGAGTAATCAAATCTCATCTCAACAAGAGAGTGTTTAGAAGATTACAGTAGGGGTTCTCTATGACCAAACTTGAATTGTTTAGAGAACAGCTGGTTGGTTTTGGGTTATCCTTAAGAATATCGTATATGGTATTCTCCAGGAACTTCTCGTTTAATAATTTGGTCTGAGCGTACTAAGGGTAGTACTTCTTTAGAAACTTGCCATTTATTGGCATCATAAGCCGGTCACCTTCCTTGGTAGTGAGGCGATATGCGCCACTCGAATAGACTGTCTCTACTACGAACGGCCCTTCCCATTTGGGTTCAAATTTACCTTTCTTCTTGGAGTTAAGAATCATAGGCCGTCTTTCAATTAAGACCAAATCTCCTTCTTTAAAACTCCGGTGTCGAACCTTCTTGTCGAAAGCTCGAGAAATTCTGGCTTGGTAGAACTCAATATGCTGTTGAGGTTCTAAGCATTTTTCGTCAAGCATCTCGAGTTCTTCGAGACGTTTCTGATGTTGTTCTTCGGTCGTCATCTGGGTTGCGAGAGCGATTCAAAGAGATGGAATTTGTATCTCCAGCGGAAGGACGGCTTCACATCCATACACTAAAGAATACGGGGTTGCTCCCGTAGGTGTACGCACCGTGGTACGATAGGCCCATAGGGCCGCGCCGAGCTTGTCATCCCAATCTCGTTTATTGGTCTTCACGAGTTTTGACAATAGTTTTATGATAGTCTTATTGAAAGCTTCAGCCAATCCGTTCGCTGTGGGATTGTAAGCTGTTGAGGAGACGTCCTGAATTTTGAACTTCTCACAAAACCTAATAAAGGCGTTGCTGACAAATTGAGGACCGTTGTCATGTATGATTCGTCTTGGGACACCATGCCGGTAGATAATATGGTGTTTGATGAATGCGATGACGTTGCTTGTCTTAACTTCTCTGAGTGGGACCGCTTCAGCCCATTTGGAGAAGTAGTCAGTAATTGCTAAGATGAATCGGTCGCCTTTGACTGACGGGGGATTTATAGGACCGACAATGTCCATTCACCAGGTCTCAAATGGCCATGATGTGACCGAAGGATGTAAATACTCCGGCGATTGGTACATATAATTCGCGTGTATTTGACACTCATGACATCTTCGGGCATACGCGATCGCGTCACTCATTATAGAAGGCCAGAAATATCCCATTCTTCTGATGCGGTCATAAAGTTTGGGACCAGGTTGGTGTGCGCCACAAACCCCTTCGTGTGCTTCCTTAAGGACTTCCTTCGCTTCTTTAATTGATAGACAATGTAGTAGCAGACCATCGTACCCCCTGCGATATAGCGTTTGACTCTCCGTGTTATAGTAGAATCTCGCTGCTCTTCATCGGATTGAATCACTTTCTTTTACATCTTCTGGTAGGATTCCATGCAAGACATAATCGATAATAGGGAAACGCCAATCTCGGGGTTCAAGCTCGAGTTGAGTTGAATAAACCTCTTGAACATCCCCTTCCTTATCATCCTCATCGTGAATTGCCACGAAGAGTTGGTGAGTTCTCACCGTAATGGACTGTTTCATTTCGGGAGGTTGTGCCAAGGACACGGCTAATACTGCCAGCGCATCTGCGTACATGTTTTGTAGGCGTGGAATATATTCGATGAAGAATCCTTCAATCGATTCTGCCATCTCGATGGCCATCTTATGGTATGGTATTAAATCTTGATTTCTGACCTCATACTCTCCCTGAATTTATTTAACTATTAGTTGAGAATCACCGAAGGCTTCGAGATACTCAACCCCCAGCTCTTTAGTAAAGCTGAGTCTAATAAGCAATGCATTATACTCAGCTATGTTGTTTGAATACGGCTTGGTTAGCGAGTAAGCTCGAGGCACACATGTTTTCCTGGGGACACTAAGACGACTCCAACTCTGGAGGAAATCTTAGAAGGTCCAGGAGCACTTGCTACATTGGTCGCTCGATCCAACTCTGGAGGAAATCTTAGAAGGTCCAGGAGCACTTGCTACATTGGTCGCTCGAGAAGCACCATCAAAGTACAAACGCCATACTTGTTGGCATGAAGTTGCATTGACTTCATGGGTTTCATCTGGCAGATCGTCATATATATCAGCGGTATCCATAGTTGGGTTAACTGCCAAGAGGTCACAGATGGTCTGTCCTTTTACTGACTTCTGTTGTTTAAAGTGCAAGTTATATTGGGACAAGAGCAAGGCCCATTTTGCTAAACGCCAATTCATGAAAGCTGGCTGTGTCATGAATACTCGGACTGGGTTAACTTTGGAGATAACATAAATAGTCTGTCCTACCAGGTAATGCCGCATCTTTTGAATTGCGAACACCAGAGCGAGACATTCCCTTTCGATCATGGGATATCGGGATTCTGCACCTACTAAGGTCCGACTTAGATAATATACTGCCTGTTCATGACCGTTATCGTCATCTTGTGCAAGTAATGCACTTAATGAGTGGCTCGTCGCCTTGATATAAATCAAAAACGGTTTGTCTGATTTTGGTGCAACGAGTACAAGAGACTTTGAGAGATATTCTTTAATACTCTCGAATGCCTTTTGACAAGCGTCGTCCCACACAAACGACACGCCCTTCTTTGTGAGTTTGGAGAATGGTTGACATTTTCCTGAAAGGTTTGAGATGAACCGACGGATATAAGCTAACCGTACTTGCAATCCTCTGAGCTCCTTGAGATTTCTTGGAGGTTGTAACTCATTAATTGCCTTTACTTTATCAGGGTCAATGCGGATACCCGTTGTAGTGACGACAAATCCCAGGAACTTACCACTGGACATTCCAAGGAAAGACTTGGTGGGGTTCATCTTCAACTGGTGAGTTCGCATGAGCTCGAACATGGTCCTTAGATCTTTGATATGATCGTTTTTATTACGGCTCTTCACTACCAAATTGTCGACATAGCATTCGACAGTCTTACGGAGATGTTCTTGAAAAATCTTAGACATGGCCCATTGATATGTGGCGCCCGCGTTCTTTAACCCAAAAGGTATCACTGTATAGCAGAATACTTCGAGAGGTGTCCTGAATGCAGTATGTTTTTCATCGTCCGGGTACATCTTGATTTGATTGTAACCCGAGAACCCGTCCATAAAGGACATTCTCTCAAACACACATGTGTTATCGATGATAACATCGGTGATAGGGAGGGGGAAATCATCTTTCGAACATGCATTATTCAAGTCTCTGAAGTCAATGCATATCCTTATTTTTCCATTCTTCTTGAGGACCGGAACAATATTCGCGAGCCAATCCGGATGTTGTTCTTCCCGGATAAAACCGGAATCAATTAATTTTTTGACCTCTTCTTCAATCGCTTCCATGATTTGTGGGCGAAATCGTCTTTACTTTTGTTTGACAGGTTTTGCATCCGGTTTGATGTTAAGGCGGTGGGCTGCCACGTTCGGATCAAGCCCTGGCATATCTTCATAATTCCAGGCAAAAAAATTTTATTAATTCTCTGATGAGGGAAATTAACTCCTCTTTTTCATCTGGTGGAAGACTATCACTTATAAATATTGGTTTTGGATTCGTCTCGTTACCCATATTTATCTGGACCACTTTATCTTCGGTAGGAGGTTCTCTTTGCTCGAATCGATCTCCATACTGTATGTTTAGATGGTGAATCCAGTGATCCTCCTAAGTCGCTAGTTGATCATCCTCTTGAATCGTGGAAGGATCGACTGTGGTCATATTCGACATCAAGCCTTTGAATACCTCTCCCAGGCTAACATCTGAGTCCCAACTGGAAGAGTCAGATGAGTATCCATCTTGATTTGTTAAATGGTCTACGATTTGCTAACAACACTCGTCATCAGAAGCATAACCCAGACCCCTTTTATAGCTATAATAGTTATAAGACTTTCCTTCTGGTACATAGGCCATACGAGGTGGAACTTGTGGGCCTCGACCAAAACAAAGCCCTTCTTCAAGCGCAAAATTATATCCCCATTTTTCCATGTAATCACGCGCTTGATGACTATATCGGGATGAGTGAAGGACAGATATCTCTTCATTTTTATCTTCACTCGGAGAGAAATACGATGGCGGGGATATTTCCCCTTTGCCGAACACTAATTCTTTTTCACCCCCTGCCTTAAGTCTTGGAAGAGTTTTTTCGTGAAGCATGATGACTGAAGCGGCATATGCATGTCGGGATTATTGTACAACCCCTGCATTACATTAGCCAAACACGGTAAGTACTCTAAATCGTTATTTATTACTTCTTCGGCAAGTTGCCAATTACAACTACCGTCTGACGATTCGCCATCGTCATGACCGATTACAAAGGGTACAATGTCATTTAGTACAAAACCACCATTGTAATCAAATTCTGCTTCTGTGTTAGCTTCTTCCCCACTATCCGTGCCTTGAGTCGATGATTCAGTATCAGATTTAGCACCGTAAAGGAGGGAATCGGTAAAGTAATTTTCCAATCCCTTAAACGGTTGCTTATCTGCGACCACCCACCGTAAAGGAGGGAATCGGTAAAGTAATTTTCCAATCCCTTAAACGGTTGCTTATCTGCGACCACCGTCTTGACTTCATTATTGGCATCTACGTATTTTAGACACTGATGAAGGGTAGAAGGAACTATAAGATTACCATAGATCCACGGTCGACCCAATAGTAAGTTATAGGAGGTCTCTGCGTCGATTACGTATCACATAACTTCGGATTTTAGATCCCGAAGTTGACATTTTATCCGGATTTTACCTAAAGGTCTGGATCCACTGGTATTGAACCCGTATATAACGGTACCTGTGGAAGCCAGCTTGCTTACCGAGATTCCGAGATTGTGCATCAATCGGAGTGGCATGATGCTAACAGCGAAACCCGGGTCGACTTGGACCCGGTTAACTACGCTGGAGCCAATGTATCCGGTGAAGTATAAAGGCCTATCATGCATTGAATTCCTCACTTGCATGTCATCCTTAGTGAACGTAATATGAGGGAATTGTTTTGCCGATAAATTACAAAGCTGAACTTGTGATTCCATTTCTTCGCGGGCCGGCTTGACTTGAGTAAGGAATGCGTCAGAATCGGCTAAAGCTTCTCGCAATGCCTCTCTAGTATCCTTAGAGAGGCGCAACAACTCATACAAAGTTATTTTTGCTGGGATGTTAGCTAGCTGAGCCATGACATCAAAGCGGTAAGGAGTGTTTGAACTTCCTGGTTTATCTCTCCCAATCGGATGATTGAATCGAGACTGCTTCGGGTTCTGAGCTTGCTGGAGTTGAGGCTCTTTCTCTTTTTGCTTATTAGCTGACTTCTGTTGAGCTTTTTCAACTGGTACAAAGGGAGTTGTAACTACCCCCAGCTCAGGTAATGTCTTAGCATTTGCGTCAGAAGTTTCGGGGTATTTGTAATGATATTCATTCCCACCCCTAGTGGCAAGAGCCTCTTGTTCATCTTCAGAGAGTGATAAGGTGGGGATACCTTCATCATCTTTTTTGGGAATTGCTGTGGTGGGATAGCAGGTTTTGCCTTTACCTCTGTACTTTTTCTTAGATGAGGATCCTACCCACTGCTCATCTCCTAACAAGTCTGGATGGACCCAAAGAATTTCGCCGCTAGAAGTTATATGTTGTACGAGTCCTTTTTGACGTTGTCCATAAGGATCATTGTTGACAGTCTTCATTTGCACCTTATATACGGGCTCTGGTTGAAACCACGCCAGAGGGACAGAACCAAAACTAACAGAAACAGCGTTTGCGCCCACTTTCTTTTCTTTAGGCTGCTTTGGAGTGATAATTCCTACATCGATTAGGGCCTGAATCTTGTCCTTGAGAGCGTAGCACGTCTTCGTAGGATGATGGACTGTTCTATGAAATGCGCAATATCAAGGATCCGTAATTTTCTTAGCTCCTTCATGATCAGTGATCGGAGGCAGCTTAATTTTGTTATTTTCCATCAAGTACTTGAAGATACCAGGGATCTCATCTTCTTTGAAGGAGTATTCCTTCGGGAATTTTGGCTTAGGAATTTTTCTGTTGCCTCGGAGGTCGTTGTTGCCAGTGAGGCGTTTGTTGCTTTGGCGCTTGTTGCTGCGGTTGCTGTTGGGGTTGCAATTCAAATGTCTGATTCGCATCTACCGCATTCGCCGGTCCTTTCCCTTTACCACGGGGGGGGGGGGGTTTTGGGTATTATTTGCCGGTTGTCCCCTTTCAGCTTTCTTCCTTTTGAGGAAGCGTTCAGCCTGCTCTCCTCACACCTTCAATTCCTTCCATGTCTTAGATGGTGCAGTGCCCATAGCTTCTAGTATATCTATGGAAAGGTTATTGTGGCACATTTGGAGGATGAATTCCTCCGTGACCGGGTCTCGACAGTTCATTGCCTTGTTTCAGAAGCGCTTAACAAAGTTCTCCACGAGCTCTCCATCTTTCTGCTTTTCTTCAAAGAGCATTCCAATCGATACTTCCGTGTCATCGTCGAAGAAATTTGTGAGAAACATGCTTTCCATATCATCCCATGTATTGATAGTTCCTGGTTTAAGCCAGCGGTACTAATCAAACGTAGCTGCGCGAAGGGTTCCAACGAACGATCGTACCATCAAAGGTTCATTACCCAAGATGATCCCTAGGTGGGACTTGAAGTAAATCAAGTGTTGGGTAGGGGAGCCTCTTCTATCGAACGGTGTGAAGTTAATCAAATTGAACTTTGGCGGGTATGGAATGGAGTCCCACTCTCTCGGGTAGGGACACGGAATGCCAGTCTTTTTTACTTCTTGGGCAGACATTAAGGCATTGATTTTGCTTTCCAAGTCATTCATCTTAAGGTCTTCGCCTACCTCTCTCTTCTAGCGATTTTGAGGATGGATATTGGCACCACCCCCAGCGTCGTTATTTCTAATAGGACCACCCCCAGCGTTCTGCTCAACGGGAGGGTCATCAGCATTGATATTTTCCTCCACTTCTGAGTCGCTATCTATCTGATTAGTAGTCGGACGACGGCTAGATTCACCGTGTTGATTTGTCAACTGCTGGAGTTGTTGGGCATGTAAATCTTTAACACGTTGCACTGCCATCTCCATTTTGATTTTAAAATCCTCTTTCTGCTTTGCCAAAGCTTCTTGAAGAAGTTGAGCCATCTGTTCGGTGGTGATCATGAACGACTCTCGAGTCTGTCCTGTACTGGACACAGTGGCATCCGAAGCGATTGCAGAGTTGGCATCCGATGCCTCATCGTCTGAGGACTGTCCCTCTCTGAATCCTGTTGTAGTCTCTAGGCCTAATAGCCCTGGTTCACAGCTGAGTCAACCGTTGGGATATTTGCGGGAAAGGTTCAGGACTGTAGCATCGCGTGGATTTTCCTTTTTCTGCCATGTTAACCGTGAATTCTGAGAATTCACGTTCCTGAACGGCCGACTTTCTTTTACGGAAACGTCTTGGTTTGTGTCTCACCGTTTCTGTAGAAAGTCTTTCAAACACCGAAATCCTTTGTGAGGCAGTCTTGGAACAGTTGCATTCTGACAGTACCGCCTTAATAAGTTTAGTACATGGACAACGAGAATCCCTTTCCCGGGTATTTTTCTTTCGAGATCTATTCATACCCCCAGTCTGATAGTATAACTCATCGATATGATTATCGGAGCAACCTATCTTGTGTTGGCATAATCCTCTCATTCTAATATCATTGTCTTCCGACGAATAAGGCTCTCTTTGAGGATATAATGCCTTGTCGTTATTTTCAAGAGTCGCTCGTTTGAAAACACGCCTTCGTATGCATGAGGACTCAACAAGCTCTTGGACTTCTACCCGCAGTCCAAGGCGAGTAGTTACTGGTAATTTCTCCATAAGAGGGGTCTTTGACTTACTGGAGAATCGCGTACGACCCCCAGTCTGACGAACTATACGGGATTCATCTTTATGCAAAGGACCGAGACGATCCGTAATGCTCATTTTAAATCGGGACAAGTCCACACTGTCGTGGGGTTCCACAGAAGGTGAGGAATCCACCGGAACCGAAACAGGAGCTGTCAGAGACTCAAAATTAGTCGCAGGAGGCGAAATTCCTGCAAACGGATGTGAACTAGCTTGGCGGTGATGCAGGTCAGTAAAAGGTGGCTCGGCCTTGGCCGAGCCAGTGTTTAGTGGCTCGACCTTGGCCGAGCCAGCGTTCTTTGGCCGAGCCAGTAGTTGGTGGCTCGGCCTTGGCCGAGCCAGTAGTTGATGACTCGGCCCTGGCCGAGCCAGCAGCCAGTGACTTGTTTCTTTCGGGCCTTGTTTTGGATTTTGGCCTCCAGATTTGACGTGGTTTCGTCAGTTTATCGTCTGCACCATTTGCTTGTAGTTTCTTGGCCTCTTGCACCAGAATTCTTGCGTGCGCAAGTAAAGTGTGGCACTTCTTGATCCGTTCTTCAAGAGTTGAACGTGTCCTTTTAACGGGGACCCATTCATTCATCGTTGGTTTGGACCAGTTACCAGCTTGCTGCTGTGGCGGTTGTCGTCTTCTAGACTTTAGATCCGCTTCATAGCGGATTCCATCCACTTGCTCAGAGGCTTTGGCCAATTGGCGTGCAAGGCGTTAACGCCGTCTTTGACGCGCCCTCTTGGATAAGCTCGGCTCGTTTTTGGTAGCGACTTCAGCTTCGCGAGGAGTGTCTTGAGCCGCTGCGGGATGAGGTCCTTGGTTTTGCAGTTTCAAATCCAAGTGTCCTCGACCTTTCCTCGTGGAGTTTCTCCTATTCCTACGAGGGGAGGATGATCGGGAGGATGAGGATAAGTATTCTTCATACTTTGCTTGGTCGAACTCGTATTTGACCTCCTCGTTGATCGGGATGATGATATTTGCTTGCGACACTACAGCTTTGGCAGAAAAGCTGTCGGCTCCCACTTTGGTCGCCAGTTTGTTTGTGTCAAAAGTTGTTTTTTCCATTGTTTTCAAATCTGTTACACCGTTTATCGATTACAAGTTCAAACTGAAAGAAAAATTGATCTTTTTATAAGATCTTCTTACAACGAAAAAATAAAGATTACAACTTTATCAAACAAAACATAGCAGTAGTTTATCTCCCGCTGCTTTGCGTGGGATCTTTGCCTGTGTCGGGGATGCGTTAGTCCATGGACCACCGCAGATCAACCCGATAGACAATATAATTACGCTCTTGTTTCACGAAGGAAACAATTGCGGAAGCGACAATCACGACCAAGCGAGATTGTGGCTCTTCTCGAGATTAAAACCAAGTTTAATCCGGAGGAAAGAAGGGGAAAGAATCACAAACCTTTCGAAGGGGCTTTCTTTATGAAAGTATTCGCTAAGCTCTGATGATTCTCCTCTGAAATTCGTGGTTAACTAGACAATTTGACAGCACCTCGCCTTCTCAATCTCAGATCCTCTTTAAAGAAGACCCTAGGCTTCTATTTATAGGCTTTTGGAGATGTCCTTTTGAATAAGAATTTGTGTTTAAATGTCTTCTGCAGTTTATAACTGTCTAAACGCGTTTAGGGATAATCTCAGAACAGTTGGATTCTGGGACGAAAGAATCCTTAAAAATCATCGAAATCCGTGTTTGGGGAGGTTTTGTACTCAATAAGAGTCCTGGTGGCTCGGAACTGTGCGAGTCACCATTTGGTGGCTCGGAACTGTGCGAGTCACCATTTGGTGACTCACATGAGTGCGAGCCACCATTTGGTGGCTCGCCTGGGTGCGAGCCACCAATTGGTGACTCGCGCCTGACTCGCGCCTATTTGAGCCTCCAAGTAGTGTTTCATTCATTTTTTTGATACTTTGGCGATTTGTGACTCTCCCAGTTCCCTTGTTTTGCTCATGCTTCATCGCTTCGATACCTTGTGTATTCTACTGATCCAATTCATACACTTACTGATGTTGGATAAATTCTCTTGACTTGTATAATAACGTTTATCGTCTTTTCCTTGTCTTGAACTATGTTTAAGGACTTATAGGCAATTTTTAACCCCTACACGCATGACTAACGAATTGTGTGCCGTTGTCATGGATGATACGTCAAGGTACGCCGTATCGGTATATGACATGATGTTTGATGAACTTAATCACATCATTGGTCTTGACTTCTCTTAAGGGGATGGCTTTGGCCCATTTAGAGAAGTAGTCGATGATCGCGAGGATGAAGCGATGACCTCTCGCTGACGGTGGGGATATTGGTCCGACGATGTCCATCCCCCATGCTTCGAAAGGCCAAGATGTCATTATCAGGTATAGGTCTTCAAGAGGTTGATGCAGGTAGTTGGCGTGGATTTGGCATGTGTGGTAACGCTTCGCGTAAGCAACCGCGTCGCTGACCATCCCAGGCCAGAAATAGCCTATCCTCCACAATCGATCCCAAAGCTTGGGTCCGGGCTGGTGAGCTCCGCAGGTGCCGTCATGGGCTTCGTACAGAGCCTCTTGTGCTTCTGTCTTTGAAAGACATTGAAGTAACAAGCCGTCATATGACCTTCGATACAACGCCTTTGTAGTCAAATCGTAGTAGAACCTTAAGGCACGCTGGCGGACAGACTCTCGTTCTCTAGTGTCTTCGGCCAGCATACCGTACAGGACGTAATCGATGATTGGGAGATGCCAATCTTTCTAGTCGGGTTGATCCGTAACTTGGTGAGTGGTGTTCGCTTCTAGAATGTCTTTTGGTCGAAAGAGTCTTCGGCTCGCCGCAGTGACCCATTGAGTCATTTCTAGCGGCTGGGCCAAATTAGCCGCCAAGGATGCGAGAGCGTTCGTGTGTGTGTTCTTAGAACGAAGCACATGCTCGATGCGGAAGCTTTCGAATGACTCTACTAACTTGGTGGCTGCTTTGTGAAGTGGGATCAGGTCGTCGTTTCTGACTTCGTATTCCCTCATCATTTGCTTGACAATGAGCTGGGAGTCGTCATAGGCTTCGAGATGTTTTATCTCTAACTCTCTTGCCAACTCGAGTCCAATGAGTAGCGCGTTGTACTCAGCTACATTGTTGGTGCATGGCTCTGTTAGAGAAAAAGCTCTAGGTAATACGTAGTTCTGTGGGGAAGTGAGAACCACCCCCACTCCCGCCACGATAGATCCGCTCGTGCCGACGCGAGATGCACTGTCAAAGAACATCTGCCAGGCTTCCATCGAGGAGGTCATGTTGACTTCAGGGGGTTCATCGGGAAAATCCTCGAATAGGTTAGTTTTTGCCCCTAACGGATGACTAGCCATGAGATCACAGATAGCCTGTCCCTTAACTGATTTCTACGACATAAAGTGAATGTCGTACTGAGCCAGCAAGAGCGCCTATCTATCCAAACGCCAGTTTAAGGCCATGGGCTGCATCATGAAAACTCGGATGGGGCTCATCCGGGAAATAATGTGAATGGTTTGGCCAACTAGGTAGTGTCGCATCTTTTGGATGGCAAATACTAAGGCCAAACACTCCTTTTCGACCATAGGGTATCGCCGTTCGGTGCCCTGTAGAGTTCTACTCAGGTAGTAAATACCATGCTCGTGGCCGGCATTGTCATTTTGTGCCAAAAGGGCGCCCAGAGAATGATCCATAGCCCGTATGTAGATGAGGAATGGCTTTCCTGAGATTGGAGCCGCGAGGACAGGTGGGTTCGAGAGATAAGCTTTGATCTCCTCAAAGGCCCGTTGGCAAGGCTTGTCCTACATGAAGGAAGTACCTTTCTTCATCAGTTTGGAGAATGGTTGACACTTACCCAAAAGATTTGAAATGAACCTCCGGATGTAAGCTAGTCGTCCCTGAAGGCCCTTTAGCTCCTTGAGGTTTTGGGGTGGCTGAAGCTCCTAAATAGCTCGTACCTTGTCTGGATTAATCCGGATTCCTTTTGTTGTTACCACGAACCCGAGAAATTTACCGCTGGACATCCCTAAGAATGACTTCGTAGGATTCATCTTGAGCTGGTAAGTTCTCATGAGTTCAAACATCACCCTCAAGTCTTGGAGATGGTCATCTTTACTGCAACTTTTCACGACCAAGTCGTTCACATAACATTCGACTGTCTTTCTTAGGTGATCTTAAAAGATAGTGCTCATGGCACGTTGGTAAGTTGCGCCTGTGTTTTTGAGTCCAAATGGCATGACCGTGTAGCAGTATACCCTTATTGGAGTCTTGAATGAAGTGTGTTTTTCATCCTCGGGGTGCATTTTGATTTGATTGTACCCTGAGAACCCATCAATGAAGGACATCCTCTCAAATCCACACGTGTTATCAATGATGACATCCGTGATGGGCAGGGAAAACTCGTCCTTAGGGCATGCAGCATTGAGATCCCTAAAGTCAATGCAGATGCAAATCTTACTATTCTTCTTCAGGACCGGAACAATATTGGCTACCCAGTCGGGGTGTTGTTCCTCTCTGATGAAGCCGGATTCGATTAGTTTCTTCACCTCAGCCTCGATTGCCTCCATGATTTGTGGACAAAACCGCCTCTACTGTTGTTTGGCTGGTTTGGCGTCCGAGCTGATGTTGAGGCGATGCATGGCGACCCGTGGGTCGAGGCCGGGTATGTCCTCATAATTCCATGCGAAGACATCAATGTATTCCCGTATGAGGGCGATGAGATCTTCCTTCTCTTACGGAGGTAGGCTACCACTGATGAATATAGGCTTGGGATTAGTCTCATTACCCATGTTCACTTGGAGGATTTCGTCTTCGATCGGTGGTTCACGTTGCTCGAAGCAACTATTCCACTGAGCGTTGACGTGGCGGTCCCATGTCTCGTCATAAAGCGGGACCTATCCATCCCCTGCTATTTCGGCAGCATCAATCATAGCCATGTTGACTGTAAGGTTGTCAAACAAGTCCCCTGTGCTGACGCCTGAGTCCTATGCTGAGGTTGTCGACGATCGATCCCCCGAACGCGTATAGTCGGAGTCCTCGTTGACATAACACAACAAATCCGATGAGGAAGAGGAGTAGCCTAAACCTCTCCGAGTCCTATTGAAGTAATTTGAGGGTTTGCTTTTAGGTACGTAAGCAGGTCGGATGACCGTCTTGCGCCCTCGGTCGTAATTTAGGCCCTCTGGGCGAGTGAGGTCGTACCCCATGTTGCTCATCATGCACTTCACGATTTGACTGTACTGTGAAAATTGAGGCGTGGGGTTTTCATCTTCAGACTCATCCCACAACGTGCGCAAAGGGTGATCGATTCGTCTGAAGATAATATCCTTTTGATAGTTATCCCGGGCCGGCACAACAAGTACGGCTTGTGAAGACTCGATCGGTTGTCTATTCGCAACATACGACGAGCATACATGAAAGTGTAGGAAATGGTCATCATAGAGCTTCGACATTAGGTCGTTAGGCGCATCATCCTCGGACGTTAAGTAAGATGATAAATAAGCAAAGTTGAACTTCTCATTCAAGATAATCTCCTCCGCCTGAACAGCGTCGGTTACATTGTAACTTTCCTAGCCGATTACAATTGATTCAAAATCATTCAGGACCAGACCATCATCGTACTCAGGCTCACTATCTGCCTTGTCATCGCTGTCGAGCTCCTCGATCGGGGGCTCGTCGGGGTCCTGGTACAGTAGAGAGTCCGTGAAGTAGTTCTCAACACCCTTGAAGGGTTGCTTGTTAACCACCACTATTTTAACTCGCTCGTAATCATCCACATACTTTAGGTATTGGTGTAATGTGGACGGGACTATCCGGTTGCTGTGGATCCACGGACATCCTAAGAGCACGTTGTTGGATGGCTCGGCATCGATGACGTAGCAGGTCACCTCTGTCTTCATATCGCCTATTCGGCACTTCAGACGGATCTTGCCGAGTGGCCGAGTCCCAGTGGCATTGAAGCCAAAGATAGTCGTGGTAGTTGTGGATAGACATTTCGGGGGTATCCCCAGGTGTTTGATCAACTTTAGGGGTACGATGCTTAGTGCAGACCCCGGGTCGACTTAAATTCGATCCACTTCTGACGAACCAACGTACCCCATGAAGTACAGTGGTAGATCATGAGACGTGTTTTTGATGAGCATGTCCTCAGGAGTGAATGTGAAACATGGGACTCGCCTCTCGGTGGTCTGGCAGCACATCGCGCATTCCCGTCCTGTGTCTTCTTCCCTCAAGAAGTGGGTGGAGAAGACTTCTGAGTTAGCCAATACCTCTTGTAGGGCTTCTCGGGTAGGCCTGGATAGCCGCAGGAGGTCATACATGGTAATTCGTGTGGGGATGCTCTTCAGCTGCGAGCACGTTGAATTGGAAAGGCTGATTGCTCGAGCTCGGCCTGTCTGGATCTAGAGGGGTTGCTGCCGTTGGCCTCGTAGGAGGTCCTGCCAGGCTCTCCGCCCTCATAGGATATTCCTTGGCGAATTCCTTTCCTGCTCGAGTAGCGAGGGCGACAGTTTCCTCATCGGAATCGGTGAGGACAGACGCCGTCGTCTGGTCCCCACCGGGAATGGCGTAGATGACATTACAAGGCTTACCCTTTGTCTTCCTTAAGGGTTTTGCAGTCCATTGTTCATCGCTGAGGAGGTCCGGATGGACCCACATCACCTGGCCGGATGGCAAGGTCTGGGGTACTAAACCTTTCCCTCGTTGGTTGTGAGGGTTGTCATTAGTGATCTTCAGAACTGCCTCAGGGATGGGGATTACCCCTACCGGAGCCTGAACCTCCAGGAGATCTATCCCAAAACTCAAGGTGATCATATTCGTGGTCACCTGCTTTTGTATATTCTTCTTCTTTAGGACTCCTGCATCGTAGAGAACCTGGAGCTTATCTTTGAGGATGTAACACTTGGAGGTGTGGTGACCGAGGAATCTGTGATGCATATAGTAACTCAGATCATTGGTTTTGTTCGCCTCCTCAGGCTTTGTGACCTCCGGTAACTTAATTCGATTGCTCTTGAGTAGAGTATCGAATGTCGCCACCACTTGGTCTTCCTTGAAGTCGTATTGCTACGGGGGGCGTTGCTCGAATTGCCTGGGCTTTGGTCTTTGAGCCGTTTTAGGTGCCGGAGCGTAATCGACGGCCATGATCTCTTTTCCTCTTGTTCAAGGGGAATTCTTTGACACGGTCGGCTCCATGGCTCCCCTCTTGGGCTGTGGCTCTTCGACTTCTAACCTTTTGATCATGTTTTCCACTTGCTCACCCTGACGAACAAGTTCTTTCCAGGTCCGGGTTTCCACCGCTCCGACCTTGGATAGAATGTGGATCGAGAGATTATTACGGCACATCTAGATCAGTGTGGATTCAGAAACTTGGTCCCGACAGTGGACCGATCGGTTCCCGAATCTTTTCACGAAGTCGTTGACCGATTCCGACTTCCGCTACTTTTTGGCGAGGAGGGTGGCCATCGACACCTCCATGTCGTCGTCAAAGAAGCGGGCCAAGAAGAGCCTTTCCGCGTCAGCCCATGACTTGATAGAGCCAGGTTCTAACTTGCAGAACCATTCAAATGCTACCCCTTTGAGGGTGCGTATGAATAACCGGGTGAGAATAGCGTCGTTCCCTTTAAGGAATCCGGTCTGCGTCATAAAATAGTAGATGTGCTGTGAGGGTGAACCCTTACCATCGAACTGCACCAAGCTAATCAGCTTGAACTTTGCTGGGTATGGGTCTATATCCCACTCGACAGGGTAGGGTCGGACCACCCCTAGTTTGTTCATGTTCTGTTGGAGCTTCAAAGCGTTGAGCTGGCTTTGGAACTCATCGAACCTCTTGTCGCGTGCGCTACCCCTAGTATGCGACATCCTTAGCGATGTTTTGAAAGAGTAATCGGATTGCGGGCCGACATTATCCTCTGTTTCAGTCGTCGAATGATGGAGAGGTATCCACTCCTTACTCCCCGTCTACCGCGGTAAGGTGTGTTGGGTTCTCTTCTTCTTCTTCTTCTTATTCAGAAGCTGCTCCAACATTTCTCTTAAGGAGTCGATGGTTGCCTCTTGTTCTTCGAACTTTCGGGCCACCGTCTGTTCATGTGTGGGTTCAGCCATGTGTATCCTTGCCAGTGCGTCTTGACTTGAGTGCGATGTTTAGGACGTGGCTGGCCACTAAGCAAACCTCATCTTTGCCTTTGGAGGGAGGTACTAAGGTCGAGTAATCGAACCTAATGCTCACCCCCGTGTGACTACGGGTACGCTGGTATATACCACCTTGTCCACGTTGAACAAGCGGAGGATTAGGCCCTAGGAAGGAGTCCGAATCTGGAGAACCAGAAAGTAGCTTCTTGCCCTTGTCCGTCATGTTGATTGTATCGGACGAGAGTTCTAGATCATCGGCGGCGTGTCCTTTTGGTGACAACGCCTTCGACGAGAAGGTCTTGGTTGGGAAGGTTGTTGAGAAAGCCTCTCGAACACTGAAGGTTGCGTCGTTACTATACATAGGCAGCCGGCGAGTACTGTTTGGATAAGCCTTTCATAGTGGCACTGAGGACTCGCCTCATGTATGACGCGTTTGCGAGTTAGGTAACCCCAGAGGTCTTCTGCGGGTGGTTGGCGACAACCCCCAACATCAGACAGATCGCCCGAATGATCGCACGAGAGAGTTTTTGATGCACTCCCTGGTGTACACTGGGTGGAATGGTTAAGTGTTGGAGTTGGGCGAGTTTGCCTTGATAGGCGAGTCTTCACGCTTGGGCGAACTCCAGCATGCAGGCGAAACTCAACCCTTTGCTCACGCAGGCGAGTTTGCGAGGTATCGCCTACTTCTTTGCCTTTGTAGTCAAGGCTCTCTCGCTCGTTACACTTATCCATCAAGTGGTCATGGCAAGGCTCACACGCCCTCGAAGGTTCGCCTACTCGGGTAGGCTCGCTCGTTCGGGGTGGTCTGTTCACATCAGGGATGTGACCTGAGAAGCAAAATCCACCAGAGTGGGCGGTCTCATCCATTTTGCTTGGCGCGCCTGACTTGGAGAACCTTCCAGTGCTAGGAGGGTTGTCCCTTCGGATTACACTCTTTGAACCTGGGTAATAATTCAGTTCGTTGTATGAGGCGAAGGCTCGGGCCTCCTGTTAGGCGAGGGACTGTCTTTACCGCTGACGAGCTCTTCTAGAGAGAGGGGCGTCCGTGCGGATCGCAGCGGTGTGGTCTGCACTGAGATGAACCACCATTTCCTCCTGAGCGGGTGTCCATGACGGTTGTTTAGCTACCCATCTGGCAGGCTTTCGCCCTGTGCTCTCGACCTCTGGCTTGGCCTTGATCGATTTGGAGGGAGTAGGCTCCCCCAACGTGACTCGGATAGAGTCTCCAGGCGCGGAGGCTTTGACTGTTTGAAGTCGGCCTATACGCACGACTCTGTGGTGTTTGCGGGACTCATCGCCACTAGAGGAGGAAGAAGACAAGTACTCTTCGTACTTGGCTTGGTCGAACTTGATTTCTAGGGACTCCACAGTCGTCCCAACAGCAACCTCGTCGAACTGAGCTACCACCATTTCGGTTGAAGAAATAGTTTCTCCCACTGTGGTCGTCATCTTCTGTAGTTGTAAATTTTGATCTTTCGAAATAGGGATTTCGTTTGTATTAATGAGAATAGCTTATTACAAACTAATGAATCAAAATTACAACAGAAGCGGAGGGAATGCCCTCCTTATTTAACATGGGGACTTTCGGTAGCTATAGGACGCCTCGCTCAGTTCTCGCATCGGGTCTGCTTCCCTTGGACGATTCGACCGAGGTTGCTGGTGAGCTTCAGTATACAGTAGAAGCTCGGGTTGGTAGAGTTCGAATCTCCTGAGTTCCCAAATGGCGACCGGAGCCGAGAACCGAGGGTCAATTGTTCGATTAACTGATTGATTTAGTTAAAGGGATTCTGGACGAATCGCTCTTTAATTGTTCTTTTGAACTTTTCAATCTCGAACCCTTTTCCTATTGCAGGAGAGGTTCTTAAATAGGGGGAGAAACGGCGTGGCTGCTCCCTGAATCATGGGATGTGACCATGTACTGCTGGGAAATGCCATGCCTTTGGCTTGTACTATGAGTGACTTCTTGATGGGCTCGGAGCACTATACTCCTTCCCTTCATGTCACGAGGAGTGGGAAAGCCTATCCTTGTACGTGCTGTTGTGGCTGCCAGGTACTAGTTCAACGAGCTTATTGATCGCGAGCGAATTCAGCTCTTGACTCGTGCAGGCTAGGCGAACTTCAATCATGAGCATGCAGGTGGACTTGGCGACAGCATGGATTTGACTGGTTGTTCGTTTACTGTGAAGCGGCTAATGATGGGCTCGAGACTGTCCTTTCTACTGTTGTGAGGAGTGGGAAAGCCTCCTTGTACGTAGTGTGCTGAAGGTAAACTGGTGACATAAGTTGTAGGTAATTAATTTAGACTGCAAGCGGGCGAGCAAGTCAGGTGAATTTTAGTCATTTTGATGACCTTGACTTGTGCGGGCGAGTTGATCATACAGGTGGATCTGTGATCAACAAATGCGAGCGAGTTTGGCGACCACGTGGTTTGGGTTCACGCTAGAGAGTCAAGCTCATGGGTGAGCCCTACTCTCAAATTGTGTGGGCGACTCCGACTCACAGGCAAATTTCACGTAAGTCTACAAAGGTAATTTTTACCGTCTACAATTCAGGCGAAGTCATGTTATCAGGCGAAGTTGACTTGAATGTTCAGGCGAACAAGCAAACTTCACTTTGTTCATGCATATTTGACTATTCAGCCAAACTCCAGTCTTGCAGGTGGACTTTTGAGTTTCTTTGTTAGGAATAAAGGCAATTTTATTTGCCTACAAGATGATGTTGATGTGACTTATGACTAATGTGATCAATTTCAACTTTATCATAAATTTGAACTTGTGATTGAGACTAAGAATAACCATCGGTAATAGTTTTCCCTTTCGAGAATTTGATTGTAGGGTAACTCTTCTTTTTGTCTTCTTTTAAGGAAACGTGATGAGCTTTGCGATATGCTTTAAAGCGAACCCCCAGAGGGGTTGTGAACTGAAGTCTGAATTCGAGAGACATTTGATTGTTCTAACCTTCACTTAGGATGAGGGTCACTAAGACTTCACTAAAGGTGAAGCTCATATTGTCTCTAGTGACATTGAGGCTACTTCTGGCGAGATATGTTTCGCTTTGGATGAAGCTATGACTACCTTCGCTCTAGGGAAAATTGCTTTTCCCTTAGCGAAGTTGGGGCTATCTTCAACGAGGCTCGCATTGCTATGGGCGAAGCTTGGATCTAATCCCAACCTTAAACTTCGACAAATCTTACGTTAGCTTTTGATCATGGTCATAACTGTCTTCTCTCGAATTCCTCAAATTTTGCTTGATCAAACTCGATGACTAATGATTCAGTAATAGATCCTAAAGCCTTAGTGTCGAACCGTGACACAATGTTCTCTTTAGTTAAGAAGGAAGTTCTCAGCGGAGTCGCCATTTTGTTTCGGGTCTTAGAATTATAACTAACTCAAGATTACAATTTCAAGATTACAAGCAAACAAGAATTTTTTAAGGCTGGGTTCTTTTCCATGTGCTGATGGAGCATCGTTCTTGTACTATGTTGATGATCTGACTAGTAGGTGATGAGTCTTTTGTTCATTGACGATCTTTAAGTAAATGGATGACTTTTTACCTTAAAGAGGTTAACGGGTTATTTCTCACAATAATAATTGATTAAGTTAGATGACTAGCTGAAGAAAAATAAATTCTTTCTCACAAGGATCATTGATCAAGCTAAATAATTAGTTGATGAGAATGACCTATGAAGATTAGATGCCTAGCTAAGGAAAATGCTATTGCAAGATCTTTCTTCTACCCCCTTCCTTTGTGTTGATCATGCATATTTATAGGCTTGGAAGCATTAAGTGTTTGAGTTAGTGAGCCTTAACTCCCCTTAATGAGTGAGTTAGTGGTCATTAACTTTTCTTAAATTGGGTGAGTGGAGTGAACCATTTCCTTAAAAGTAGCCTTTAAAATGGTTATGGGTGAGGTTCGTCAATAATAGGTATGGCGAGGTTCGCCAATAATGGTCATAGGTGAAGTTTGTTGAGTGAACTTTGCCAGAATACGAGTGTAGGCATCTAAAAATGCTTATAGGTTCCTGCACGCAGCTCAAAATAAAGGAAACACGATGAATGTCATCATCCGAGTCAAGAATAATTATCCAAGTGACCGTCGTGCTTGTCGATCAGCTCCAAATGACCGTTACGCTTGTCGGTTAGCTCCAAGTGCCATAAAGAAGCTAACGAGCACATGAAGCAAGTTAGTAAAGCGTACAATCAACAAGACAACCAAATATACAAAACGGTGAATAATACAAGTCCAAGAAAGTTGGGAAACATTGAAAAGCGAAGAGAGAGAAAGGGCCTCGGAACCCGCATGGGGGCGCGGGTCGCCACTTGGTGACCCACGTGCACGCAGGTCACCAAGAGGTAAACCGTGGTCACGCGGGTCACCAGTACCTATCACGCAGTCCCGAGCCCCAAACGCATTTTTAATAGTTGTTTAAGTAGTTTTCACAGGATTTATCTATTCCAGGGGTTCCCAACTGATTTGATATCATCTCTACACATGGGTAGGCTATTATTAACTAAAGATAATGCCAAATCTCCCATTCTCATCCAAATACCCACATCTGAGGCCCTATAAATAAAAGCCTAAGGCCTCCATTCTACAGATCTAGAATTTTATCAAGAGGACGAGGTACTGCTGGATTGAGGAGTCAAGGAGCATGAAATTTCTTAGAAGGCTAACTAGATCCCAGCGAACTTCAGCATAAAGAAGAAGTCTTTCGAAGGATCCGAAGCCTCGTACCCCTCTTTCTTGAGATTAGGCTTGGTCTTAATCTCGAGAAGAGTACTGTTTTCGCTTGGTCGATATCAGTACTTTAGTGAATACTTCCTTTATGAAGTAGGAGCTCTGATCAATTCTTCTGCTAACCGGATCTGATCCGTAGGCGGTCCGTGGATAAACCCCGGTACCGGCAACGATCCCGCGCAAGCAATAGGAGTTAAAACTACTATTGTGTGTAGTTTGAAAGAAAGTTATAATTGTTGATTAAAAGTCTTATAAAAAGGCTATTTTTTTGAGTTTGTTGTAAATGCCTAAAGTTGTAATGAACTCATCAATAAAATTGACTTTTCACCAAAACACGCTGGCGACAACAATGGGAGCCGACAGCCTTTCTGTGAAGGTTGATGTGTCACAACCTTGGATCCTCATCCTGGTTGAAGAATAGGTCAAATACAAGTTCGACCAGCAGAAGTACAAGGAGTACTTGTCCTCCTCTCTAAATCCGCCTCTCCTCATAGGTAAGGGAAGGCCTCCTCCATGAAAGCTCACTGGACTTTGGGTTTGAAGATCCAAGAAGAAGATCTCCTTTCCACTACTACACTTGTGGCTCACAACACCCCGCCAGCATCCGACGAAGCCAGAGCTACAGATCTGAACCCCTTGAGTAAGGAGTTAACTGCTGATAGCGTGCTAATTCTATCAAAGAGAGCACATCAAAGGCGGCGCCAACGTCTCGCGCGCCAGCTGGACAAAGCTTTGGAGCCAGTTGATGGGATCCACTATGAGAAGGATCTGAAGTCCAGAATGTGCCAAATATCACAGTAGCGAGTGGGCGCTTCCCCCTCCAAACCAACAACGAATGAATGAAGCCGCGTCAAAAGGACACGTTCAACCCTTGAAGAACGGATTCAAAAACATCGTGTGCTACTTACGCATGCAAGAATTATTATGCAAGAAGTGTAGAAATTGCAGAAAGAAGACATGGTGAAACAACTAGCAAAACTATGCTAAGTCTAGGGGCTGAAGCTCAAAACGGCGGCCAAAAAGATGAAAAACGTAGGTCACACCCAGGTGACCCGGACCGACGCGGGTCACCCAGAGGTGACCCGGACTGGCGTGGGTCACCAAGTTCTGACCTGTGCCAGGGCTAAGACGAGAGGCACTCTGCACACGTTTTTTCGATTCTGTCGAGTTCCGCCTCTACTCTGATTGATCCGGTACTTCAAGTGAAGCTACGCAACAGTGTAAACTTGTCCAAAGGCAAGAAGTTGATAGCGGATCGCCTTAGTCCTTTGTACGATGAGTGAGGGAAAGCTCCAATCAAGGAGCGCTTGGGCACATTAAACAAATCTCGAGCGATTTATCAAGCTGGGGGTTGTAATCATCCTCCTAAGTAGTGGAAGAGATCGTATGATAGGAAAATTCCTATAACTGACTGCATTGGATTGCGTGTCAAAATTCAGGAACCTGTTGAGGTCCTACGCTCATGAAAGTGTAGCCTTAAACATATGACTCCTAACGACGCTAACAAAGCATTGAATTTCCATAGGAAAGTGTACTCGTTTGACAATGACGTTATACCTGGGGAGTCATGCCAACACACGATGGGTTGCTCCGGTCATCAGACCGATAAGTTGTACTATCCGGTTGGGGGTACGAACAAGCCTTGGAAAAGGAGTACCCGAGAAGCGGACTCTCATTGTCCATGTGCTAAAATTATCAAAGTAGTGTTGTCAGTATGTTGCTTCCCTAAGATTCCTCCGGAGAGAGTTTCAGTGTTTGAAATGATCTCCATCGGAACATCCAAGTCTAAGCCAAGGCGTTTTCGTAGGAAGAAACTTGCCGCTCAAGACAATGAATTTCCTGAAGTGTTCGTCAACATGACCGATAAAGGGAAGTCAACACAACACTTTAGTCCATATTAGTTTTTGGTAGTATCCCAACATATGACCCGATTGCGATCGGGAACCATTAGACAAAGGGATTACCAAAGAATGCAAAATGGATTACCCTCAGATGATGAAACGTCAGACGCTTGTTCTGTAATGGCTTCCGATAATACAGTGTTAAATTTGGGCAATCCTATGAGTCATTTATGATCAACATCGAGCAGATGGATAAAATTCTCGAGGACGCTCTAGCCAAGCAGAAAGAGAATTTTAAATTCTAAATGGAAATGGCTATGCAGGAGATGCGGGAAATGCATGGCCAACAAATTGCGGCGCTGGTAAATCAGCAGGGAGAATCCAACCATCGTAATAATCCTAACCAAGTTGATAGTGATCAGGAAGCGGACGAGAATACTAACATGGATACCCCTCCAGTTAACAATGCTGGGGGTGGTTCCTCAGATGATAACAATACGAAGGATGACTATATCGCTTCTCTCCAGGATCGCTCAAAGAAAGATACGAGCAAGGATAAGAAGATGAGGGACTTGGAGAGCTAAATCAATGCATTGATGAGTGCTCAAGAAGTAAAAAAGTCTGGAATACCGTGTCCAAACCCGAGAGAGTGTGAATCAATCCCATACCCAGTGAAGTTTAATTTGATCAACTTCACACGGTTTGATGGAAAGGGTTCCCCCACTTAACATTTAATATACTTCAAGTCTTACTTAGGAATAATCTCTGGCAATGAACCTTTGCTGGTACGATCATTCGTTGGTACCCTTCACAGGGTAGCATTCGATTGGTACTGCCATCTTAAGTCAGGGAGTATAAGCAGTTAGGATAACATGGAGGACATGTTTCTTATAAATTTCTTCGATGACGACACCAATGTAGGTGTTAAAAAATACTGATAGATATCCAAACACAGCTCAAGACAAAGAGAAGATCATCCAAAGATCACATGAAATAGCCTTACGCTGTCTCAAAATGATCAAGATAGTGTAGACTGTCTCACACGCAAGACAGTGTTGACTGTCTCGTAGTGCGAGACAATGTCTACTGTCTCACAGTGCGAGATAGTATAGACTGTCTCGCAATGTGAGACAGTGTTGACTGTCTCGCACGCAAGACAGTGTTGACTGTCTCGCACGCGACTGTCTCGGAAGCCGAGACAATCATAACTGTCTCGGCCGCCGAGACAAACAAGACTGTCTCATAGTCAAAACCCTTCATGATGTCATGTTTTCAGTTAAATGTTCCTAGAGGCTATAAATACCCCCCTAGGGCCATTACTGATAGGGATCTGAGCATAGAGACCAGATAGAGCAGCAAACTTGAGTTCCTTGTGTGATTCTTTAAGATTTAAGCTTTGACTTGATCTTAAGAAGAGTGTTCATCTTACTTTGATAAGATATTCACTGATTTTCATTCTTGCTTCTAAGTGAAAGAAGAATACCAAATACCTTCACGATCTGTGAAACAGTGGTCCACAAGACAAAGCACTCCCGTCACACGTAAAGTCCCACAAAAGCAGAAATCGATAAATGATTCCTGTGTTATTTTCTAAAAAG
This sequence comes from Asparagus officinalis, assembly GCF_001876935.1. NCBI lineage: Eukaryota > Viridiplantae > Streptophyta > Magnoliopsida > Asparagales > Asparagaceae > Asparagus > Asparagus officinalis. The sequence goes on along the minus strand of NC_033797.1, from coordinate 128,062,464 downwards.
TTATAATTTTCTTTTAGTTGTGTAAAAAAAGTCTTATAAAAAAGGCTATTTCTTTTGAATTTGTTATAATCAACTGAAGATATAATGAATTCCATAATGAAATTAACTTTTGATAAAAATAAACTGGCGACTACAGTGGGAGCCAACGGTCTTGCTACCAAAGCCGTAGTGTCGTAGCCGATCAAGATCGTGATCAATGAAGAGATCGAATATGAGTTCGATCAGGAAAAAAATTAAGGAGTACCTGTCATCCTCATCCACAAAATCTTCCTCACCTCGTAAGTACAGGAAGATTTCGTCTTCCAAGAAGGTTTTCCAGTCTTCAACTCCGATGAAGACTATGAGTGAAAACTCTTGCCCGATTGTGGCTAAGGATGCTGCTTGCTCTATATCTGTTCCAAATGACCCTTCCCCAATTAATAGGTCATTGAACCAAAGCTCACCAACACTGACGAAGAGGGCTCGTCAGAGACAATGTCAGTGCCGTGCTCGTCAATTGGCCAAGGCCTTAGAACAAACCGATGGGGTTCGCTACTACGCGGACCTAGAGTCGAGGAAGCATAGAGTGATTCAGCTACCTCAATAGCAAACTAATCATATTTATGCACAGCTCACAATGGAAGAATGGACTCTCGTCAAGAGGGCTCGTTCGACCCTCAAAGAGCGTATACAAAAGCATCAGGCAAATGCTGCTCACACTTGTGCCCTTCGTCAACAGACGCAAGAAGGAAAGAAAAAAATGGTGTCTGAAGAGCCACCAAAGAATCGTAAAGTTTGGATCCCGAAGTCTAAACTTGCACAAAAATCAGGTCACCGGGATAAATCTTTCAACTGTCTCAGACATACCCGAGGTAATGACAGCTGTCTCGGCTAGAGAAAAGCTTCTAAGATGTCTCTTTCAACACCATCAACATCCATTCCGGGTCCGTCTATTTCTTCCACATCTGCAGTATCACCAGTGAAACCCTGGGTCAGTCCGGACCTATTGAAATTCAAGGTTACAACAGTGGATCTCCTCAGTTTATCACCTGACAATCGAGGCAAAGCTCCGGTCAAAGAACACTCGGATACGACGAATAAACCCTTAGTAGTTTCTTATACTGGGGGTCGTAAGTATCCTCCGATTAGAACAAAACAAACCCAAAATGAGAAAATACCAATTCACTCTCGTTTAGGGCCTGTAAAAACTCCATGCCCGCAAGGGCATGGATTTAAATATTCAACCTTGGATCGCTCAGAGGCGACGACAAGTCGTCCTGTGCATGTTAACAAGGCTCAAAAACACAAGATAGGTTGCTCAAATCATGGTAATGATGAGTTGTACTATCAAACTAATAAGTCACAAAAAAGGTTTGCTCAAGAAACAGAGTCTCATTGTGTGTGTGAAAGGCTCATTAAGGCAATACTGACAGAATGCGGTTGTTCCAAGACTGAACCGACGAGAGTCTCAGTATTTCAAAGACTTTCCGCTGAAACATCAAAACCCAAAATAAGATGTTTCAACAAGAAGAAACCTGTAATTCAGAAAGATGAGTTCCCAGAGGTCACTATTAATATGACCGGTAGAGGAAAGCAACATCCGATTAACCCGGATCCTGATTTCTCTCCAGGAGGGAGAGTTGAGCAGGGTCTTTCCCAAAGGATGTCACGGCTACAACAAAGGGCCAACCGACGTCGGGATTATAGAAAAATACATGAAGGGTTATCTTCAGAAGAGGAACTGTCAGATATTTGTTCTGCGATTGCCTCGGACGATACCACATCCAGTGTTGGGCAAGTCAGAGAATCATTTGTAATTACGCTAGATCAACTAGCTCAGATATTGCAAGAAGCATTAGCTAAACAGCACGAAGAAATTAGAGCTAAAATAAAGACTAAGATGGAGTTGACAATGCAACAGATGAGAGATTTGTAAGCTCAACAACAGCAGCCAGAGTCAAGTCAAAAGGCTGAATCTAGCAGGCGTGACGCTATACCTGTGCACATAACCGAGGTCGATAGCGACCATGAGATGGATGAAACCATCATTGCTGATCATCCTCCTAAAAAAGACAATTCAGAGAGCGGTCCGGCTAAGTCATCTACTCAACTTCCTCAAATCTACTTGAAGAAGAATACAAAAGAAGACAAGAAGATGCAAGATCTTGAAAATAAAGTCAACGCTCTGATGACAGCCCAGGAAGTAAAGAAAACGGGCATCCCATACCCGTACCCAAGGGAGTGGGATCTGATTCCTTATCCCCCAAAATTTAGTTTGATTAACTTTACTCCTTTTGATGGCAGGGGTTCACCTACGCAACATTTAATCTATTTCAAATCTCATCTTGGTGCGATCTCCGGAAATGAAGCTTTGATGGTACGGTCATTCGTAGGGACCTTTCATGGGCCTGCCTTCGATTGGTACCGTCATCTCAAGCCGGGGAGTATCAGTAGCTGGGATGATATAGATGGATTGTTCCTTACTAATTTCTTTGATGACGACACTGAGGTCTCCATTGGCACCTTGCTGGACGAGAAGCAGAAAAATGGGGAGTCAGTTGATGTCTTCGTCAAGCGATTCCGGAACAAAGCGGTGAACTACCAAGATCCACTTACAGAAGAGTTCATTCTTCAGACATGTCATAATAACTTGTCTTTAGATGTGCTAGAAGTCATGGGGGTTGTGCCTTCTAAAACGTGGAAAGAATTGAAAGTGAGAGGAGAACAAGCCGAACGTTTTCTCAAGAGGAAGAAGCTTGAAAGGGGTCAGCCACCAGCTAATCCCCAAAAACAGAATTTTAACCCTCGAGACAGAGGAAGAGGGTCCATGGCTACTGTGGATGCTCATCAAACATCACAACAACCATAATAATAACAACCGCAATAATCATCTTTCCAACTTGCACAACATCAGACTCAGCAGTCTCCGAGGCAGCCTAAGGCTTCAGAACCCAGGTTCCCAAAAGAATACTCTTTTAAAGATGATGAAGTACCGGTCATCTTTAAGTATCTTTTGGACAACAACAAGATCAAACTTCCACCGATCACAAACCAGGAAGAGGCAAAGAAGACCAATGACCCGAAATATTGTGCATATCACAAAAGGATTCATCATCCTACCAAGGTGTGTTATGTCTTAAAAGACAAAATACAAACCTTAATCGATGTTGGTATTGTGACTCTAAAGACGAAAGAGAAGAAAGTAGGTGCAAATGTAGTATCTATTAGTTTCGGTTCGGTGCCTTTATCCTGGTTCCAACCCGAACCTGTATCGAAGGTCAAAATGCAAATCATCAACGATGACCCTCATGGACAGCACCAGAAGGGACTTGTGTCACATACAACACCAAACGGCGAAATCCTTTGGGTTCATCCTGATTTGCTTGAAGATAAACAATGGATGACATCCACGTCTAAATTGAAGGGCAAAGGAAAGGGGAAGTCTTGTTTTGGAGCATCGGCAATTCCTGAGAAAAATGATGAAGAAATTCCAACTCTACCGCTTTCTGAGGAGGAGCAAGAATCTTTGAGTGGAAATAAATACCGTTTTAATTATCCAAGTGCATCTGACCAACTAGCTGAACAGGGAGTCGTAAAAGTCACGCCTTCTAAAACCCTTACAGAACTAGGGGTAGTTGCAACTCCTCCTGTGGCTACTCAAAAACCTCAACAAGCAGCTAAACAAAAGGAAAAAGAACCCCAACATAAAGAGGTTCAAGTTCAGAAGCAGTCTCGTTTCAATCGACCGATTGGACGAGATAAACTGGAAAGCTCGAATGCTCCATATCGTTTCGATGTCATGGCTCAGTTAGCTAATATCCCAGCAAGGATCACGCTGTACGAGTTACTACGCCTTTCAAAGGATACCAGAGAAGCTTTGCAAGAAGCATTGGCTAATTCTGAGGTATTTCTCACTCAGATTAAGCCAACCCCTGAAGAGCCAGAGTCATCGGTTCAACATTATAATCTGGCAGCTACAAAATTCCCTTGTATTTCTTTCACCAAAGAAGATATGCAAGTCAAGAATTTGAAACATGATAGGCCTTTTTATTTCACTGGATATATTGGCTCAAGCATTATCAACCGGATTCAGGTTGATCCGGGTTTCGCTGTCAGCATCATGCCACTTCGGTTGATGTACCACCTCAGAATTCCTGCCAATAAGCTAGCCTCCATAGGAACCATTATTTACGGATTTAATACTAGTGGATCTAGGCCATTGGGAAAAATCCGGGTGAAATATCAACTCGGAGACTTAAAGTCAGAGGTCACTTGTTATGTGATCAATGTGGAGACTTCTTATAATTTACTATTGGGTGGCCCATGGATCCACGGTAATCTTATAGTTCCCTCTACGCTCCATTAGTATCTAAAATATGTTAACACTAACAATGAGGTCAAGACGTTGGTCGCGGATAAGCAACCATTTAAGAGATTAGAAAATTATTTTATTGACTCCCTTTTTTATGGTACTGAATCCGATACTGAACCATCGGCTCATGATATGGACAGCGGACAAGAAGCTGATACCGAAGCTGGGCTTAATTATAGTGAAGGTCTTGTACTAAATGACATTGAATCTCTTGTAATCGATCTTGATGATGGTGAATCATCAGATGAAAGTTGTAACTGGCAAGAATTGTATGACAACCCTAGTCTACACATGCCACTTCGTTCGTCTTGTACGATGACGAAATACATCCAAAACTCAATCGGAACGACTATGATCCAACCTGCGAAGACAGGGGGTGAAAAAGAAATAATTTTTGGAAAAGGGGAATCATCCCCAACCCCCAATCTCTTCTTGGACACCAATTCAGATGACGAAGGACCCGGACAATATTTCTCTAGGTATAGTTCACAAGCAAATAACTACATGAGAAAGCAAGGATATGACCTCTCGCTCGGTGAAGGTCTTCGTTTTGGTCAAGGTGCCAGGGTTTCACCCTGTCCTACCTATGTACCGAAAGGAAAACCTAATAATTATTACAGCCATATAAGGCGTTTGGGTTATATTTCGTCATCTGATGATGAATATTGCTGGCAAATCATTAACTAGCTAACAAATAAAAGTGAGTATTCATCCGATACTTCAACTTGGTATTCTGACACTAGTATTGGAGAAACGTTCAAAAGATTAATGTCGAACATGACTGTAGTCGATCCTTCTACTACAGAAGAAGATGATCAATTACCCACTTGGGAAGACCCCTGGGTACATTACATGAATGTTCAATACGGTGATCGATTTAAACAAAGAGAACCTCCTACTGAGGATAGAGTAGTCTAGATTAATATGGGTGACGAAATTAATCCGAAACCTATATTTATTAGCGATGATTTTCTGCCGAATGATAAAGAGGAACTAATCGCCCTTATTAGAGAGTATATCGACGTTTCCGCTTGGAATTACAAAGATATACCGGGACTTGACCCAAATGTGGTAATGCACAGCCTTAACATTAAACCGGATGTTAAACCTGTCAAGCAATAACAAAGATGATTTCGTCCATAAATTATGGAGACAATAGAAGCTTAAGTCAAGAAACTAATGGATTTAGGCTTCATCATAGAATAACAACATCCTGATTGGTTGGCCAATATCGTTCCAGTCCTTAAAAAGAACGGAAAGATCAAAATCTGTATTGATTTCAGAGATCTGAATACAGCCTGCCCTAAAGACGACTTCTCTCTACCAATTACAGATGTCATTATTGACAACACATGCGGGTTCAAGAGAATGTCATTTATGGATGGATTTTCTAGATATAATCAGATCAAGATGCACCCAGACGATGAAAAGCATACTGTATTCAGAACACCCCTTGGTGTTTTCTGTTATACCGTTATGCCCTTTGGTTTGAAGAACGCCGGCGCCACATACCAACGAGCAATGATGAAAATCTTTCATGAGCACCTTCAGAAAACCGTTGAATGCTACGTCGATGATCTGGTTGTCAAAAGTCATGATAAGAACAACCACATTGACAATCTGAAGACGATGTTCGATTTTATGAGGAGTCAATAGTTGAAGATGAATCCAACTAAGTCCTTCCTTGGAATGTCCAGCGGTAAATTTCTTGGATTCATCGTCACTACAAAAGGCATTCATATCGATCCTGATAAAGTGAAGGCGATACATGAATTGCGACCCCCAAGAAATTTTAAAGAACTTAGAGGGCTGCAAGGTCGATTGGCATATATCCATAGGTTTATTTCAAACCTTTCCGGAAAGTGTCAGCCATTCTCTAAACTCACAAAGAAAGGCGTGTCGTTCATTTGGGATGAAGCATGTCAAAAGGCATTCAAGGATATCAAAACATATCCAGCGAATCCACCTATCCTTGTTGCACCAAAATCGGGCAGACCGTTTTTGATTTATGTCAAAGCGACGAGCCATTCGTTAAGTGCATTGCTTGCACAAGACGATGATAACGGTCATGAACAAGCTGTGTATTATCTAAGTCGTACATTAGTAGGAGCAGAGTCTCGCTATCCGATGATCGAGAAAGAATGCCTCATCCTGGTATTCGCTATCCAAAAAATGTGACATTATTTAGTTGAACAGACAATTTATGTCATTTCCAACGTAAACCCGATTCGAGTGTTCATGACTCAATCGGCCTCTATGAATTGGCGTTTAGCCAGGTGGGCCTTACTCTTATCCAAATATGATTTGCATTTCAATCAACAAAAATTAGTTAAGGGATAAGCTATTTACGATCTTTTGGCGGTAAACCCTACAAAAGATATAGACGAGTTATACGATGAGCTACCGGATGAAACTCACGAAGTTAACACCACAACACATCAACAAGTGTGGCAATTATACTTCGATGGGGCTTCCCGAGCAACCAACGTAGCGAGCACACCCGGATGTTCTAAAATTTCCTTAGGAGTGGGGGTCGTTTTGGTTTCCCCAGAAAAGCATGTCTTGCCCAGAGCATACTCGTTGACCGAGCCATGCTCTAATAACGTGGCTGAGTACAATGCATTAATAATTGTACTTAATTTTGCCAAAGAGCTGGGGGTCGAATACCTTAAAACTTTTAGTGATTCTCAATTGGTAGTTAATCAGATACGAGGAGAGTATGAGGTCAGAAATCAAGATCTGATTCTATACCACTAGGTAGCCATCAAGATAGCAAGCTCGTTTGAAGAATTTTTTGTCGAGTATGTTCCACATCTCCAAAATGCATATGCAGACGCATTGGCGGCATTATCAGTATCTTTTGCACAGCCTCCCGAAATAGAACAATTAATTACGGTGAGAACTCACTAGCTTATTGTTCCAATTTACGATTCGATATCCAAAGAAGCACACTCAACGAGAGTTGAATCCGAAGTTTGAGATTGATGTTTTCCTATCATCGATTATGTCCTACATGGTATCTTACCTGAAGATGTAAGAGAAAGAGATTCAATTCAGTGAAGAGCACCGAGATTTTACTATAACGCTACAACACAAATGTTGTATCGATGTTCATACGATGGTCTATTACTCCGTTGTCTATCCAATAGAGAAGCGGAACAAGCACTCAAGGAGGCACATGATATGACATGTGGTGCACATCAGTCCGGTCCCAAACTCTGCGACCGACTTAGGAGAATAGGATATTACTGGCTAACTATGGTAAAGGATGCAGTTGACTATGTCCGAAAGTGTCATGCGTGTCAAGTACACGTGAACTATATGCATCAGCCACCGGAACATTTGCACCCATCAGCAACATCATGGCCATTCAAAACATGGGGAATGGATATTGTAGGTCCTATTTTCCCGCCTTCAGTCAAAGGTGATCGTTTTATTCTGGCGATCACCGATTACTTCTCAAAATAGGCTAAAGCAGTCCCGCTTAAAGAAGTAAAGACAAGTGATGTTATTAAGTTCATTAAACATCACATTATATATCGATATGGTGTCCCGAGATGGATAGTACATGACAACGGCCCTTAATTCGTCAGCAACGCATTCATCAAATTCTGTAGTAAATTTGGAATTAAGGACGTTTCATCGACTGTATAATCCCACAGCTAACGGACTGGCCAAAGCCTTCAATAAGACTATTATCAAGATTTTAGCAAAACTTGTAAAAGTCAATAAGCGAGATTGGGATGACAAACTCGGTGAAGCTCTGTGGACTTACCATACTACTATTCGTACCCCAACTGGAGCAACCCCATATTCTTTGATATATGGGTGCGAAGCTCTCCTCCCTTTAGAAATACAAATTCCCTCTCTCTGTAACGCACTCGCAATGGGAATGACGACGGAAGAACAATATCAAAAACACCTCGAAGAATAAGAGACGTTAGATGAGAAGCACTTAGAAGCTCAGCAAAAAATCGAGTTTTATCAGGCCAGAATTTCTTGTTCTTTTGATAAAAAAGCCTGACATTGAAGGTTCAAGAAAGGAGACCTGGTTCTGGCCATTCGAAGACCCATGATTCTCAATTCCGAGAAGAAAGGGAAATTCCAACCCAAATGGGAAGGACCATTCGTAATAGAAACAGTCTATTCGAACGGTGCATATCGCTTGATTACTCAAGACGGTAATAAACTTATGATACCGATAAATAGGAAGTTCCTGAAAAAGTACTACCCTTAGTATGTTCAGGATAACCTATTTGAAACGGGAAGTTCCTAAAAGAATCCAGTATAAGATATTTTTTTAGGATAACCCAAGATCAGTTGATTATTTTATAATGGAAGCTGATTTGTTATAAAATGATGGTTATTTAGTTATTTCTAAGATGATTAAGAACCTCCCACAGGGACTTTCCGAACATTTTGTTGAGATGAGATTCAACGACAAAATACAGCTGGTCTTTCCTCACAAAAAAACCCTACAATACGATCGTGAGGGGACTCGATGATTCGTAACCCTGCACCATAAAATCCCTCGCCGATCGGATTAATCGACGGTGGGTTCACCAAAATCCGTCATGGATTAAAATCCTTCAAACTCCCATCGTATCTAATTTTTTTAACACTCCCAATGTTGAAGTTACGATACAGTATTCAAAAAGTTTGATTTGTTGATCCGTAGCAATCAACGAATCCTTCTATGTCAAATCCTTTTGTTTGATATCAAAAACTCCCACTGAGTGATGGGTACAAGTCAACATTTCCATCGTTACTCGTACCACGCTCCTATTTCTCATTTGGTCAAACCTTCCTACAGTTAGGACCAAAGTCAAAATCCCCTCTCGATTCCTTTCATGAACGAGAGGTTCATTTTCAAAACTGAAATTCCTTTTCGACAGACGAAAGGGTCGTAATTCCATTTGAATAATTTAGCCTATTAAAGGTAAAATTATCTCAACTCCCACTTGGTCAAACCTTCCTACAGTTAGGGCCACAACAATATAAATATATTATATATATATATATATATATTATTATTATATATATATTATATATATTATAGTATATATATATAATATCATAGTATATATATTAACTATTATATTTATAATTATCATATGGATATATTCATTATAATATATATATCATCTCTCGATTCATTCTACGCAATAAGAGGTCACTTTCGATTTGAGTAAATCACCTTATGAAGTAGGAATTATTCAAACTCATCCGCCATCCAGATTCTCTAAGTGAAAATCATGCTTTGAGTTTCCTTTGCACTGGGAGACAGAATATAAAATTCTTCCTCTCCGATTTTGGGTTCATCTCTACCAACAAACAAGAGACTAGGAGACAGAATATAAAAGTCTTCCTCTCCAATTTTGGGTTTATCTCTAGCAACAAACAAGAGACCAGGAGACAGAATATAAAATTCTTCCTCCTTGATTTTAGGTTCATCTCTACCAACAAACAAGAGACTAGGAGACAGAATATAAAATTCTTCCTCTCCGATTTTGGGTTCATCTCTACCAACAAATAAGAGACCAGGAGATAGAATATAAAAATTTTCCTCCCTGATTTTGGGTTCATCTCTACCAACAAACAAGAGACTGGGAGATAGAATATCAGATTCTTCTTCCTCGATTTTGGGTTCGTTTTGCTACCAAGAAAATGTAACCTAACTATATTTTAAAATCCGTGCTACTCACACATGGGGGACGTTATCTCGATGCCTTATTAGAGATAAGCCTACATCTAACACATGTAGACTACATATTTAATATTGTAGTTCAAAGTCTAAAAGAGTTTAATTCTTCTAGACTAACGTTATATGTGAAATGAATCTAGATAATTCACATACTAGCCCGACTCAAATGGTAGTCGGTAAAGGAATATCAAATCCATTGATGACTGAGGATTTGCTAAAAATCCTATGAGTATTGTGGTTATTTATTCTAAAACAAGAATGAGTAATCAAAATAAAAATTTCAATAAGCAAAAAGGAGAATTCACTATATTCATCAAAAATATTCAAGCAAAATTACGTGTTCTCAAATTACAATAGTTTATAATGACGAATTTGATCCTCAAGTTTGGAGAGCTCTGTCGTATAAGCCTGTTCAAGTTTAGATATCAAGTTAGCTTTAAAAGCTTATTCGTCAACACTTTGAAGTTTGACGGCCTCCTATTTCTTATCAACTAGTATTTTGTCTTGAAGCTCCAGTTGTTGGAAGATGTTCACTTCTGTTGGACCCTAGAGGGGGGGTGATTAGGGTCAAGAGGCTCTAATATGCAATAAAAATAAACAGAAGCAATCCACAAAACAGAAATGCAATCAAAGTAAGAGAGATAGAGTTAGGAATCGTTATCCTTGACGCGCGATGTGTTAACGAGGTTCGGCCCACTGACCTACGTCCCCGCTCCACACTCTCGAGGAGAAATCCACTACACACCCGGTTTGGAAGCCGGAACTTCGTCTACACAGCGATCCCACACGATCACTACACAGTTTGATCTCAACAGATCACTCCCTCACAGTTGATCTACACAAGATCTCACTCACACAGCAGAAGCAAAAGATGCAAGACTCTCTCTTTACACTGCCCCTATGGCAAAGAGAAGGATTACTGAAGCTGGGAAGTGAACACACACAAAAAAACACAGAGAAAACAGATTTGAAAATTCTCTCAGGAAGACAACAGTCTCTCTGGTTTTTGCAAAACGTTAGGGCAAGGAAGAAGAAGAAGTCTGGGATTTAAATAGAAGAGATTAATCAATTTAAAAACTAAACCCAATCTTCCCAGTTAAGAAAGTAATCTCCTTTTCAGACCCTTACCTCAGACTGTGCCAAACACTAATAAGTGAAAGCATAGTGTTCTAGGCAAATGACCATTTGAAAAAAGTCGCGGCTGACCGAAGACAACTTTCGGTTGACCGAAGGGATTTTCGGTCGACCGAAAAACTGGTTCGGTCGACCGAAAAAATGGTTCGGTCGACCTACCAAAAGGTTCGGTCGACCGGAAAAATGGTTCGGTCGACCGCATCGGTCGACCGGCGCGGTCGACCGATAGAAAAATCGAGATTTCGGTCGACCGCGTCGGTCGACCGACAAACTCTCTGGAGTCCAGTGACGAATGCTCATAGGTGCGGTCGACCGGTCCGGTCGACCGCATTCTGATACATTTGCACAGACTGATTTTTTGACTCAAACTAAAATATTTATAAAATATTTATTTGACATCTGAAAATTATGAAACTTTGTATAATATTTTTAATACTGAAAACAAACTGTTTGGAAAAAGAATTTTGCAGATAGGTCCTCATACTTATGAAAAATAGTATTTTGTGAAAAACGCTTAAAAACATAAGTATGAAAGCGTGTGTGTGATTCCCAATAGCTTCAAGTGAAATCAGTAACTCTTTGCCTACATTCTAGCACTAGAGAGAAAATAGAAAACAAGCTAATATCCTCACATAGAATATAGTTCTTGAGTCTTGATAGCTTTAAGTTTGATGAAGCTTCTTTATGGATTTGTTGTTCTTGAATTAACATTGCTTCATCATTATGCCTCCTCCTCCTTTGGATATCATCGTTGTAGCATATATTCCATCCATCCTCCTATAATGGCACTAACAAGCTTGATAAATGAATTTACTATATTTGCACTCAATAGGCCATTAGTACCGATAATGGTGGTTGTAAAACATCATCAAAACATAAGGGCTAACAGCTTCAACTTGTTTCACTTCTGCCAAATCAGACTCTAAAATCTTATGAGCATCCTCGGCCTTTGCCAGTTTTTCTTTCAGGCGGGTTATTTCAGCTTGACTTGACTCTAGAGCCCGGTGCAGATCGATCATGGTCTGTGTTTTCTTGGCAAGGCTCATCCTGATCTGGTGAATATGAGCTTTTAACTTTTGAAGCTCAGATTCAGCTGATTTCTGAGAATCACGCCACGCCTGTAACCTCGAGTCTATTTGAGAAGCAACATAGGAGTGTACGCCTTGGGTGCAGAGATCCTTCAGAAGTTCAGCATGTTGTTCGAAGTCGGCCAAATAAGCGTCAATTGAATCGGCCAATTCATTATATCCTTCTTCTCTGATCCCCAATGTGTAGCGGTCAAGAGATCTCTTAAATTTCTCAAAGTATGATCCATTGAAGAGAATTCGATCGACCATAGCATTCAAAAAAGAAATGAAGCCTTGAATATCGGAACAAATGATGGCTTTATCCGGGTCATCGTCTGCTAATAATGCTTGAATAGAATCATACAATGTAGAAGAAGGTGCTGTGATGAAGACAAATAAAGTCAATACAAAACATATATGCGCATACATAGCAACGAATGGAAGTATACCAAGCTTAACAGAAAGTTCCATGACTTGGTTACCTTGACTTGTCAATACTGGGGTGGGTTCTACAGCAACTGGAGTTTGTTCAGGAATGATACTTTTTGATGGACCCGCTGCATCAGATGATTGTTCAATTGAGACCTCAGATAGCTTTGGGTCCAAGTCAACAAGTCTCCCAGAAGATGATTCTGCAAACAAAAGAATCACAATGGGTATGTTGGAGTATTAATCAGAAGTTTATAACAAACAATTGATGAAACTCACCAATCCTAGATACAACAGCTATTGACGTACCAACTTCTTTGGTTGGTCTCACTTTTGTTGCAACGGGACTAATTTGGGGAGTGGCAGTAGCTTCTATCATCATCGGGTCTAAAGGAGTAAGAGGTTGAGATTCAGGAATTGATGATTGAAGGTCGACCTCGGTTCCTGCCCAAGATAAGAATCCACAACCCTCGAGTTGATTAGACGTTTCAATGATTATAGCAGTATCGGTCTCGGTAACCGGTCCTATAATTCGAACACTTATATGATTAGTCAAAGTTGAATAAAAATATATATAGATTATGGAATAAAAGCCTTACTTTCAGAAAAACAAGCTTTAGTTGAACCAACTCCAACGGTTGATTCTGTAGCTACCCCAGGAGCCTTCCCCGGAAACAAATCGGAGATGTATTGATGGTCGTCCTCTGAGAGATCGAGATTGAGATTGTGTTTGTTGAAATCCTCAACCTCAGCAGCGTGAGTGGGTTCTCTAGCTGATTCATTCGTTATGGCATCTACAGAAGTGGTGGGTCATAAATAACAAATATACTTATATGAAATTCACACAAAATGGAGACTAGTTTTACCTTCATTGATCGGGACATATTCGAGGGCTCCACTACTTGTACCCTCTTCTTTTAGTTTAACTAAAAGGAGACAAAGTGCACAAGTCATTAGAAGAGGCACGTGTTCCGACTCATTCATCTTTCGGAATTGTCTTCCAAATGGAGAAAGATTTGTACCTGCGTTTAAAGCCGATGGGTCAAAGTCAGAAGTTGTTGGAACACCAGCAGTTTTGTCATTAAGCGCGCCGTTCATTTGTTGAATGAAGCTGGGTTCCTTAGCTTCTATACCACCGGGAAAAGCAGTGTCAGCCTAAAATTCTCCTTCTTCTTGACTCCCTACAGAAATTGAGTGCGAGATAAGTCCGAGTATTGAGAAATATAAGAACAGTAAAATGAAAATAAAGACGAATCGTTACCTTGTTCATTTAAAGAAACACTATGGGCAGATGTCTCCTCTAAAGCAGGAAGACAAACACGTGGTCGAGAAACGGCCTTCTTCCGTCTTTTCAGTGGACGCGCTTCATCTTGAACCCTAGATCTTTCGTGATGATACTTGGTACGCAACTCAGTTCTGGGAGGAACTTAGGTTTGAGCTTGAGTTGAAGATTGTGATCTTTGCTTGTGAACAAGTGGCACTGTATCTTCTTCCTCCTCTTCATCTCCACTAAGGACCTCTACCGTCATCCGATTGGGTTGTGTTATGATGTTCCTCTCCCTCCTTTTCTTTGGAGCATCTCGGGGTTGAGCTGGATCAGCATGGTGAGCCCTACTAGCAACAGAAGGGTTTACATATCCTCTTTCGAAGAAAGAATCCGAAAGACTAATTGTCTCTTCTTTAGTTTCTTCAAAACTCGATCCAGCCCCATCCACCCTCTCGGAAGTTTCAGTCTCATCAGTCTCAAGCTCTTCTTCACTATCAGCTGGGCGGCCAGGTTCTTTTCCCTTTCTGGACGATTCGGTAGCTTCTTTCCCTCAAGTTGAGAGTACAGCCTTATGGACTACTTTTGTCGCTTGTCGGGAGGCTATTTCTTCCTCTAATTCAGATATTCTCCTCTTTTGAGCAATGGTATTGGCAGCTATCAGCCACTTACAGTAAAGAAAAGTCATCTGCAGAGGAGGCATCTCCAAAGGGAGGTCAAACTCAGCATTCGTGCAACCGACGATGATCCAAAACTAGGCTCTCGTCCCATCAATAAGTCCATGTTTGTGGAAAAATTTGCAGTAAAAGAAATGAAGAAAAATTGATTTGTATTCCTTTAATCTCAGTTACAATTGGATTTCCTGATTATAAAAGAGAGGAGAATGAATTTGATTCCCCCTTTGTTTAATTCTGGGTTCTTCACGGTGGCGATGGAGTGCCTCCCTCGAATGCTCGCGTCGAGTTTGCTCTCTATTGATGATCCGCACGTCTTGATTCACTGGAATGGTATCTCCTCCTCACGATTTGACACTGTGGAGAACTTACAAAGCAAGTTTTAGAACTCTTGATGAGTTGATTGATCTTAACCGTAATTGGTTAGACAAGCTAAGGATCTCTTCTTTACTGCCCAAGAGCAGGATGAAAGATCCCCCACGAACCAAGCTGATTTCTTAGTTATTTATAAGGGATTAAGGGGTGTAACCGCCCCTTAATTCGCTCCTAAGTGGGGCTAATGGGATGTAACCACCCCTTAAATCACTCCTGAGTGGAGTTGTGATCCCCTCAGATCATGGGAAACGGTTTTGAAACCGTTCAGCTCGTGTTTGAACGAGTCAAACGCAAAATCCGCATTCTGGTGTGAATTCTGCATTCAAACGCAGTGTCTAGAAGCTTGAACACAGTGTCTGAAAGCTTGGATGCAGCGGCTGGAAGCTCATTTGGCTTCTTGTTGGAAGCTGTGTTTGGCAACGGATGAAAGTTGCATTGGAAGCTTTCGGAGGCTGCGTTTGCGGATGAACATGAGCTGCGTTGGTAGCTAGATCTGAACTGCGTTTGTAGTGTTTGGAGCTGAATGTATGCTGCGTTTGCAGCCAGGTTTGACCTGCGTCTGTGGTTGAATTGGTGTTGCATCTTGATGATGGTACGCGGGGAGGACTTCCACGTCTTAGTTTGAAGAGACCGTCGATTTGTAGCCTCTTTCTGTCAGAGCATTGCAAAGATCGTCGTTTTGTAATCTTTGCTTTAGCTCTTTGATATGTGAGAGTCGTCAAATTATATCTCCAGATGTTGATGTGAAGGCTGTTAATTAGAGCTTTCATCAGTTGTTGTGAAGATCGTCAGATTGTAACCTTCATCAATCTACATGAAAGTCTTCAAAGTGTAGTCTTCTGGAAGCCGTCGAATTGTAACTTCCATCATTGGTGTTTTATGGGGAATCAACTATCTATTATGATTTTTAGGCAGCCTACAGAACCCCCTCTAAAGTTTTCGAAAGTTCGCGGTTGACTGGGACGAATTTTCGAAATACTTTGGATCTCAACTCTGATCTTGGAGCTTTTGATTCCTTGCCATAGGGAGTTGTTCTTTACACCCGCTTCAAAGGCATCTTGGTTAAAGGGATTTTCCATGCATGAACTATGTGATGATGAGCTTCAAAGAGAAACTGTAGCGACGGTACAAGTTACTCATGAGCAGAAGCCATCAAACATCACATCATGGCTTACCCCTATTCAACTGATGGGCCCGCAAACATTCATAGGATTTTTGGCAAACCCTCAGCAATCAACGGATTTGATAAACCTTTACCGACTACCGTTTGAGTGGGGATAACACATGGATTATCTAAGTCTGTTCCACATGTAACGTTGTGCTAAGAGAATGAACCCTCTTAGACTTGATGCTATGATTTTGAATACATAGACTTTGTCACTTTCACGGGAAAAGACTAACCGGCGACGCGTGTTAGGCGTAGGCTTATCTCTAATTAGGGATCGAGATAAAGTCCTCCATGCATGTGAGGCATGGATTTTGATGTTCTTTTCACGGCAAAAGACTAACCGGCAATGCGTGTTAGGCATAGACTTATCTCTAATTAGGGATTGAGATAAAATCCCTCATGCGTGTAGAGCATAGATTTTAACGTTATTAATAACAGCTTGCTACGATATTGAATACGTAGGCTTTGCCATTATTGCGAGAATAGGCTACCCGGTAGTATGTGTTAGATGCAGACTTATCTCTAATTAGGGACCGAGATAAAATCCCTCATGCATAAAAGGCATGGATTTTGGTGCTACGATGTTGAATACGTAGACTTTGTCGTTATTTCTTCCTGTGTTACTTGAAACACTGAAAGAAAGTTGGAAGCGCCAGAGGTGTAATATTAACTTGGCATGAATTTTCACTTAGAGTGAAATTCAAAAAATTTCTTTATTCTCACTAGGATAATTTCAGAAAATATTTAATCCGCTGGGGATTTTATAAAGACAACTTGCTATTCTTGTTGAAAAAGGATTAACAAGTTCATTGGGAGGTTTGACTGTTAGAGGTGTAGTGTTAACCTAACAGTATTTTTATGGACCTATCGTTCCGTTGACGAGAGTCGATAAGTGGAAAGTGTTGCGATCGGAGCAACTTTGAGGACCTATCGCTCTGTTGACGAGAGTCGATAAGTGGAAAGTCTTGCGATAGGAGCAACTTTGAGGACCTATCGCTCTGTTGACGAGAGTCGATAAGTGGAAAGTGTCGGAGGTGTTTGATGTTAACGTGACAAGAGAATGTTGTGATCGGAGCAACTTTATGGACTTATCATCCTATTGAAAAGGATTGATAAGTAGATTATCAGAGGTTTGGTATTAACATGACGGGAATTTATTACGATCAAAGAAACTTTGAGGACTTATCATCCTATTGAATAGGATTGATAAGTTGATTGTCAGAGGTATATTGTTAACGTGGCAAATTGGGAGCGATGCCAACTGAATTCATACTCCGTGAGGATGATGATCGTCAGAAGTATAATGTTAACTCGATGATGTGAAAGATTCATTACTGTTAATCCAGTGGATTCCAAGTAACCAACCCCCAATCTTGATTAAGACTTAGCAGGGGAATAAAAAGAGATAGACAAGGCACATCACCTAGTGGGGCACTATCCATGAAGTCAGAATAGAGGCACATCACCTGGTAGGCCATTATCTGATGAGTTTGACTATCAGAGGTAACTGTGATAGTTTTGTAGACCTGCCATCCTATTGAAGAAGATTGGCAAGTTGATAGACTATCAAAGGTAACTATTAACGTGATAGTTTTTGTGGACTTGCCTTCCTATTGAAGAGGATTGGCAGGAGAATTTGGAGGGAATAGACTATCAGAGATGATCATTAACATGATAGTTTTGGTGGACCCGTCATCCTATTGAAGAGGATTGGTAGGGGAATTTGGAGGAAATAAACTATCAGAGGTAATTATTAACGTGATAGTTTTGGTGGACCCGTCATCCTATTAAAGAGGATTGAACCCTAAGTTGACGGTTCGGGTTGTTGATATACAGTTGATCATAGCCGAATTGACGAGCAAACCGACATGGAAAGTATGGCTCGATGTAACAGACATCCTTCACCCTGAATACCAGATAACCTGGTCGGATGTTCATTAACCATCTGAAGCAGTCGGCATCCAAAATTGTGCGATTCTGCCTGGGTTCTTCAACACCCAATAGAGTTGCATTGTAAGTCCTAGAGAATTAAGGGAAACAAGGAAAGAACTCCCAACACTTATGGATTTTGAATTGCCTAGATATATCCAACCATCAGTGTTTGACCCACTTACAACCTTCAAGGGTCTGTAGTAATGGAAGGCTTGGATCCACCATACTAGGAGCCTGCATTAAATCTGGCCGGTGAAGTACCAACCAGGTCATCAAATAGGTGTATGGTAATTCCAGCTTCAGTACGGATATTCCAGCGGAGGGTTTCTTCCCCTCTTGAGTAAACACAGAAGCCAATTATCATAATCCACTATGAATATCAGCTACCATTGCAGGAAGTAAGGATAACTTATGACCTGTGGCTAATTGAACGGCCGGATACAACACTTCAATCGGCATCGCATCGGAGGGTTGGTGGGGGACAACACACCTCTTCAACCATATGGCCAAAAAGCCAGCTAATAGGGTGGTTGAGTTGGGGACAACACACCTCTTCAACCATATGGCCAAAAAGCCAGCTAATAGGGTGGTTGAGTTGATCGGAACGCCAGCTTGCCACAAATAAGAACGGAATTTCCAAAAAGCCAGCTAATAGGGTGGTTGAGTTGATCGGAACGCCAGCTTGCCACAAATAAGAACGGAATTTGGTACCATGAGGGAAACCGTCTTCTGAGCAAGAAGTGTAGGATTGTGCGTTCGTTCTCTCCAACAACCGGTTAATATCATTCAGAGTCAAGGGAGGTAGTTCACACACAGCATCTGAGCGACTCTCAAGGTTCTTAAACAAATAATCCGCGAATTGTTTCAAGCTGATCTGAGGAGATCTCTTCTTAGCTCTAGTCTCTATTTCGGCCATAGCTATATGATAGTGGCATGTCAACTCCCATAAGGTGTCATAGGTCATGGCTGACCAATCCTTCATCCTATTCAACTGACTGACAGTTGGGAAGAATTCTTGATACGGAACATCACCTATAGGCAGCCCCGATACCTTCATCATTTCATGTAATGGCAGTCCAAGCTTCCCGTTCTTGGTAAAAAAAGTATTGGTGTCAGGATTGTAGATCTCGAACAAAGCGAAAAAGTTATCCACGCTGATCTGCAGACCATACATGATGGTGCGAATCGGAACTGACAACTCTAATTCTGCTAATTCTCACCCCCAGTGATTCAATACATATCGGGTCATTCTTGTCCACCATTTGTTCCCAAAATAATGAACCTATCCATAATACCTGAACTTCTTAAAGGGGAGTTCTCTTCCCAATGCAGCCAATCAATTCTTCACAATGTTTGCCTGTGCCGCCTTTTCATTCTAGGGTAGGTTATCTTAACCTCACACACCAGGGTGAAGTCCTCGCACGGAAGCTCTGTCGCTACAACCTGGGGCGGCCTCTCTACTAATAAAACCATAGTGAACATGCTCGTGGTTTTCGGTCAATCTCCAAAACATATCCCGATCAACTGCCAAGTTTCTGAGCTTCAAAAGTGAATGATCCCGAGGAATCCATGGTAGATATAAGAATGTCGACCCACTCTCATGCAACCACTATGCAGATCTACAAGAAATAATTTTTAGGTCCTTCACAGAGTCACCAAATAGGAAATCCGGCTTCCTTATACACTGTTTCGAGTCTTGCTCTGAAATTAAAGTCGTGTCCGTGATTAATCGTCGCAGAACACGACAACTACCTTGTCGTATCAACTCTATTGCTCCTTTGCTATAGTCCGATTTGAATTGGGGAGCTGACTCAACTAACAGAATTCCTTCATAGTAGGAGTGGGTGGTACTACTTTGGCTCGTGACCTCACTAGCAGTGAAGATTACAGAGGAAAAATAGACTGACAAAGAAAAAATACACATAAAATATGTAAGAATAGTCCTAAAATTTTAGAGAAGGCGGTGTATCTTATTCCATAAGATAGAATCGCCATCTCGTAACAGGTATGACGAGTTTTATTTACCACACGTATAAAAGAGATATGCGTTACTATGCACGAGCATTATAATGGCATATCAGAACCTTTCAAAATACGTGGGGTAATATGAAATCGCCCCTGTATACTCTGAAGTGTGTTTTGTCCAAGCAAAACAAATACTTTTCAGCCTTGATCCCCTCAAAGGAGGATACCGGATCTTCCCGAATGCATCTCAAAGGATGACAAATGAGGATTTACATACAAAGAGGGATAAATATATATAAATTTTACAAGATATGATATTTAAATTTGTAAGAGGGTGAAAGGAATGTACCTCCATAAGAAGTGGTAGCTGGATCAGCCTCCTCGGTAGCCTGGGAAGCCGAACGGCCTTGAGAAACTCGATATCTTCTCGGCGACATGATGGAAATATGATACCTGTCAAAATCCAACGAGAAAGTTAGGGTTTTGGGTTTAGAACTGACAAAGATATCACAAAATGCGCATGCATGGGGAAGAATCAAAGAAAATTGAGATTTCAACAGTTAAAGGGAGAGCAAACTTAGAATAATCCTTTGAGCTTCGATTGAGATCCCCTACCAAACATGAGCTCTACCCAAATCAGAAACAAAGAGGAGAGGAAGAGGCAGAAAAACTTGCCAAAGATCGCCAAGAAATTGCCCAAAAATCACTTAAAATTCGACGTGAAAAGCCTCTGAAAAAACCTAAGTCGGGGTTTTATACCCCCGACTCCACTGACCGAGACGGTCTTCGCTGTCTCGGACAGCGAGACAGTAATCATTATCTCGCCATGCGAGACAGCATACACTGTCTCGCACCGCGAGACAATATAAACTATCTCGCATCGCGAGATAGTCTAGACTGTCGCGATTAAGCGAGACAGTGACGACTGTCTTGGGTATGATATGCAATGTCATGGTGTTTTGATGAAGTAACCTCGACCCACGTATAACACACATGAATACTCTAATAGGTACACGAGTCTAAACTATTTCCCTACCCTCAACAGGAAGTTTCTGGAGAATATTAATCAGAATATTCTTAAGAATAACCTGATTACCTCCCAACGGGTATACGAGCTTAAACTATTTCTCGAAAGTTTCAAAAAAATACATCAGTATAAACTGTGTTCTTATGAAGACTGATACAGTGATAAAGAATCCAGTATCAATTTGGTGCCAAAAGCTAAATTTACAAGTACAAATTCCAGCTTCGATTCAAGATCTCGACAACAGTCAAGCGATAAACGTAGTACTGGAAGAATCTTAGCTATTCTACAAAGCACTGAATAGATTAAAAAATAAAGAGGTCAAGAGTTGAAGCCATTTACGAGTCCCTTTACACGATCTACTCAACCAAGTATTGAAGGGAATGTAAGTCAGACCTGTCTTATCCAAAGTGTCCCAGACTCCTTTGTAAAAGGATAAGTCTGAAATACTTTGGAGGGGGTATCTGTAGGCGTTAAAAAAATACTGATAGATATCCAAACACAGCTCAAGACAAAGAGAAGATCATCCAAAGATCACAGGAAATAGCCTTACGCTGTCTCAAAATAATCAAGACAGTGTAGACTGTCTCACACACGAGACAATGTCGACTGTCTCGTAGTGAAAGATAGTATAGATATCGACTGTCTCGCACGCGAGACAGTGTTGACTGTCTCGCACGCAAGACAGCTCTGAAATGTTCAGAAACTACTAACACGTGGCCACCAGTTAGAACCTAGAGGGGGGTGATTAGGGTCTTATGCTAATCTAATCCGATTATATGCCAATTAAAAATAATTAACAAGATATCCAAGCAAGTATAAAATACAATAATATATATGAACTAGGATAAGCAATATGAACAACAATATATATCCTAATCAAAGAGATATAGGTAATGTATGTGCAAGGATATATAAACTAACACAAAGGTGATATAATTAAACTACAAATGTGATAGTGCAAAATAAACAATGCAAACACACAATATAATCACGGAGTTCGGATCTTCCGTCTTACGTCTCCGCTCCCCACTCCCGGGGAGAAATCCACTAACACAACCGAGTTTTCTACGTCCACCCGAACAACGTTTACACCTCACACTCGGTTTTCTAGCTAACCGAAAACTTTACAATCACCACTCTTGCAATCACACTCTACACCCTCTCAAGTGTTGAACTAGACATGTCTCCCTCAAGTGTTTGGTTACAACCTCTCCCTAGGTTCGTCAACCGACGCCACTCCTCTTGGGACGATCTCCGACTCTCGCCACACACTTCTCTCGGTGTACAAGTGTATTACAAAGTGAATCTCACAATTAGGCTCAATAAAATAATTCATTGTTCTCAACTATAGATGAGAACACAATGTAAGCTCAATCTCACAAATCACAATCCCACAACCCAATATATAATGTATGAAATGCTACAAGCTCAAATAGGGTGTGTGTGATAAAATGAGTATAAATAAAATCTAACTCAATTAACAAACTAGCAATAAATGATAATATGAAAATAAAAATAAAGTTCTAGAGAATAGAGTTAGGAAAACTTCTCTATAAACACAAAGAGAGGATGAAGAAGATTGAGGATGAATCCCTCAATTGACAACGTGAGCTTCCTCCTTTGTAAACACAAACTACAAACTAAATAAACTTTTAATCTCCTTTAAAACTTGTTTAAAACTCTCTTTAAAACTCTTCTTGGATAATTAGAGAGCTGGGTATAAGGGGGTATATATAGGAGACCCCAAAACATAAGAAAAACCCAGCAAAAGGACAAAAACCCCGAAAAACAAGGAGTCTGGAAAACTAGCCGTTATGCAGTAATAAGTCGACTTGCTACAATGATAAGTTGACTTATAACTAGCCGTTACAGCCAAACTTTCAGCTTATAAGTCGACTTCGAGTCGACTTAACAGGCAGTACAGGTTTTCGGCAGAGTCTGAAATTTTGTGTATCTGGTTTTGTAAAATCAATTAAAAATAGTAAATCAACTATAAAAATTATAAAATTTCGTGGAAAGTTTCTAAACATGTATATGAACATTTTAGAGAAAGAATTTCTTAAATATCAAATTTCTTAAATATCACTTCGTATTTGAGAGAAATAATTTATTTTAAAAACTGGTCGAAAATACATAACTGTGCAACACTTCATAAGTCGACTTGTATAAGTCGACTTACTATAAGTCGACTTGCCTTGCTTTATAAGTCGACTTAGCAGAGGAGAAAATGCACTTTCTAGAGGAGTTCATAAGTCGACTTGTCAGGGTTTATAAGTCGACTTATAAACATGCACAGACACTATTCATGCTGAAAATCTGATTTTTAAAGTGCCTTTAAAAATAACAAATAAATTCCAAAAAATATAAAACTTTGGAAAATATTTATAAACATGTTGATGAACATGTTACAAAAGGAATTTTTGGAATTTCACTTATCATTTGTGAAAACTTGTCATATTACAAAAATGTCCAAAACATGTAAACATGAGATACTTGAATTTTGATGTTTTGACATAAACCAAGTTTTGAAACTTTGTAAAATATTTGTATGGACATAATAAAAGATGTTTATGATGTATATATAGTCCAAAACATATTTTTCATAAAAACACCTATATTTACGAAAATCACAAATATATATGTGTGTGTATATTTGAGCTTTTAGAATTAACACACATTATATAAAACCTAAACTACAAACATTATAAACTATATACCAAAACTTGATGAAGGTCTTCAATGAGCTCAACTTGGTACACTTGCGTTGAACTTGGATCTTCAACTTGAATTTGCATAGCTTCATACCGATATTCCGCCAACCTCCATTTGATGTGATCGTGTAGGCTCAATCCATCCAACCTCCAACTACGTTGTTTGTCTACAATATATAGGAAAACACAAATACTAGACAAACAACATTAGTGGTAAATTGTTTGTTAAACATCATCAAAATAAGAAGACCAACAATCTCCCCCTTTTTGATGATGACAAACAATTTACAAAAAGGATATATGCATGAAAGGAAATGAATATATAAATTATAATTCACATGCATATAAACAAGAAAGAATATACTCACAATATTTCTCCCACTTTGACAACATCAAAATGGGGACAAAAAGAATAAGAGAGAAAAAACTCCCCCTAACAATATGCTTGGGTGAGTATAACACATAGAAGGATATAGGGATTGCTCCCCCTACCAAAATGCCATATAAAATATATGCAATGAAGACTAAGGCAAAAACATGTGAGCAAGCATAGATAGAAAAAAAAATGCTAAAACATAACTCACATACATAAGGACAATGAGAACATATATAAATATATCAATGTGAAAAATAGTGTCTCATATCAAAGAACATAAAAACCATTTGTATAGGTAGATTTATGAAATCAAAAGAAGAGAAACATAAGAATCATGCAAAAAGTTTTCAAATAAAAACAAACCAACCAAAAGAAATCATAAATCAATATTTGAGTCCAAAACCAATGTTTGATCAATAAAGAAAAATTTTCTTTGTATAACTTGATCAAACCACTCATAGAATACATTATAAGGCACGAATAGATGATCCATTAGCACAAACATATAAATATCATCATATAAGTAAAATATAATGAATTCAAAGTAATAAATCAAAATAAAATCTTTGATAAAAGAATTTCAATAGAGGCAACAATATATCAAGCTTTTAAGCTTGTTCCAACCCATATAATCATTCTAGCATCCGGTAAACATGATTTAGGAATAAACACCCAATAAATCCGGAGGGTTATATAAATACAAACCTCTCATCAAAATCAAAACTAGGAATTATGAAAACAAAAGAATTTGACTAATAAAAGGAATTGTTTTCATAAAAGTTTAAAATACATTTTTTAAAACCAAGAAAAAGGAAAATAAAAACTCTAAAATTCTTGGTTTAAAAATTAAATTTGTTTTGGTACCCAAGAACTCTTGGTACCAAAAGATTTAGGGACATGACCCCTATCAATGAAGCTCAAAGCCCTAGGGTTATGAACCCTCTTGGGCATATGTGGTGCACGGGATCGGTCATAGCAATAATCACTCAAATGACCATTCTGATTGTAATATGTACAATGGAAAGGAACCATTTGCTTATGTTGACCATTAAAATGTGCACGTGGAACATTTGCAAATAAGGGTAGATTATTGGAAGCTTTTTGCAAATGTGAAATATTATCAAAACAAAACTTTCCTAGGTGGCCATGTTTACCACAAACATTACATTTATAAACATGTGGTCTACTAGAAATATTTGGCAAATGAGATTTATTTTTCAAATCAAAACAATATTTGGCCAAATGACCAAAACGACCACAAAGATCACATGAATACACATGAGCATGCATATGATGAACTTTATGAGAGTGTGCATGTGCATGTGCATGTGATGAAGAAGCCTTATGAGATGCACAAGAAACATTAGTCTTGGAGGATTTATGTGCATCATAACAAAACTTAGCTAAATGGCCTTTACGATCACAAATAGAACATTTATAAGCTTTGCTATACAAGTGTGCAAAGTGTACGGGTTTAGAAGTTGTAGTACGAGACTTTGCACTGTAGGCATCGAAAATTGCCTATAATAAAGCTCGTTTGGTTGTGTAGGCATCGAAAATTGCCTATAGGTCTCCACGAACAGATCAAAGCTAAGAGAAGATGATGAACGACACCATCTGGTTCACAGAAGCTTGATTGACGTTGACGAATGCTTGAAGTGAATCGGCAAACTATGTGAAGCAACGGAGTTTCAGAATAATAAAGATACGAACTGATCGGGAGCCCCGTGTCACTTACAAAAGATGAAATGCCCTTCGTGTCTCATTTATTCCACAGATGATCTAATCATTGGAGCTTATAGAACTCTTCGTCAGCTTTCCAACATACTTTGAATCGCTCAAATCCGAGTTCGGACGAAGAAGTTACGGCGGAAATGAACAAGTGTACATAACACGGCGTCTCAGCCTGAATGAGACACCCCGAGGTGTCTCGGCCCACCCGAGACACCCCAGGGTGTCTCGACCAAGTCCGAGACACCCTAGGGTGTCTCGGATCAGTTTGAGACACCCTAGGGTGTCTCAGCCCAGTTTGAGATGCCCTAGGGTGTCTCCAACCCATTTGAGACGCCCTAGGGTGTCTCCAACCAATTTGAGATGCCCGAAGAACAATCCTCCAAACTACGTCGGATTTCCTCTAAGTTGCCTTGATGTGCTTCTATGAATTTCCATAAATTGTAAGCACTATCAAAATGAACAAATTTGTTAGAAAAGGATGAGTCAAAGGCATTAAGCAAATATTCTAACAAAAGCTTGTTCATATTAAACAGCGAAGCCCTGCCGGATTGAAGACTTAAAGTGTACAAATTCAGAGAGGAGGAGAGATCGGATCGAGTTCTTCAATGCAAGAGAGAGAGATTCGTCAGATCTACAATTTCCCGGATCCGTTCCTTAGGATTATCCCGTTGTGGTAATCTTAAGAAGAGTGATTATCTCGCTTCGCCGAGATATTACCCTTCGCCGGTAATCCTAAGAAGAGCAAATATCTCGCTTTATCCGAGATAGGCGCTTCAAGTTTTTAGATCTCCTCGCGGATCGACGAAGCTCTGGACCTGATCTGATTGCCAGGTAGTCCACGGATATCGACATCCCCGTCACAGGCTAAAGACCCACGCAAGCAAGAGACGACGAACGGATCTTGTGTTTATTTTCAAGAAAGTTGTAATCTTTTATTCTTTTGTTGTTTGAATTCATTTGTAACGCTTAAAGTTTAATGAAATCAATGACTAAGGTAACTTTCGAGGAAAACAAACTGACGACCACAGTGGGAGCCAACAGCCTCGCTGCTGAGGCCGTCGTGACGCAACCGGCATTCATGATCCGGGTGAATGAAGAGATCGAATATGAATTCGATCAACAGAAGTTCGAAGAGTACCTCTCTTCCTCCTCCTCCAGATCCGCCTCTCCAAGAAGGCGCAGGAAG
>NC_033797.1:127974276-128034436 GCF_001876935.1 Asparagus officinalis | reverse complement strand
GTACTGTGCGTACCATAGGAGGATCCTTCATCCTACCAAGGCTTGCTTCGCTCTTAAGAATAGCATCCAAACCTTGGTTGAAGCCGGCGTCATAACGCTAGGATAAGCCAAATAAGAACGGCAATACTCCGAAGAGTATACGAGTATAAACTGCTTCTCAATACTCCGAAGAGTATACGAGTATAAACTGCTTCTCAATACTCCGAAGAGTATACGAGTATAAACTGCTTCTTAACACTCCGACAAGTATAAGAGTATAAACTGCTTCTTACTCCTCCAATCGGTATATGAGGTTAAACTGCTCCCTGATACTCCAATAGGTATATGAGTCTAAACTGTTTCCTACCGTTGATGGGAAGTTCCTGGAGAATGTTACGCTAATATTCTTAAGGATAACCCGGACATGTAACGGAGTACAAAGTCAGACCCAGTTCCAAGAAAGAAGCTGGGGGTGGATGATTCATGTAATGGGAAGTTCCCAGAAGAACGCTATATGTAATTTTCTTAGGGATAACCCGATAATTACGAACAAGGTGATAAACACTAAACCCCCACTATGATTTGTACTCCCACTCTCACTGTCTACCTGGTCAAACCTTCCTATAGTTAGGACCACAACCAAAGTCCCCTCTCGATTCCTTCCATGAACGAGAGGTCCACTTTCAAATTGAACGATCAAGCCTGTAAAAGGTAAGATCATCTCAAACCTCCCACTTTCACTGCTTCCTTGGTCAAACCTATAAAAGTTAGGGCCACAACCAGATTCTCCTCTCGATTCCTTTCATGAACGAGAGGTCCACTTTCAATTGAGCAATCAAACCTATAAAAGTTAGGATTGTCTCCAACTTTACTTAGTCAAACCTGCAGATAGTTAGGACTAAGATTGAGTTATCCTTTTCGATAAACGAAAGACTTCCATCTTTTCCTTTTTCCACCAAACCTATAAAAGTTAGGGTCGAAATTGGGCTTTCTCCTTAATAAATGAGGGACTCTTTTTGGATCGAATGACCAATCCTATAAAAGTTAGGGTCGTTTGAATCTTTCCGATTCTCGGAGTGGAGATCCCACTCTTAGTTTCATCATTTCGGATTCTGGGGGTGGAGATCCCACCTTGAGTTTCCTTTCCAACTGGAGATAGAATATAAAATTCTTCCTCTTCAGTGCCGTGAGATAGAATATAAAATTCTTCCTCTTCCATTTTCCAGTCCGTCTTTACCCTGAGAAAAGACACAATTCCCAACTTCCAATCCGTGCACTTTGTGCACGGGGAATTTTATCTCAACTCCTAAATAGAGATAAGCCTACGCCTAACACGCGTTGCTGGTTTAGTCTTTCACCGATTGAAAAAGACACCAGAATCCAGTCTGGGGCATTTTATCCCGAAGCCTAAGTAGGGATAAGTCAACGCTTAACCCGCGTTGCTGGGTGGTTCGTTCCCGTAAAAATGACCGAGTCTACGTATTCAGCATCGTAGCAACAAAAATCCATGCCTTTTATGCATGGGGAATTTTATCCCGAATCCTAAGCAGGGATAAGTCAACGCCTGAGTCAACGCCTAATACGCGTTGCCAGTTTAGTCTTTCACCGATTGAAAAAGACACCAGAGTACAATTCTGGGGACTTTCATCCCGAATCCTAAGTAGGGATGAGTCAACACCTAATACGCGTTGTCGGATGCCATATTCCCGTAAGAAATGGCGAAGTCTATGTATTCAAAATCATAGCATTAAGTCTAAGAGAAGCAATTCTCTTAGCACAACGTTACATGTGAAACGGGTCTTAATAATTTCACATGCTAGCCCGATTCAAACGGTAATCGGTAAAGGCACGTCAAACCCGTTGATGGCTGGGGGTTTGCCAAAAATCCCAAAGTCTATGTCTAACACGCATTGCCGGTTAGTCTTTGACCGTAAAAGGACAAAAGACCACATATTCAACATTGTGGCAGGTTGTTATTAATAACACCATAATCCGTGCCTCACACGCACGGGGAATTTTGCCTCACACGCACGGGGAATTTTATCCCGAAGCCTGAGCAGGGATAAGTCAACGCCTAACACGCGTTGCCGGTTTAGTCTTTTACCGATTGAAGAAGACACCAGAATCTGAGTCTGGGGATTTTTATCCTGAATCCTAAGTAAGGATAAGTCAGCGCCTAACACGCGTTGCCGGGTAGTCTATTCCCGTGAGAAAGACGAAGTCTACGTATTCAATATCGTAGCACTAAAAGAGTTAACTCTTTTAGCACAACGTTATGTGCAGAACGGATCTAAACAATCTGCATGCTAGCCCGACTCAAACGGTAGTCGGTAAAGGCTCATCAAACCCGTTGATGGCTGAGAATTTGCCAAAAATTCTATAAGTACGAGTCATCGATGCATCAGCTCTGTTAGTTGGTCTCGTGACTCGATTATCCAACAACATTAAAATAAGATCCACAAATGCAGATGAATCAGCTTTAACAGTTGGTCCTGCAACCCCGACACTTGGGACCGCTGTGCTCCAATACCTTAAGAGCTTAAACTGTGTATACTCCAGTAAACGTACGAGTATAAACGTATGACGTTCGAAACCCTAGGGTCAACGCCGGTCAATGCGTAACCCTAGGTCAACGCCGGTCAACGCGTTGCGATCAAAAAGTCAACGCAAATCAATATATCATGACGGAGATAGTCAGTTCAAAGTCAACTCAATGACACGAGCCAAACTCATCTCACCGGTGGTAGACTCGAGACTCCAACGACGGTCAGGCGATAAACGCAGCGCCGGAAGGACTTCAGCTATTCGTCAAAGCATCGAATAGACCGAAAATCGAAGGAGCCAAGAGTTGAAGCTAACTACCGGTCCTTTACACCAATCGAAGCTAGACCAATCACATCCAAAGCATTCCAGCCTCTTCTATAAAAGAAACGAGTCCAGGGGCGTTCTGAACGCTGTATGCTTCTCGTCATCTGGGTGCATCTTGATTTGGTTATTGTAGGCATCGAAAATTGCCTATAGGTCTCCACGAACAGCTCAAAGCTAAGAGAAGACGATGAACGTCACCATCTGGTTCACAGAATCTTGATTGACGTCGACGAACAATTGAAGTGAATCGACAAACTATGTGAAGCAACGGAGTTTCAGAATAATAAAGATACGAACTGATCGGGAGCCCCGTGTCACTTACAAAAGATGAAATGCCCTTCGTGTCTCATTTATTCCACAGATGATCTAATCATTGGAGCTTATAGAACTCTTCGTCAGCTTTCCAACATACTTCGAATCCCTCAAATCCGAGTCCGGACGAAGGAATTACAGCAGAAACAGATGAAAACACCAAAAGGAGTGTCTCGGACCAACGAGACACCCTTGGGTGCCTCGGCCAAGGCCGAGACAACCAAGGGTGTCTCGGCCCAAACCGAGACACCCTAGGGTGTCTCGGATCAATGGGAGACACCCTAGGGCGTCTCCAATCAAGTAGAGACACCCTGGGGTGTCTCCAAGGCAGATTTGGGCTTTTAAGCGTTTTTAACCGCTCCATTATCCTCTCAAGCCTATAAATACAAGCCTTAGGCCTCATTTTTTTAGATCTGGAATTTTGGGAGAATTGGCGAAGCCCTGCCGGAGTGAAGAGTGATCGAGCACTTCAACATAAGAGAGTTTCTTCGTCAGATCTACATCACCCGCATCCGATCCTTAGTCTTATCCCATTGTGGTAATTCTAAGAAGAGCAATTATCTCGCTTTTATCGAGATAGGCGCTTCAAGTTTCTAGATCTCCTCACGGATCGACGAAGCTCTGGACCAGATCTGATTGCCAGGTAGTCCACGGATATCGACATCCCCATCACAGGCTAAAGACCCACGCAAGCAAGAGACGACGAACGGATCTTGTGTTTATTTTCAAGAAAGTTGTAATCTTTTTATTCTTTGTTGTTTGAAATTATTTGTAACGTTCAAGGTTTAATGAAATCAATGATGAAGGCAACTTTCGACGAAAACAAACTGGCGACCACAGTGGGAGCCAACAGCTTCGCTGCCGAAGCTGTCGTGACGCAGCCGACGATCAAGATCCCGGTGCTCGAAGAGGTCGAATATGAATTCGACCAGCAAAAGTTCGAGGAGTACATCTCCTCCTCTTCCTCCTCCAGATCTGCCTCTCCTGGCAAGTGCAGGAGTGCCTCCTCCTCCAGATCCGCCTCTCTTGGCAAGCGCATGAGTGCCTCCTCCTCCAGATCCGCCTCTCCTGGCAAGTGCAGGAGTGCCTCCTCCCAGAAGATCTGTCGGTCCCCAGATCTGAAGAACCAAGATATCGATCTCCCCATAGCCGATGCTATAATCGTACCTCGCAACGGTCCGCCGGCATCCAAAGAGACCAGATCTGCAGATCTGAACTCCTTCACGATTAAGGAGTCGACTGCTGAAGGTGCGCCAACTCAATCAAAGAGAGCACGTCAAAGGAAACGACAACGCCTCGCACGCCAATTCGCCAAGGCTTTGGATCAGATGGATGGACTCCATTACCAAGCAGATCTGGAGCTCAGAAAGCGTCAAGTAGCTAATCTGTCGCCACGACCAGCATCGGAATCCTCCTCTCGATCTCCAATTAACGAATGGGTTCATGTCAAAAGAACCCGCTCTAATCTCGAGGAGTGAATCCAGAAGTGCCGCGCCTTGCTCGCGCATGCCCGGACCCTTGTGCGAAAAGCACAGGAAATGCAAAAGGAAGAGGTGGTCAAGAAATCACCAAGATCTAAGCAGGTTTGGGTGCCGAAGGCTAAGTCAGCGCCCCTGCCCGATAAAAGACATCAGTCGTGTCTCTCGGTTAATTCCAGATCCAAAGCTGGTTCCCAGCTTTTGTCAAGTTCAGATCTCACTCCTTTTAATCCCACACCTCCGGCGAAGCTCCGCAATAACGTGGACATATCCAGAGGCAGGAAAGTGATAGCGGAACGCCGGGGTCTTTTGCACGAGGATCAAGGTAAAGCTCCAGTCAAAGAACACTTGGGCATGATGAATGAACCCCGAGCAACTCATCGAGTTGGGGGTCGCACTCACCCTTCCAACAAATCAAAGCCTCCCTATAATGGGAAAGCTCCTATAACTGACCGCCTCAGACTACGAGTCATTATCCAAGAGCCCGTTGAGGTCTCACGCTCATGAAAGTGTGACTCAAAACGTGCGACTCTTGAGAGCACTGACAAGATAACGAATCCTCAGAAGGAAACGTGTTCATCAGACGATGACGTTATACCTGAGGAGTCGTACCAGCACACGATACGTTTCTCCGGCAATCATGCCGATGAGTTGTACTATCGGGCTGGGGGTACGAACAAATCTCGAAAGAAAGGTACCCGAGAAACGGACTCTCATTATCCGTGTATCAAAATTATCAGGGCAGTATTATCAACGTGTAGCTGCCCCAAGACTGCTCCGCAGAGGGTCTCGATATTCGAGAGAATCTCCGATGGAACGACGAAGCCCAAATCAAGGCGTTTCCACCAAAGAGGATCGGTTGCTCGAGATGATGAATTCCTAGAAGTTACCATCAACATGGTCAACAAGGGAAAATCTCCAATTGTTTCAAGTGGTTCCGACCCTAATTTCTCTCCAGGAAGCAGAGTCAATTCGGGAATAGCTCAGCTTCAGCTAGAAGCCGTCGGATATCATAATGATTACCAGGGTGTCCATGAAGGAATCCATTCCGATGAAGAACTCTCGGATTCTTATTCCGCAATTGCCTCTGACGATACAACGTCTAGCATAGGACAAGCTCAGGAAGTGTTCATGGTCAACACCGAGCAAATAACCAAAATCATTGAGGATGCTCTAGCCAAGCAGAAAGAAGCATTCAAAATCGAAATGGAAATGGTTATGCAGGAGATGAGACAGATGCACGACCAACAAATCCGAGCTTTATCGAATCAGCTAGGTGAGTCCATCCGTCGTAGCGCTGCTAACCAAGCAGGTAGCAATTCAGATGTGGATGAACACAACGTTGGGGGTGGTCCCACTAAAAATAACGACGCTGGGGGTGGACCCACCAATGATGATAACATTGGGGGTGGCCGCATTATTCCTCTCGAAAATTATCCAAAACAGGATATAGATGAGGCCGAAAAGATGAAGGATCTCGAAAGTAAAATTAATGCCCTGATGTCTACTCGAGAGGTGAAGAAGACCGGGATTCCGTGTCCTTACCCAAGAGAATGGGAATCGATTCCGTATCCGGCGAAGTTCAACCTGATCAACTTCACGCCGTTCGACGGGAAGGGTTCCCCCACTCAGCACCTGATCTATTTCAAGTCCTATTTGGGAGTGATCTCTGGCAACGAGCCTCTGATGGTTTGGTCATTTGTTGGCACCCTTCGCGTGCCCGCCTTCGATTGGTACCGCCGCCTTAAGCCCGGAAGCATAAACAGCTGGGAGGACCTGGAGAGCATGTTCCTCGCTTATTTCTTCGATGATGATGCCGAAGTGTCGATCAGGAAACTCTTCGATGAGAAACAAAAGGACGGAGAGTCGGTGGATACCTTCGTCAAACGCTTCCGCAATCAGGCAATGAACTGCAAGGATCCCGTCACGGAGGAATTCGTCTTGCAGACTTGTCATAACAACTTGTCCATTAATATCTTGGACGTTATGGGAGTAGAGCCGCTCAATACCTGGAAAGAGTTGAAGGTGCGCGGAGAACAGGCCGAACGCTTCCTCAGAAGGAGGAAGGTCGAAAGAAACCAACCGATGACTAACCCTCTGAATCCGGGTCTCGTTTCCCATAATGAAGGGAAGACACCTGCAACAGTTGTTGACGTTAATCAGACGTCGCAACAGCAGTCCCGAAGACAGCAGAATAGTTCGGATCCAAGGCTCCAAAAAGAGTACTCATTCAAGGAAGAAGACGTTCCAGCCATCTTCGAGACCCTTCTTGAAAACAACAAAATCAAGCTGCCGCCCATCACAAATCAGGAGGAAGCTGACAATACTGCAGATCTGAAGTACTGCGCGTACCACAGGAGGATCCTTCATCCCACCAAGGCCTGCTTTACTTTAAAGAATAGCATCCAAACCTTAGTTGAAGCCGGCGTCATAACGCTAGGATGAGCCAAATAAGAACGGCAATACTCCGAAGAGTATACGAGTATAAACTGCTTCTCAATCCTCCAATCGGTATATGAGATTAAACTGCTCCCTGATACTCCAATAGGTATATGAGTCTAAACTGTTTCCTACTGTTAATGGGAAGTTCCTGGAGAATGTTACGCTAATATTCTTAAGGATAACCCGGTCATGTAACGTAGTACAAAGTCAGACCCAGTTCCAAGAAGGAAGCTGGGGGTGGATGATTCATGTAATGGGAAGTTCCCTGAAGAATGCTATATGTAATTTTCTTAGGGATAACCCAATAATTACGAACAAAGTGATAAACACTAAACCTCCACTGCGATTTGTACTCCCACTCTCACTGTCTACCTGGTCAAACCTTCCTATAGTTAGGGCCACAACCAAAGTCCCCTCTCGATTCCTTCCATGAACGAGAGGTCCACTTTCAAAAAATTGAGCAATCAAATCTATAAAAGTTAGGATTGTTCCCAATCTCACTTAGTCAAACCTACAGATAGTTGAGACTAAGACCGAGTCATTCTTTTTCGATAAACGAAAGACTTCCATCTTTTCTTTTTTTAGCCAAACCTATAAAAGTTAGGGTCGAAATTGGAATTTCCCCTTAATAAATGAGAGACTCTTTTTGGATCGAATGACCAATCCTATAAAAGTTATGGTCGTTTGAATCTTTCCGATTCTCGGAGTGGAGATCCCACTCTTAGTTTCATCATTTCGGATTCTGGGGGTGGAGATCCCACCTTGAGTTTCCTTTCCAACTGGAGATAGAATATAAAATTCTTCCTCTTCAGTGCCGTGAGATAGAATATAAAATTCTTCCTCTTCCATTTTCCAGTCCGTCTTTACCCTGAGAAAAGACACAATTCCCAACTTCCAATCCGTGCACTTTGTGCACGGGGAATTTTATCTCAACTCCTAAATAGAGATAAGCCTACGCCTAACACGCGTTGCTGGTTTAGTCTTTCACCGATTGAAAAAGACATCAGAATCCAGTCTGGAGAATTTTATCCCGAAGCCTAAGCAGGGATAAGCCAACGCCTAACACGCGTTGCCGGTTTAGTCTTTCACCGATTAAAAAAGTTGTGCACGGGGAATTTTATCTCAACTCCTAAATAGAGATAAGCCTACGCCTAACACGCGTTGCCGGTTTAGTCTTTCACCGATTGAAAAAGACACCAGAGTATAATTCTGGGGACTTTCATCCCGAATCCTAAGTAGGGATGAGTCAACGCCTAATACGCGTTGCCGGTTTAGTCTTTCACCGATTGAAAAGACACCAGAGTACAATTCTGGGGACTTTCATCCCGAATCCTAAGTAGGGATGAGTCAACACCTAATACGCGTTGTCGGATGCCATATTCCCGTAAGAAATGGCGAAGTCTATGTATTCAAAATCATAGCATTAAGTCTAAGAGAAGCAATTCTCTTAAGCTTCTAGTTTTTCTTGGAGCTCTAAGTAGATCTCCTGGATGTGCTCAAAGCACCTAAATAGCTCTTGATCCATCAAAGCTCCTCAAAGTAAATAACTCCTCAGGGTCTGGTGGAGACTACAATCAGGCATAGCTGAGAGGATCTCATCTTTGTTAGGTAGTAAGAACTGATCCAAGGCCCTAGCTTAGGTCATCCTACCGACCCCTTCTTATCTAGATTTTGTCTCGGGAGGAATCAATTTTCCTATGATAGTTCCATATCATTTCTAGGGCTGACTTTGCATGTTCCCATTAATAGCTTTCTCAACTCTCCCCACACCTCTGGTAGAAGCTCATTTATGCGGTGGGGGGAGGGCCACTCAAGATTGTCCCCATGTGTAGAAGGTGCCTCTTCAACAACCGACTCTTTGCCTTGTCAATGTGCCAACTTGGCAATCATATGGCATGGGATCCTTCTAAACTTGAGCTTGAGCCTTTTCGGGCTTGGCTACAATGTTTTTGAACCCGTTTACTTTTGAAGTCGACTCATAGTCGATAATAACAATGTTTGAAGACTTGGCCCAAGAAGTTCCCTGGATGGGAGCGGTAGATACTCCACTTTGCATAGCTTCTTCAGTAAGGACAAGAGTGGCCACCTCTGTTGTAGTCCCCTCCATGTCCTTCACAAGCTCAGCACTTCTAGAGAGGCCTCGGCTGCCCACCTTCTAAAGCTTTCTCTTCTTTTCGGACCTCTTAGCCTGAATAGTGGCAGAGCTTGGCCTAACTAGTCAAGCTGTGATCTTAGTCGTATTAACCTCTGTCTTCTTGGCCTCCTCAGGGGCCAAGTTAGAGCGGAGACGTTTCTGAGGCTTCACTGATGGCCTTCTTTGAGAACAGGCTGTGGTGGCCACTAGGGATTGTAGGCATCGAAAATTGCCTATAGGTCTCCACGAACAGCTCAAAGCTAAGAGAAGACGATGAACGTCACCATCTGGTTCACAGAAGCTTGATTGACGTCGACGAATGCTTGAAGTGAATCGGCAAACTATGTGAAGCAACGGAGTTTCAGAATAATAAGGATACGAACTGATCAGGAGCCCCGTGTCACTTACAAAAGACGAAATGCCCTTCGTGTCTCATTTATTCCACAGATGATCTAATCATTGGAGCTTATAGAACTCTTCGTCAGCTTTCTAACGCACTTTGAATCGCTCAAATCCGAGTTCGGACGAAGAAGTTACGGCGAAAGCGGATGAATACACCCAATGGAGTGTCTCGGACCAACGAGACACCCTACGGTGTCTCGGCTAAGGCCGAGACACCCTTGGGTGTCTCGGCCTCACGTAACGCGAACACCTAGGTGTTCGATCAAGTGGAGACCCGCTAGGGTGTCTCAGCGCGGATTTGGGCCCTTTAAGTGGTTTTAACCGCTCCACAACCCCTCATGCCTATAAATACAAGCTTTAGGCCTCATTTTTTCAGATCTGGATTTTTGGAGAATTGGCGAAGCCCTGCCGGAGTGAAGAGTGATCGAGCACTTCAACACAAGAGAGTTTCTTCGTCAGATCTACATCACCCGCATCCGATCCTTAGTCTTATCCCGTTGTGGTAATTCTAAGAAGAGCAATTATCTCGATTTTATCGAGATAGGCGCTTCAAGTTTCTAGATCTCCTCGCGGATCGATGAAGCTCTGGACCAGATCTGATTGCCAGGTAGTCCACGGATATCAACATCCCCGTCACAGGCTAAAGACCCACGCAAGCAAGAGACGACGAACGGATCTACGGATATCGACATCCTCGTCACAGGCTAAAGACCCACGCAAGCAAGAGACGACGAACGGATCTTGTGTTTATTTTCAAGAAAGTTGTAATCTTTTTATTCTTTGTTGTTTGAATTCATTTGTAACGTTCAAGGTTTAATGAAATCAATGATGAAGGCAACTTTTGACGAAAACATGCACCTAAGTCCATAAGTTTCTTATTATCTACAATGCATGTTTTAAGGGTTGAATCTAAAGATGATATGCGTTCTTTAACATGATCCAACTCATTTTTAGGCATACAAGCATTGGAAATAGAAGTAGATGAAACATGATCATTTCTAAAAGAAGCTTTCTACTTCTAAAAAGGCATTATCTTTAGCATGAGATAAGCTAGACAAGGATGAGGTCAATTTTTTATTTTCCAAATTTAATAAGTCATTGTTTTCTTTAAGCATAGTATTTTCTTTTACAATGACATCAAATTTGGACACTAGCAACTCATGATCGGATTTTAATTCTACATGCTTGCTTTTAAGATCAATAAAGTTATTTTGTAATTTTGTATAGGCATGAGATAATCTATCATATGCACAAGCGAGTTCATTAATAGATAAATCATTATCGGAATCGGAATCGCTTACTACACAAGAGTTATCCTCTTGTGGCCGAGTGCATGATGCTCCACATGAACTTGAAGAAGAATCCTCCAAAGCTTGTCGGATTGCCTCCAAGTCCCCTTGATGTGCTTCAATAAATTTCTAAAGTTTGTAAGCACTATCAAAATGAACAAATTTGTTAGAAAAAGATGAGTCAAAAGCATTAAGTAAAAATTCTAACAAACGCTTGTTCATTGTAAACATTTTATTATCATGATCGCTCCACTTGGATTTCTCCAATGTGGGCACAATGTAAGCACAATCAATAATTTTCCATAAGTCAATATTTCTAGATTCAACAAATAGTTTAAATCTAGAAGCCCATTGTGCAATAGGGAAAATTAATGAATTTAGGAACAACATTTGATTCATAGACTAAACGAAATACATTCATATTCATGATATATATGTGAAAATATGCAAGCAAGACAAAAGTAATCATAACTAGATTAGCACAAATAAGATAACTTGGATCTTTAACTCAAGGTGGTTAGACCTTATGAGCTAGGATAAGCAATATGAACAATAAGATATATGCTATATATCCTAACAAAGAGATATAGGCAATGTATGTGCAAGGATATATAAACTAACACAAAGGTGATATAATTAAACTACAAATGTGATAGTGCAAAATAAACAATGCAAACACACAATATGATCACGGAGTTCGGACCTTCCGCCCTACGTCTCCGCTCCCCACTCCCGGGGAGAAATCCACTAACACAACCGAGTTTTCTACGTCCACCCGAACAACGTTTACACCTCACACTCGGTTTTCTAGCTAACTGAAAACTTTACAATCACCACTCTTGCAATCACACTCTACACGCTCTCAAGAGTTGAAATAGACGTGTCTCCCTCAAGTGCTCGGTTACAACCTCTCCCTAGGTTCGTCAACCGACGCCACTCCTCTTGGGACGATCCCCGACTCTCGCCACACACTTCTCTCGGTGTACAAGTGTATTACAAAGTGAATCTCACAATTAGGCTCAATACAATAATTAATTGTTCTCAACTATAGATGAGAACACAATGTAAGCTCAATCTCACAAATCACAATCCCACAACCCAATATATAATGTATGAAATGGTACAAGCTCAAATAGGGTGTGTGTGATAAATTGAGTATAAATAAAATCTAACTTAATTAACAAACTAGCAATAAATGATAATATGAAAATAAAAATGAATTGCTAGAGAATAGAGTTAGGAAAACTTCTCTATAAACACAAAGAGATGATGAAGAAGATTGAGGATGAATCCCTCAATTGACAACGTGAGCTTCCTCCTTTGTAAACACAAACTCCAAACTAAATAAACTTTTAATATCCTTTAAAACTTATTTAAAACACTCTTTAAAACTCTTCTTGGATAATTAGAGAGCTGGGTATAAGGGGGTATATATAGGAGACCCCAAAACATAAGAAAAACCCAGCAAAAGGACAAAAACCCCGAAAAACAAGGAGTCTGGAAAACTAGCCGTTATGCAGTAATAAGTCGACTTGCTACAGTGATAAGTCGACTTATAACAAGCCGTTACAGCCAAATTTTCAGCTTATAAGTCGACTTCAAGTCGACTTAACAGACAGTACAGGTTTTCGTTACAGC
Organism: Asparagus officinalis; assembly: GCF_001876935.1. Taxonomy (NCBI): domain Eukaryota; kingdom Viridiplantae; phylum Streptophyta; class Magnoliopsida; order Asparagales; family Asparagaceae; genus Asparagus; species Asparagus officinalis. The sequence continues at coordinate 128,021,894 of NC_033797.1, read as the reverse complement.
CAAATTTTCAGCTTATAAGTCGACTTCAAGTCGACTTAACAGACAGTACAGGTTTTCGGCAAAGTCTGAAATTTTGTGTATCTGGTTTTGTAAAATCAATTAAAAATAGTAAATCAACTCTAAAAATTATAAACTTTTGTGGGAAGTTTCTAAACATGTATATGAACATTTTAGAGAAAGAATTTCTTAAATATCACTTCCTATTTGAGAGAAATAATTTATTTTGTAAACTGGTCGAAAATACATAACTGTGCAACACTTCATAAGTCGACTTGCATAAGTCGACTTACTATAAGTCGACTTGCCTTGCTTTATAAGTCGACTTAGCAGAGGAGAAAATGCACTTTCTAGAGGAGTTCATAAGTCGACTTGTCAGGATTTATAAGTCGACTTATAAACATGCACAGACACTATTCATGCTGAAAATCTGATTTTTAAAGTGCCTTTAAAAATAACAAATAAATTCCAAAAAATATAAAACTTTGGAAAAGATTTATAAACATGTTGATGAACATGTTACAAAAGGAATTTTTGGAATTTCACTTATCATTTGTGAAAACATGTCATATTACAAAAATGTCCAAAACATGTAAACATGAGATACTTGAATTTTGATGTTTTGACATAAACCAAGTTTTGAAACTTTGTAAAATATTTTTATAGACATAATAAAAGATGTTTATGATGTATATATAGTCCAAAACATATTTTTCATAAAAACACCTATATTTACGAAAACCACAAATATATATGTGTGTGTGTATTTGAGCTTATAGAATTAACACACATTATATAAAACCTAAACTACAAACATTATAAACTATATACCCAAACTTGATGAAGGTCTTCAATGAGCTCAACTTGGTACACTTGCGAATGAAGCTTGAACTTGGATCTTCAACTTGAATCTGCATAGCTTCATACCGATATTCCGCCAAACTCCATTTGATGTGATCGTGTAGGCTCAATCCATCTAACCTCTAACTACGTTGTTTGTCTACAATATATAGGAAAACACAAATACTAGATAAACAACATTAGTGGTAAATTGTTTGTTAAACATCATCAAAATAAGAAGACCAACAATCTCCCCCTTTTTGATGATGACAAACAATTTATAAAAAGGATATATGCATGAAAGGAAATGAATATATAAATTATAATTCACATGCATATAAACAATAAAGAATATACTCACAATATTTCTCCCCCTTTGACAACATCAAAATGGGGACAAAAAGAATAAGAGAGTGAAAACTCCCCCTAACAAGATGCATGGGTGAGTATAACACATAGAAGGATATAGGGATTGCTCCCCCTATCAAAATGTCATATAAAATATATGCAATGAAGACTAAGGCAAAAACATGTGAGCAAGCATAGATAGAAAAAAAATGCTAAAACATAACTCACATACATAAGGACAATGAGAACATATATAAATATATTAAGGTGAAAAATAGTGTCTCATATCAAAGAACATAAAAACCATTTGTATAGGTAGATTTATGAAATCAAAAGAAGAGAAACATAAGAATCATGCAAAAAGTTTTCAAATGAAAACAAATCAACCAAAAGAAATCATAAATCAAGATTTGAGTCCAAAACCAATGTTTGATCAATAAAGAAAAATTTTCTTTGTATAACTTGATCAAACCACTCATAGAATACATTATAAGGCACGAATAGATGATCCATTAGCACAAACATATAAATATCATCATATAAGTGAAATATAATGAATTTAAAGCAATAAATCAAAACAAAATCTTTGATAAAAGAATTTCAAGAGAGGCAACAATATATCAAGCTCTTAAGCTTGTTCTAACCCATATAATCATTCTAGCATATGGTAAACATGATTTAGGAATAAACACGTGGATAACTGTTAAAATAATGGAGTTTAGAGCGTGGGAAGGTAGTTATAGAAGAAACTGTCAGGCATTTTAAGCTTTCCGAGACAGTCTTGACTGTCTCGGAAGCCGAGACATTCATAACTATCTCGGCTACCGAGACAAACAAGACTATCTCATAGTCAAAACCCCTTCATGATGTCGTGTTTTTAGTTAAATGTTCCTAGAGGCTATAAATACCCCCCTAGGGCCATTACTGATAGGGATCTGAGCATAGAGAGCATATAGAGCAGCAAACTTGAGTTCCTTGTGTGATTTCTTGAGATTTGAGCTTTGACTTGATCTTAAGAAGAGTGTTCATCTTACTTTGATAAGATATTCACTAATTTTTATTCTTGCATCTAAACGAAGGAAGAATACCAAAGACCTTCACGATCTATGAATCGGTGGTCCACGAGCCAAAGTACTCCCGGCACAGGCAAAGTCCCACAAAAGCAGAAATCGATAAACGATTCCTGTGTTATTTTCTAAAAAGTTATAAATTTTTTTTGTTGTGTAAAAGAAGTCTTATAAAAAGACTATTTCTTTTGAATTTGTTATAATCGATTAAAGATATAATGAATTCCACAATGAAATCAACTTTTGATGAAAACAACCGAGATTTCAATCTGATTGTTATTCAATAAGAAACCGAAGGACGGAGAGTTAGTCGAGAACTTCGTCAAATGATTCCGGAACAAAGCGATGAATTGTCGAGATCCGTTCAGCGAAAACTTCATCCTTAAAACTTGTCATAATAATCTTTCGTTGGATATCCTCGAAGTCATGGGAATGGCGCCATCCAAGACTTGGAAGGATTTGAAGTTGCGAGAAGAGCGAGCCGAACGCTTCCTCAAGAGAAAGAATGCCGAAAGAGGTCAACGATGACAAATACCCCACAATAGAATTTTGTCCCTCGAGGTAAAGGAAAAGCACAAGCAAATGCAGTGAACGCGAACCAGACATTCGATCTACAACCGCAACCGCAACAACAATAGCGACAGCAAAAGGCGTCTTAGCAGTCACAGTGACAACAACGACCTAAAAAACAAAAGACCTCAGAACCAAAATTCCCAAAGATTTACTCGTTTAAAGAAAACGAAGTCCCTGGTATTTTCAAATACCTCATAGAGAACAACAAGATCAAGTTGCCTCTAATCCAAGATCAAGAAGACGCTAAAAGGGTTAATGATCCGAAGTACTGCGCGTTTCATAGAGTGGTTCACCACCCTACCAAGTCATGTTATGCCCTTAAAGATAAAATCCAAGCTTTGAATTATGTTAGGGTCATTACAGTAAAATTGTCTAAGAAGAAGATGGGCATGAATGCAGTAACGATTAGCTCTGGATCTGTTCCTTTGAAGTGGTTTCACCCCGAGCCTATGATGAAAGTGGCGATAAAGACCGTCAACGACGACCCTCATGGACAACATAAGAAAGGACTCGTACCGCATATAATCCCAAATGACGAGATTCTATGGGTCCATCCCGATTTGATTGAAAATGAACAGTGGGACGTATCATCATCCAAGAAGAAATCAAAAGGCAAAGGAAAGTCCTTGTTGGTCTCTTTGTTTTGATGATATTAACAAATAATTTACCATTAATGTTGTTTGTCTAGTTTTTGTATTTATTTATTTATTGTAGACAAACAACAAGTTGGAGGATGGATGGAATTACGCATTCACGATCATATCCAATGGAGGTTGGCGGAATTGTGGAGTGAAGCCTACGCAATTCAAAGTTAAAGATTCAAGTTCAAGCTTCATCCGTAAATGTACCAAGATAGAGATTCGTTGAAGATCACAAGCTTGGGTATATTTAGTTTAGGTTTTATATTATGTGTGTCAGTACATTAAGCTCAATCATACACACACATACACGTTTTGGTTTTGTATATATATAGTTATATATATACATATATGTTTTGGTTTGATAGTTTTCTAGTTTTAATATAAAACAATTAAATATAATTAGAAAACTTATTTTTTGTTTCATACTTATATGCATATATATGATTTCATCAATATCAATTTTATTTAGTTCAATGAAATCATATTTACTTTTGAAATGTTTGCAAAATATGTACTTTCATAAAAATATTGTTTTCTTGGTTTATAGACTTAATAACAATCATATACATCTTTCATTAAGTCTATAAAATCATTTTGTATTATTTCAAAACATGGTTAAGCTAAAATATCAAAACTCATATGTTTACATTTTCATGATTTAGACTATTTTGCAAAATAATGATATTTTTTATTTAGGAGGTCCTTTTTAAAAAACTGGTTTTTGTAGCATGTTCATTATCATGTCTACAATTATTTCTCAAAGTTTCATAATTTTTGGAATTTGTTTGATATTTTTAAACAGGGTTTCAAAATAAAAAAAAAACTGCTTCAAAACATGTTTTTCTCATGTATCTGTTTGCGGTCGACCGCCACGATCGACCGCCTTTTTTGTTGGCTCGCGATAGATCGTGACGGTCGACCATATACAGTCCAGAGAATTGCGCGGTCGGCCGTCACGGTCAACCGTATGTGTTTCCAAAGCCCAGTTTTGTTATTTTGTTGCTTGCGGTCGACCGCGAGTTTGCCACGGGCGACCGCCGATTGCCCAACGGCTATATTAGGTACAGAATCAGATTTTTGATTCTTGGGGGTTTTTGGTCTTTTGTTTGGGGTTTTTGCTGTTGGTTTCTCTTCCTATATAAACCCCTCAAACCCCTTCTAACAGCAACAATCCAAGAAATGTTTTAACAAAGTTTTAACAATGGTTTAAGTATTGTTTAAGTTTGTTTAAGAAGCTTTTAAGCATTTAAGAGTTTGATTTTGTGAAATCAATTTCATAAGAGCTTGAGAAGATTGTCTATTGGTGTTTTAGCATCCAAATACTCTCCTTCGATCTCTTGATCTATTGAGAAGTTTTCTAAACTCCTTTTCTAGCTTTATATCTATTTGTTTGATTATCATTTTATTAAAGATAGTTTTATATTAAGTTTAGATTTGTTTAATCTCTTTGCTAACACACATAATCATTAAGCTTATTGTATTTGCATACATTGTATAATTGGGTTGTGGGGAGTTGTAGTAATTGAGAGTGAGCTTCATTGTGTTCTCATCCATATTTGAGAACAATCATTTGTTATATTATGAGATTGTAAAGTTTTCAGTGAGCTAGAAAACTGAGTGTGAGGTGTAGACGTTGATCGGTGAGCGTTGAAAACCGACATTGTGAGAGTGTGAATTGTGAAATTTTTGATGAACTAGAAAATCGAGTGTGAGGTGTGAACGTTGATCGGTGAGCGTTGAAAACCGACATTGTGAGGTGTAAACGTTATTCGGGTGAGCATAAAAAACCCGGTTGTGATAGTGGATTTCTTCCCGGGAGTGGGGAGCGGAGACGTAGGACGGAAGGTCCATAGTGGATTTCTTCCCGGGAGTGGGGAGCGGAGACGTAGGACGGAAGGTCCGAACTCCATGATCATATCATGTGTTTGAGTTTGCTTTGGCGCACTTCTCTTATGTTTATATTTTTTTGTCACCATTGTCCATTGCTCATTATTTATATCATCCACTGTCTTGTTTATTTTGTTTACCCTTGTGTTAGTTTATATATCCTTGCATATAATTCACCATATATCTCATTGCTAGGATATTTCTCTTTGGTTATATTGCTCATTCTTACTTATAACATATTGTATATCTATCTTACAAGAATAACTTGTTAATTAGTTTTAATTGGCATAAAATCAGATTAGATTAGCATNAACCCCCCCCCCCCCCCCCTCTAGGGTCTAACACTGTTACGGAGCCTTGGTCATTCCAGAAGGAAATGATGAAAGAAGCTTCGATATTATGACATAATTAGCTAATATACCGGCTAGATTGACTTTATATGAGTTGTTTCGTCTTTCAAAATACACAAGGGACTCATTACAAGAAGCCTTGGCTAATTCTGACATTTTTCTGACTCAGATCAAGCCAGCCCCCGAAGAACCCGAGCTGTCAATTCAACATTGCAACCTCGCGGCGAACCACTTTCCTTGCATTACCTTCACCAAGGATGACATGCAAATAAAGAACTCAAAGCATGATCGGCCCTTGTATTTCACCGGGCATATTAGCTCCAGCATTGTCAACCGGATCCAAGTCGATCCGGGTTCCGCTGTTAGCATCATGTCACTCTGATTGATATATAATATTAGAATATCGGCCAGTAAGCTAGCCTCCACAGGCACTACGATCTATGGATTCAACACCAGTGGGTCTAGACCATTGGGTAAAATCTGAGTAAAGTGCCAGATTGGAGATTTAAAGTCAGAAGTCATATGTTATGTGATCGACGCAGAGACTTCTTATAACTTACTGTTAGGTCGACCATGGATCCATGGTAACGTTATAGTCCCTTCTACCCTCCATCAGTGTCTTAAATATGTAGACACTGATAATGAGGTTAAGATAGTGGTCGCAGATAAGCAACCATTTAAGGGGTTAGAAAATTATTTTACCGACTTCCTTCTCTACGGTGCTGAATCTGATACTGAACCATCGACTCAAGGTACGGACAGCAGAAAAGAAGCTGATACTGAAGCTGGGTTTGATTACGACGGTGGTTTTTTACTTAATGACATTGTACCCATTGTAATCGATCTTGACGATGAAGAGTCATCAGACAGTAGTTGTAATTGGTAACTTGCCGAAGAAGTAGCAATAAATGATGATTTAGAGTACTCGTTGCGTCTTGATAACATCGTGAAGGGGTCGTATGATGACCCTAGATGGTATATGCCACTTCAATCATTTTGCATGATGAAGAAGCATGTGCATGATTCATTTGGAATAACACTTGTCATCCCCGCAAAGGCAGGGGGTGAAAAGGAAGTTATCTATGGTAAAGGGAAGGAGTTTTCGGTACCAAACCACTTCTTGAGAGAAGATGACGATGATGATAAACCTGCTCCTTATTTATTCAGATATGGCTCAAAAGCGTATAATCTCAAGGAAAAATACGGATATGACCTTATACTCGGTGAAGGTCTTTCCTTTGGTTGAGGTCCGCAAGCCCCGCCTCGTATAGCCTATGTACCAAAAGGAAAATCCGATAATTACTATAGCTAAAGAAGAGGTTTAGGCTATGTCTCCTCGTCCGATGATGTGTGCTGCTGGCAAGTTATTGATCAAATAGCTAATAAGGGTAAAGACAAATATTCTTCTGACTCTTCAGCCTGGAATTCTGACACTAGTATTGGGGAAATATTCAAAGGACTAATGTCAAACATGGCTACGATCAACCCCGTCACAATTAAGGAAGACGATCAAATGCTAACTTGGGAAGACCCTTGGGTTCATCACCTGAATATGCAGAAGGAAGACGATCAAATGCTAACTTGGGAAGACCCTTGGGTTCATCACCTGAATATGCAGTACGGTGATAGGTTTGAACAAAAATGCTAACTTGGGAAGACCCTTGGGTTCATCACCTGAATATGCAGTACGGTGATAGGTTTGAACAAAGAAAACCCCCTACCGAGGGCTAAGTAATCTAGGTGAATATGGGTGACAAGGATAATCTGAAGCTGATATTCATTAGTGATAGCCTCCTGGTAAATAAGAAAGAAGAGTTAATTGCCCTTATTAGGGAATACATCGATGTTTTTGCCTGGAACTACGAGGATATGCCATGACTCGATCAAAATATGGCAATGCACCGCCTTAACATTAAGCCAGATGTCAAGCCTGTTAAACAACAGCAAAGATGGTTTCATCTACAAATTATAGAGGCAATCGAATCCGAGGTTAAAAAGCTTATTAACTCGGGTTTTATCCGGGAGGAGCAGCATCCTGAATGGCTTGCCAATATCGTCCCGGTCCTTAAGAAGAATGGGAAAATCAGAATCTGTATCGACTTTAGAGATCTTAACACCGCCTATCTGAAAGATGATTTTCTCCTTCCCATCACAGATGTTATCATTGACAACACGTATGGATTCAAAAGAATGTCCTTCATGGACGGATTCTCTAGTTATAATCAAATAAAAATACACCCAGATGACGAAAAGCATACTGCATTCAGAACATCCCTCGGTGTTTTCTGCTATATGGTTATGCCATTTGGCTTAAAGAATGCAGGTGCCACATACTAGAGAGCCATGTCGAAGATTTTCCAGGAGCATCTCCGGAAGACTGTTGAATGCTATGTGGACGATCTAGTCATGAAAAGTTGTGACAAGAATGATCACATCAAAGACTTGAAGACGATGTTCGACTTAATGCGGACTCATCAATTGAAGATGAATCCTACAAAATCTTTCCTCGGAATGTCCAGCGGCAAATTTTCGTTGTCACCACCAAGGGAATTCACATTGACCCTGATAAAATAAAAGCAATTAATGATCTATAACCCCCCGAGAAACCTTAAGGAACTTAGGGGATTACAAGGACGCTTGGTTTACATCCGTCGATTCATCTCGAACCTTTCAGAAAAATATCAACCATTCTCCAGGCTCACCAACAAGGGCATATCATTCATATGGGATGACACTTGTCAAAAAGCGTTCGAAGATATCAAAGAATATCTTTCGAAACCCCATGTGCTTGTTGCACCGAAATCGGTCAAACCGTTCTTGATTTATATCAAGGCGACGAGCCACTCGTTAAGTGCTTTACTTGCATAAGACGACGACGACGGTCATGAATAGGCTGTATATTACCTAAGCCGGACCCTTGTGGGCGCCAATTCCTGATATCCAATGATTGAAAGTGAGTGTCTCGCCTTGGTATTCGCTATTCAAAAGATGTGGTATTACTTGGTCGGACAAACTATTTACGTCATTTCCAATGTTAACCCAGTCTGAGTATTCATGAAGCAGCCGGATTTCATGAATTAGCGGTTAGCAAAATAGGTCATGCTTCTATCCTAATACGATCTTAACTTTAAACAACAAAAGTTGGTCAAAGGACAGACCATTTGTGATCTTCTAGCAGCTAACCCAACTACTGATACCGCCGAGATATACCATGATCTGCCAGATGAAACCCACGAAGTCAACGTAACTTCCCATCAACAAGTATGGAATTTATACTTCGATGGGGCTTCTCGAGCAGCTAACATAGCAAGTACTCTCTGATGTTCTAAGATCTCCTCTGGAGTTGCAGTTGTTTTAGTTTTCTCAGAAAAACATGTGATGTCTCGAGCCTACTCACTGACCGAGCCGTGCTCAAATAAAGTAGCTGAATATAACGTGCTACTCATCGGACTCAGCTTTGCTAAAGAGCTGGGAGTCGAGTATCTCGAAGCTTTTGGTGATTCCCAACTGATAGTTAAACAAGTGCAGGGAGTATATGAGGTTAGAAATCAGGATTTGATACCATACCATAAGATGGCCATTGAGATGGCAGAATCATTTAAAGGATTCTTCATCGAGTACATTCTATGTTTACAGAATGCATACGCAGATGTGCTGGCAGCATTAGCAGTGTCTCTGGTGCAATCTCCCGAAACGAAATAGTTTGTTACGGTAAAAACTCACCAGCTCTTCGTACTAATCTATGATATGGATAACATAGAAGAGGATATTAAAGAAGTGCATTCAACCCAAGTTGAGTTCGAACCCTAAGACTGCCATTTCCCTATCATAGACTATGTCCTGCATGGAATTGTACCGGAAGATGCGAAGAAAAGAGACTCAATCCGACGGGGAGAGACGAGGTTCTACTATAACACAGAGAGTCGAATGCTATATCGATGGGGGTACGATGGTTTATTATTATGTTTCCTATTGACTAAAGAAGCGAAAGAAGTCCTTAAAAAGACGCATGAAGGAGTTTGCGGTGCACACTAACCTGGCCCCAAAATTTATGACTGCATCAGAAGGATGGGATATTTCTAGCCCGCCATGATCAAAGACGCAGTCGCATACGCCCGAAAGTGTCATGCGTGTCAAATGCATGCGAATTATATGCACCAACCCCCGGAGCATCTACACCCTTCAGCTACGTCATGGCCTTACGAAACCTGGGGAATGGACGTCGTTGGTCCTATTTTTTCCCCATCGATCAAAGGCGACTGATTCATCTTAGCCATTATTGACTACTTCTCCTAATGGACTGAAGTGATTCCGCTCAAAAAAGTGAAGATGATCAATGTTATTGCATTCATTAAGTAGTATATTATCTACCGATATGGTGTCCCAAGGTGAATCATATATGACAAAGGTCCTCAGTTTGTCAGTAATGCCTTCATCAAATTTTGTGAGAAGTTCAAAATTCAAGACGTCTCATCGACAGCTTACAATCCTACAGCAAATGGATTGGATGAAGCCTTTAACAAGACTATCATAAAACTTTTTTCGAAACTCGTGAAGACTAATAAATGAGATTGGGATAATAAACTCGGCGAAGCTCTATGGGCCTATCACACCATAGTTCACACGCCTACTGGAGCAACCCCGTATTCTCTGGTATAAGAGTCTGAAGTGGTTCTTCCATTGGAAATTCAAATTTCATCTCTCCGGATCGCTCTTGCAATGGAGATGACAACTGAAGAACAGCATCAGAAATGTCTCGAAGAACTCGAGATGCTTGATGAAAAGCGCTTGGAAGCCTAACAACACTTTGAATTCTACCAAGCTAGAATTTCCAGAGCTTTTGATAAAAGGGTTCGACAACGGGGTTTTAAGTAAGGGGACTTGGTCTTAGCTATCCGACGACCAATGATCCTTAATTCCAAGAAGAAAGGTAGTTCGAACCCAAATGGGAAGGACCATTTGTGATAGAGATAGTTTATTCAAATGGCGCATATCGCCTTATTACCAAGGAAGGTGCCCGACTTATGATGCCGATAAATGGGAAGTTCTTGAAAAAGTACTACCCTTAGTACATTCAGGATAACATATGTATCGGGAAGTTCCCGGAAGAATACTATGTCTGGTCTTCTTAGGGATAACCTAGATACTACAGAAGTGGTAAATAAGAAATCCCCACTTGAATTCTGAATGTCCTCAAGGTTGAAGCATATCTCATTGCTGAAATCTAATTCACCAACCCTCATGAATACATTCGCTGAGATGAGATTCGACCATTTTGATAAATCAATCTTTCCTCACAAAATTCCCCACTGATCAAATCAATTGGTGGTGGGACCACCAAAATTCATGTCAGTTAAATCTTTTCAAACTCTCGTCGTGTTTGTACACTTAACACTCACGTTGTTAAAATACTAACACGACACTCGAAATTTCTATCCGCTAATCTTTGGCAATTTTTCAAACTTGGCGTGTTAAGTCCTGATCACTTAACATTGAAATCCTCCATCGAGTAGCTAGTACAAGTCGGCATTTTCACTTCTATCGATATTCCACTCCCGCTACTTTCTTGGTCAAACCTATAAAAGTTAGGACCAAAGCCAGAATCCCCTCTCGATTCCTTCTATGAACGAGAGGTCCACTTTCAATTTGAGCAAATCAAACTTATAAAAGTTAGGATTGCCTCCAACTCCACTTGGTCAAACATGCAGATAGTTAGGACCAAGTTCGGAATGCCCCTTTCGATAAACAAAATGCTTCCACCTTTTCATATTCGGCCAAACCTATAAAAGTTAGAGCCAAAATCAGAATTTTACCTCAATAAATGAGGAATTCTTTTCTTGGATTAAGCAACCAATCCTATAAAAGTTATGGTTGCTTAAATCTTTCTGATTCTCGGAGTGGAGATCCCACTCCTAGTTTCACCTTTCCGGATTCTTGGGATGAAGATCCCACTTCGAGTCTCCTTTGCAACTAGAGATAGAATATAAAATTCTTCCTCTTCGGTTTTGGGAGATAGAATATAAAATTCTTCCTCTTCTATTTTGGTTCGTCTTCACCCTAAACAAGACTTGGGGACAGAATATAAAATTCTTTCTCTCCAGCATCGGGTTTGTCTTTACCCTAAGAAAAGACATAATTCCTAACTTCAAATCCATACACTTCATACACGGGGGATTTTATCTCGATCCCTAATTAGAGATAAGTCTACGTCTAACACACGTTACCGGTTTAGTCTTTCACCGAGTGAAAAAGACACCAGAATATAAGTCTATGAAATTTTATCCCGAAACCTAAGTAGGGATAAGTCAGCGCTTAACACGTGCTGCTAGGAAGCCCATTCCCGTATAAATGGCAATGTCTACGTATTCAATATCATAGCACTAAGAGAGTTAACTCTCTTAGCATAATGTTATATGCAGAACGGACTTAAACAACCTGCATGCAAGCCTGATTCAAATAGTAATTGGTAAAGGCACATCAAATCCATTGAGGGCTGAGGATTTGCCAAAAATCATAAGTCTACGTCTAATATACGTTACCGGTTTAGTCTTTCACCGAATAAAAAAGACACTAGAATACAAGTCTGGGGAATTTTATCTCGAAGCCTAAGTAGGGATAAGTCAGCGCTTAACACGTGTTATCGGGCAGCCCATTCTTATATAAATGGCAAAGTCTACATATTCAATATCGTAGCACTAAGAGAGTTAACTCTCTTAGCATAACATTAAATGCAGAACAGACTTAAACAACCTGCATGCAAGCCCGATTCAAATGATAATCGGTAAAGGCATATCAAATCCATTGAGGGCTGAGGATTTGCTAAAAATCCTAAGTCTACGTCTAACACACGTTGCCGATTTAGTCTTTCACCGAGTAAAAAAGACACCAGAATATAAGTCTGGGGAATTTTATCCCGAAGTCTAAGTAGGAATAGGTCAATGCTTAACACGCATTACCGAGTAGTCTATCCCCGTGAGAAAGATAAAGTCTACATATTCAACATCATAGCACTAAAAGAGTTAACTCTTTTAGCATAACGTTACACGCGGAACGGACCTAAACAATCTGCATGCTAGCTCGACTCAAACGGTAGTCGGTAAAGGCTCGTCAAACCCGTTAAGGGCTGAGGGTTTGCTAAAAATCCTATAAATATTATGGCTGATTATTCCGGACAGAATGAGACATCATAATAAAAGAGACATAATGAATAAAAAGAAAATATCTTCTATTAATGAAAATTGAGTTTGTAGATACAAGAGTTACAATCAATCTACATGAAGTTTTTGACTACGGACTTGCTGTTCAAGTTTAGTCAATTCCTCTGTATAAGCTCGCTCAAGCTCATGCTACAGTTCAACCTTGAAGGATTCCTCGGTGAGGGATAATGTTTTCATGGCCTCTTCTTCCATCTTGGCTAGCTTCTAATCTGAGAGCTCCAACTTCCCGGATATCACAACTTGTGAACGCTCTAGGTCAACCTTCGTCATCTCCAAGATAACCAAGGCATCTTCCTCTGCCTTGAGCTCCTCTTTAAGTTGCTCTATCCTAGCCTCGCTCGACGTAATAGAGGATTTAAGTTGACATAAAGCTATTTGTTTCTCAGCAAGAGCGGCTTTCATTTGATCCACCCGACTTTGTTGTTTTTGAATTTTAAGTCTAGCGGAGGCTCGAGTATAACGCCATATTTGTAGATGAGATTCCATCTGGGCGGCTATGTATGATGGCGCACCAACAGCTCTCAATTCTTGTAACCTCTAAAGGTTGCACTCTAGCCTATCCAAATCGTTAGATATAGCTTACGCCAGATCCGGAGATCCCGCTTTCTCTATGGCATTTATTTTGGTAGCCAACACTGGTCTAAATTGATGGAAGGAATGTTCCCTGGAAAGAAGCTTATCAATCACCACGTTAACAAAGAAGAAGAGAGAACTTACTTCCATGCAAAGCAGAGTTTGATCCGGGTCATCATCAGATAGCAGAGCCTTGACTATCAGATAGCAGAGCCTTGACTATGTTATTAAGCCGAGTAGATGGCCCTACAAGGAAAAGAAGATATAAATATCTTCGAAATCTTAGCCAAAGTTCTAAATCAGTATCGGCATAAAAATTTACCAAAATTGAGTGATGTTCCCTCAGGTTGACACCCTGCACCCGGTTCCACCTGCACGGCTTCACGAACTATTAGGGTTATCGCCGATGTCGCAGCTGTTGACATACCAACCTCATTAGTTGGTCTCACAGCTTGTTCAACAGGGCTAGCCCCCGTAGCTACAGCAGTCATCTCAATCGTTGGGATTGTGAGCTGAGTTTGAGCGACTGATGAGTGAGCCTCTATGATAGTTCTTGCTAACAACAAGAAATCAAGAACCTCAGGATTGTTAGATATCCTAACAATAGTAGCTGCATCAGTCTCAATGACTGGTCCTACAAGTATAACTCCCCTACGATTAAGTAAGACTAATAAGTGAATAACTTTCACAAAGGGATAAAATTCATACTGACAGAGGAACCAGCCTTGATAATTAGTTCGACGGCCACATGATGAGTTTGTTCTGACAACATATCGTCGAATAGCCTGTCGCTAAATCCCGAAGGATCTTGTACGGGATTAGATGAAGGTGCATCGGCTGCATTGTGAAAGGTTTCTTTATCACTTAAACCTTCCATTGGAATATCTACAGGAAAGCCTAAGTGTAAGACATGAAAAGAGAAGTTGAGAAGTGACAATGAATGGGGATTAAACTTACCACCGGTGGCAACGTTAGGCTCTGTGATCCCGACATCCGCACTCGCCCCTTGTAGCTTTTCTAAAAGAGCCAGAAGCATGTAAACAATTAGGGGAGGGATGGACTCTGAGTCGTTTAATACCCGATATTGCCATCTAAAAGGTGTACTACCGGTAATAGATGTACCTAGGCTAGCGATCATTGTAGACAAACCAGATTCTACAACGGCACCTTCGTCAGTTTCAAGGGCCGCATCTGTTTCAATACATGTCAGATCCTCAGCCACAGCCACATCTGCTTGTGGCATGAAGCTAGATCCTCCGAAAAAATTTAAGTCGGGAGAAGGAGGGTTGTACGTCATTGCATCTTCTTCATGACCCCCTAGAATATAATATTTGCTAAGTCTAAAGCTTGGTAGATGAAAAGACTGAAAAAGATAACAATAGTTGAAACATTACCTTCCCCACCAATAGGCGCATCGTCAGCCACCCCTGTTTGAGAAGCATGGGGTTTAGTGTGTCTCTTGATGGTCATCTTCAGTCATTTTTGCAGGTCGAGCCTCTTTAAGATCCACAGGTCTATCCTGTGTTAATGTGGCACCTGGCTCAATTTGCAATCTGGTTTGAGTTGTAGCCTGAGGGCAGGCATGAGTGACAATGCTACTTCTCCCCTCTTCTTCCTCGGAACCTACATCTGAAAGTTCAATCATCATTCTATTATAACTGGGTAAAATTTTTCACTTCTTTCGAGCGTTAAGTCGACAAGCTCAATCAGCGATCGATAGATCCCATAGCTCTTTATAAAAAGACTCAGACAAATCTGTCGCATGTTACTCGAAATCACTGTTGACCTCCATACCCCCACCAGCAGTGACTTCATCCTCTTTGGAAGTCTCCTCATCGGAAGCGAACGACTCCTCTTCTACTTCCTCCATTTTCTACTTCTCTTTGCCTGAGGGACCAGCGAGCTTATTGTCACGTCTCCTTCGTTCCTGCATACTTTCTCGGACCATCCTCTCAGCAATACGTGATACAGCTTCAGCCATCAACTCCTTAATTGGCCTTAGAGGGACGGACTCATTAGCTGCCATAAGCCATTTGCAACATAAGTATGTCAACTCTAAGTGGCGTTCAGTATTCGGAAGGCTAAACTTGGCACCGGTACAGCCCATCACATTCCACAGCCAAGGTCGAGTGTTGTCTACTAGTCTGCCATGAGTATGAAACTATTAGTTCGGATTCCCGATATATAATTGGTCGTATCCAAATTGACAGGCGAACCAGCACGACAGATAAGGTTCTAAATAATAGCGTTCCTTAACTCGAAAAACGAGATGGCCTGGCCTTATGTTCATCAGCTATCTGAAATAACCAACATCGAGAGAAGTCCGGTTTGTTCCCGACGCTTCTACGTCAGCGAGGAACCCACTATATCAGCTGGAAAATCAAGGGAAGCATGGATTGAACACCCAACCCTTGTGCATATGCAACCTCTTCCTAATGTCCAAGAAGTCCTGAGCTTTCCATTTGCACTCCTTGAGTAATTGTAGCAAAGGAGTGGATAGATCTATATTAGTTAGGGGTGACATCGGATCGGGGCGATGAAGAACCAGCCACCCCATCAGATATGTATAAGGGAGCTCCGCCTTCGCCATAGGGATCTTCTTAGATGGAGTCTCCTCCGTTTGAGTAAAAGCCGTGACCACTTGATGAAGCCCACGGTGGATGTCGGCAACCATTGCTACTAGAAAAGATAAACTCTTTTCGTAGGCAAGCTGGACAGCAAGGAATAACACCTCTATTGGCAAGGCGTCCGAGATCTGATTAGGTACCACACACTTCTTCAACCAAAGTATGATGTAACCGGCCAACAAAGTCTTGGGGTGAATGGACTTCTCTGCACACCATAAGAAAGTCTTAAACTTAGTCCCTACATAGAATCTACCTTGGGCACTCGCAATGGTGTATGATAGGGCATCACATTTCTCAATCAACTTATTAATCTCCAAAGGAGTTAGCGGTTTCAGCTCACAAATTGCTTCGTCGAATTTTTCCAAATTCTTGAATAGATAACTCGAGAATTGCTTTAGGCTTATTTGAGGAGACCTCTTCCTCGCAACTGGACTAGTTTCGGCTAAGGTTATCTGATAATGACACGTAAGTTCCCATAACGTGTCATATCAAGCAGGCTTGCGGGTTTTCAAGTGAAGTAGCTCCCAGTTGCAGGGAAAATATTCCT
The DNA here is from genome assembly GCF_001876935.1 of Asparagus officinalis. Classification (NCBI taxonomy): domain Eukaryota; kingdom Viridiplantae; phylum Streptophyta; class Magnoliopsida; order Asparagales; family Asparagaceae; genus Asparagus; species Asparagus officinalis. The sequence continues at coordinate 128,005,227 of NC_033797.1, read as the reverse complement.
GATACGGCATATCTCCCATTTGTAGTCGAGAGACTTTGTGCATCTCATGGAAAGGTAGTCCCAATTCTCCGTTCTGGGTAAGAAAAGTGTTGGTATCTGGATTGTACAGCTCTATTAATCTCGTGAAGTGGTTAACGTTCACCGGCAATCCATATTGGGTAGCACGAATATCTTCATACAATCCCATCGCCTTTAATTCGACACCCCATCGGTGGAGGACATAACATGTCATCCTACCCCACCATAACTTATCTAAAGAATGAGACCTGTTAGCCCTTATGTTTTGGAGAGGTGTCGATGCGTCAGCTAAGAAGTTGGCAGTATCGAAAGGTCTGGCTATCACTCAAATGCGAGTACGAGAGGTCAGTTCGGTAGAGGTACACCACTATGTAGCAGTCATCTGGATGTTAAAAAGACAAACAGACACACAATCTGTACAAGCGAAGGTGGTCTCTATCGTTCGAGTGATTGGTGAATGGCCACGTGAGGTTAATGACTCACAATGTGTGCACCCGACGCATCTTTCTATATGCAGGCTCAATGAATGAATTTGTTCCCTGAAACGACCAGCATTTTATAGGAGAGACTTTCTATCGTCTGCGTATTGAGATGATCCTGCCTCTCAGATGAGAGATAGCTGATTGGAGCGATCCCGCCTATCTTACTACATTGATCCTGGGCCAGGATAGGCATCTTCGTACTTCTGCATTGGCCTGAGGGACCCAGCGAGCTTATTGTCTACGTCTCCTTCGTTCCTCGGCAGGAGTAACTATTGCTCACGGTCCATTTCAGGACGTCGTTGTCCGACAAGTGACGTTGAATACCAGCACTTAGCCACTGAAGCTCAACATCGGAACAGAGTTCGTCTGAAGTTTGGGACGGCATATGTAGACGAGACGGTATGCGCGTGCTATTAGTGCTCGGTGCCCGGCATTATCATCGCAGGCTCGAGTGCATACCAAGAGTCAGAGTATGCGAGTCAGCGCATGAATATGGGATCCGCGGTTATACAGTATTTCGCGGAGAGTGCGATAACAGCAATGTGGTTCGGACGACGCCGAGAAGCATAGTGACTGAGGTGAGAGAGCTTTCGTGGGAGCTTGCCAGTAATTTGCGCAAGTTCATTTGGGATACTATATTATTTTGACTTAAATGCGGGTACCGTTACATGGCCTCACAGCCCATCACATTCGCAACAGCCCATCAGGAACATGGATGTTTATGTCTTACGCACGTATGTGGGGAGCCCGAGCAACGTATCAGAACGATGAGGTCAAGGGCTTTTTCATGTTCGAATCACGACGAGAATGAATCATCTAAGTGTCGAGGCACCATCCCAAAGACTATGGTGTAGCTCGAGTTAAATCATCGAGCACGACAGCACTATATGTCGTTCATAGAGTATGGATGACGCAGAGCGTATCCTAAGTCGTAAGAGCCTAGTTCTGAAAAACGCAGATGGCAATGGCTGATGTTCATGCAGGCTATCTTGAAATAACACAACATCGAGAGAAGTCCGGTTTGTCTGCCATTGACTTCCAGAGGCGCTTGCACGCTAACGGTCCAGCGAGCACACAGTCTGCCACTATTATCAGCTCGCATTGCTGAGAGAATTATCTTGCAAGGGGAAGCAGGAGTGTTCTAACTGGCGAACCTAAACGCCCACACGACCATACTTGTGCATATGGCACACTGACAACGGAAGTCTATGTAACTATTATCAGGTGATTCAAGCATTAGACGGGTGTATCTTGTTGGGGAAGGAACGGTGGTTGCTGTACTCGGATCACAAGCCGTATGGAAGTTCTTACCAATGCCTCAAGACGAAGCTACAGCAGGCGGCGTCACACATGCTAGTGGGACTGTCTTATTATGAATGGCTTTCAACATGCCCATTCTATTTCAGGCTACAATGTCCAAGGAAGAGGGTGCCATGCGATCAAACAAGTTGGCACATGACTTGTCTCATATCTTGCACTCGCTTGAGTAATTCGTCGTTGGACACCGTGACTAGAAGCAGTGAGAGGGCATTCTAATTGTGAGTATGGGCTAAGATGGCGGTGACAATCTATTCAGGGATGCCGCGGATGCGATGAAGTCTCTTATCGTAGCGAGTCATCGTACCCATACGAGGAAATATGTCATTAGTACCGCATAGGGACCATGTGACGAAGACTGCGCGTTTAGTGCCATAGGGAGTTCGTTTCTGGATAGCATGGAGTCTCCTCGCGTTTGAAGGTAAAAGCCCAAAGAGCGACTTTGAGGTAACAAGCCCAAGGCCGGGAAGTATGCCACTTGGAGAGTAGACATCAACGCACATTTGCTGTTCAGATACTAGAAACAGATAACTCTTTTCGTAGCAAGGCTGGACAGCAAGGAAAACACACCTCTATTGCCAAGGCGTCCGAGATTGATTAGGTATCGTCCGGAGAACATCAATTAGCATTCAGGAGGAGGGTGCATCACATTCTTCATACCAAATAGGAGTCATTGTAATGTAGCCGCGAAGGCGACATACCCCAATACCAAAGTGCGCTTGCGTATGAATGAGAGCGGGCTATCTTCGGTAGAAATCACACAAGAAACTTATAGAACTAGCTAATACACTACCACGGTTGACCATGTGTTTTGTATCGTCACAGCAATCTAGGATGCTTGATGATACGTGACCTAGAGGTGGACACACTTGGTACGCGAATGTAGAGGTGTATTGATAGGGCTGTATTTTTCGAAGCAGCGTTCTAGCACAGGTCACAGAGATGGTCGGAATGTTCAACACTTATAATCCACTCTCAACAGGAGTTAGCGTTTCAGCCTCCACAAATTGCTGCGCGATATTCTCATCTAGAAGCAAATTCTCGAAATAGATAACTACGAGAGTGGATGCATTTGACAGCTTAATGCGAGAGATACTGCGTCTTATCCTCTCGCTATACGTGGAGAGTAATGTCTTCGACTACAGGTAATCGGATAATAGACATCGGGCAATGACTCATAATGTTCCTACGCATAGAGCGTGTCGAGTAGTTCGAGACAGGCTTGCGCGTTTCTCTGCCATCAGTAGGATGTGAGCTTCGCATCCCTATGATAGCTAATCGCGTTGTGAAAGAAATAGTATCCTGAGTACGACGGCATATGCTCGACGGACGTGTAGTCGAAGCACAAGACACGTTGTTGTGCACTTTCTGAGAGAGCGATATGTCCCAATTCTCTTGCTGTGGCAAGCGTTCTGGCATTAATGAGCAATTATACTGTTTTGGTATCTGGATTGAGATTCCAATGTGATTCTTCTAGGTAAATCCGCGGGATATGAGCGAGTGTAACTGAGTTCACCGCAAATCCCATATGGGTGAGCAAGTCTACGAATTACTTCTGCTATTGACAAGTCCTATCGATGGATACCTCATATTATAATTGCGGAAGACCAACGGGACTACCGGGCCTTTGATCAGTGACCACTCACACACTAGAATCCATGACAGGGGCGTGCCAAAACAGCAGGCCATAAAGTCTTCAATCTAAAGAATGAGACGCCGCAGCGGCATGGCAATCTACTTATGTAATGTTGTCTGAGTAGAATTCAAAGCGTATGGAGTTCACTTACGCCCTAGCTTGGGACAAGTTGCTGATTTCTTTTTTTTCATCTGCGTTTTCGATTTTTTGTTATCAGCTATTATTGTTTATTCTCCCGTTGGTTCGGTGTATACAAGGAGACAAATCAATGCTAAGTGTCTCATACAAGTTCACATCTATAATCAAGCATGACAAGTTCAATTCAAAGGCAAAATCAAGTCGAGGGTCGCAAAGCCAAACAAAGGGTCTCAGCCACGTCAACATGCAGAGTTACAAGCTCACAGAATTATCCGAAATTAGAGCATGGATATTAACTTGAGTTCAAAACCATACACACATGAGCATGAACAAGAATTAAGTGATATCAAGTTATCCTAAGGATTCAATATTGACAAAAATTCGAAACTAAGCTTCGAAGAAGTTCGATTCAAGCCTCATATGTAATCAAACGAAGTTAAGGGGTTCGACCATATACAAGTTCGGTTCTCAATTAACACACAAGTCAAGGTTTGATTTTCGGCTTAGTTCTCTTCACAACGAAAAGCTCAACTAAAATCGACCATCATTCAAAGCCCAAGTTCAAATTTTGGTTTTCCCCATAGTCGAAGAATTAGGTCTTCAATTAGCAAGTCAAAACTCAAAGATTCAACCAAATTTGAAGCAAGGGTGTTGAAGCTTACCCGGATTCAAAGAGGAATTGAGAAAAGGGAAGACCCGTCGAACCCTAGATCCACCCATGCTTGAACCCAATTCAAGGGATTGTCGAACCCTATCTTGCTTTGCATGTAGATTTGATGAAGTGGGGGGTTTAAAGAAGAAGGAGATGAGGAATTTAAGGAGGGAAGCTTTAATCTCGTTTGGAATTCTTGAAGTGGAAGAGTCCTTGAAGGAGTAGAGCTTGGAGAAGAAGGATTCTGTAGAAGAAAAGAGGAAGGGAAGAAGTTAGTTTTATAAAAGCCTTATACCCATGACCCACATTCGTGCGGGTCGGGTATGTGTGACCCGCGTTCGTGCGGGTCACTTAGACATGACCCGTGTTCGCGTGGAGAGGGTGTGTGTGACCCGCGTTCGCATGGGTCACTTAGACGTGACCCACACAGGGTTGGGTAACTTTGACCCGACCTACACGCAGGTTTGGTCCGGCAGTCATTCTCGTAGTACTTTCTCCTGTTTGTGCTTATTTTTGATGTATTCAATACCGGTGTTCATACTCCAATAGGTAAACGGGTCTAAACTGTTTCCCACTCTTAATGAGAAGTTCCTGGAGAATATTACGTGTAATATTCTTAAGGATAACCCGAAAACCTCCGACGGGTACACGAGGTTAAACCGATTCCCGAAACTTCCATAAGTATATGAGTATAAACTAGTTCTCCTCGCTCCAACGTGTTGTAACGAAAGTCAATGCTGGTCAACACGTTGCGATGAAACTCAATGCCGGTCAACACGTTATGATGAAAGTCAACAACGGTCAACGTGGTGCGATGAAAGTCAACGCCGGTCAACGTGGCGTGATGAAAGTCAACGTCGGTCAACGTGTTACGATGAAAGTCAACATCAATTAACGCAAAACCCTAGGCCAACATCGGTCAATGTGTAGCCCTAGGTCAACGCCAGTCAATGCATTGCGATGAAAATCTACATCGGTCAACGCGTAGTCGTTAGTCAATGCCGGTCAATGTGCTGTGATGAAGATTGATACTTCAACAGTTTTCGTTGAAACAAGAATTGAATTAATCCTAGTTCAGGAGATATGAATTCCTGATGAAAGGTAATCAGTCCAATGTTAACCCAACGATACGAGCTAAGTTCATAAACCAATACATTAGTTTCAATTCGAGACTTCGACAACGGTCAGACGATAAACGTAGCACCGGAAGAATTTTAGTTATTCGACAAAATACTAAATAGACTAAAAAGCAGAGAAGTCAAGAACTGAAGCCAGTTATAGGTCCTTTGACACCGATTGAAGGTGGAAGCCTATCACATCCAAAGCATTTCAGACTCCTCTATAAAATAATGAGGCTGAAACACTTTGGATGGGGTATCTGTATGTGTCTAAAAATGCTTATAGGTTCCCACACGTAGCTTGAAATGAAGGGAAGACGATGAACGTCATCATCCGAGTCTAGAAGAATTATCCAAGTGACCGTCACGCTTGTCGGTCAGCTCCAAACGACCGTCGCGCTTGTCGGTCAGCTCCAAATAACCGCTATGCTTGTCGGTCTGCTCCAAATGCCCGCAGTGCTGGTCGATCAGCTTCAATTACCATAAAGAAGCTAATGAGTGTAGAAAGTAAGTTAGTAAAGCGTACAAGTCAACAAGACAACCAAATACGCAAAACTGTAGAGAATACAAGTCCGAGAAAATCGGAAAACACCAAAAAGTAAAGAGTGAGAAAGAGCCTCGGAATCCGCGTAGGGGCGCGGGTCGCCACTTAGTGACCCACATGCACGTGGGTCACCAAGAGGTGACCCGCGATCACGCGGCCGCGATCACTTGGGTCACCAAGGGGTGACCCACGCCCACGCGGGTCACCAGTGCCTATCGCGCAGTCCCTAGCTCCAAACGCGTTTTCAATAGTTGTTTAAGTGGTTTTCATAGGATTTATCTATTCCAGGGGTTCATAACTGATTTAATATCATCTCTATACGTGGGTAGGCTATTATTAACTGAAGATAATGCCAAATCTCCCTTTCTTATCCAAATACTCGCATCCGAGGCCCTATAAATATAAGCCTAATGCCTTCATTCTACAGATCTGGAATTTTATCAAGAGGATGAGTGATGGAACAAAAACATGTACCAAATGTTACAAGTGCACAACCAATCAAGTTATAGTATAAAAAGTTATCGATCCCACGAGGAAGGTGTTTGCAAGAAATAATTAGATTCGGTTATTATGTTGTGTGCGACAATTAGGAGTGGTTAGAAACAAGTAAATGAAAAGGAGACGTTTGTTTGTTTGGAGGGTTGATTGTGTGTTGTATTATATGAAATAAAATGTTGATTAAGAGGGAAGAAGAATAAATAAATAAAATTACAATCGTAGAAAAAGAAATATAAGAAAGGAGGGAAAAGAAAATGAAAATGAAAACAAGAGAATAAAAGAAAAGAATAAAATCAAGAAAGTGAAAACAAATGAGGATATCAATTTAAAGATATTAGGAATCTAAAATTGAATCCACTAAATTATTTTTCTTAGTAATTATGAAATATTCTCTTTTTATCTTTATTAGAATTCTTCTTTAGATTTACTAAGTGTAGGGCATCAAACAACTCAATGAAAGAGGACCCTATCAAATTATCACCCAAGTTAATTTCATTCATGCAAGAAAAATCAATTTGAGACTTAATCTAGAATTCACAAGTGTAACCCATCAAACAATTTAATGAAAGGGTAGGTTATCAAGTTCTTCTCCTAGATCTCTTATTAATTATCCTAACATGATCATTATTTGCACAAGAGAATATTCCACAAATTAGAAAGAAACCTAACTTAGTTTCATGCAATTCATAAATTCCTAAAATGTTTTAGTTCCACATTTAAAAATAAAAATCTAACTATAAACATAAAATTAAATTAATTACAGAAAATAAAAGAATAATAAATAAAAAGAAAATCTATACTATAGAAATAAAAAACAAGAATTAATTACAAGAAAGGGAAAAAAACTATGCTAACAAAGAAAAGGAAAAGAAAAAAGGAATAAAGAAAATAAAATTACAAGGAAATAAATCTAAGCTATGAATTAAAATGCAAGACAAGATTAAATCTAAGCTACGAAAGGAAATACAAAAGAAAGTGAAAAATAAAAAAAAATAAAAATAGAAACTTACATTCAAGGGGGTTTTCCTCTCCTTGAATTTAAATTCCGGTGAACAAGATTGTATTAAATGTAAAATAAATTACAAGTTTAAGGGTTTCTCAATCAAGAGTAAACTCCTCATACAAAACTTTCACACCCTCAACCTCTCATACTCTTCTCTATTTATACACCAAAACATTCAACCCTCATAATTAAAATATAATATTTTAACCCATACTAGACTTATACCACAATCCAAAATCCATACTACAACCCATACCTTATCCATAACTCAATCCAAAACCCATACCTCATTTTTAACATAAAAAAAAATCAAAAACCCACACATAAGATTCGGATTGCAGCAGCCTTGGTGATAAAATTCTTGATGGGCTTTTGGCCTTCAAAATTCGAAATTTCACTTGAAATAAAGAGAAAGCTTGTGCTAAATTTCTTGATGGGCTTTCATGGGCATGGGCTTTTCACAATTAGCTTCTTGGACTTCTTTGTGCAGTTGGATTCGCAGGGAGTAAGTCTGAGCCATTTAACATCATATAATCACCAATTATTTGAGATCTTTAGAGAGTTGGCTTGATTTTTCTCTTGGGCTTCCTTGCTTCATGGACTTTTCATACTTCTGAAATAAAATAGAGAGGAGAGAATTTGAGGGTTTTATATTTAATAATATTTATTTATGTTTTTATTCATTTATGTGCAAACTAAGCTAAAATGCGGATATTAGCATATTTATTTCTTGAAATAATTAGATAATGAGGGTGTAAAATGTTATAAAATATGTTAATCAAATATCTCCACACTTAAACTTTTGCTAGTCCTCTAGCAAAGAAAGAAATTAAAAATTCTAACTCACTTTCGCAGGAATCGCGGTTGTATTTAGCAAATACAACAAGCCTTTAAACCTCTAGGTTATCCTAGAGGATGAGATGTAGTCTCGTGAGGGTTTGCAGTAAATATACCCATAAAATTTGATCAACTTACCAATTAAGGAAGTCAGTAAATAACTGATTTCACTTGATAAATTTAAAAAGTTTAATCGAAGCTACTTAGTACTCAAGAAAATATTTTTATATATAACTATAAGGTAAATCTCTTAGAAAATATTTTTATTATAACAATATAAAACTAAGTCAAACTTAAAAATTTAAATTAAAAGTTTTGAAAAAAACATGCTAACTCTTTATTTTGAATAATTTTTAAGTATCTTGGTCAAAAATTATTTTTCAAGACCACATATATATAAAAACATTGTTAGTATTTTTATTTTATTTTTATTTTATTTTTATTTATTTATTTTCTTTATTTCTTGGTGATTTTTCTACTTTGTCGGGCTTTCTAAGTGACCATTTAATGAGTTTTGGGTCAATGGATTCCAACCCAGTTGGACTTAGATCATTAAGTATGGAAATACTCCTTGGGCTTAATTGCTCGATCAACTTAGGCTTTATAAGATAGAATCACTTTGAATTCAAGAGTCTTTTTCTTCTTTTCTTTTTGGTGCCCATTTTTCTGTGTGTGTGTGTGTGTGTGAAAAATATGTAAATCAAGGCAACAAGAAAAAAAATTCAACTCCAAGTTAAGCATGCAAAAATTCTATTATTTTAATTAAATATCCAAGTTAAGGCTTAAGTAAAGTATATTACTTTAAAAATTATTTCTTAAAAAATTTATTTAGAGTTAACATAAAAGGTAAACTTGAGTATTTCACTAACTAGGAATTAAAAAATTTTAAAGTTATATCAAATAGATCAATTACTATTTAACTCTGTTAATTTGGCAAGTGGCACTTTTTCTTTTGAAAGAAGAAAAATATACAAAAAGGTAAAATAAAGAGGAAAAAGTAACTATTTCCCACCCCCCACACCTAAATTTTGCATTGTCCTCAATGCAAACTCCATGATGCACAAAGTAAATCAGATACAAGTTGAAGTACTTACAGTTGTTCAGTCGACCAAGAACAATGATGATAAAAATCTACAATTACCTTTATGCTGAGGAGGAAGGAAACAAAATAAAAAAAACTTTTTTATATATATACATTTTTTATTTTAAATTTTTTTTTGTTTTTTTTTTACATTTTTTACAAATAATGTGGTTCATGGAGAACCAAAACCTCATCTTCTCCGAGCGTTGAATATTCTAAAATGGTTTTAAGCGTTGACCATTAACTTTGAAAATATGACCATTTTTAGGATTTTCTATCTTGACAGCTCCATGTAAGAAAACTTGTTTGACATTAAATGGCCCTGACCACCTTGATCTTAGTTTTCCAGGAAAAATATGTAATTTTGAGTTGTAGAGTAAAACCTTTTGTCATGGAGTGAAATTTTTCCACAAATTCCAATTGTCATGAAAAATCTTTGTTTTCTCTTTGTAAATTTTTGAGTTTATATATGCATCATTTCGAATTTCTTCTAACACATTTATTTGGAGCAATCTGTTTTTACCTGCCGAGTCTAAGTCAAAATTCAACTGTTTGAAAGCCCATAATTCTCGGTGTTCCAACTCCACTGGTAGATAACAAGCTTTTCCAAACACGAGACTGTACGGTGACATCCCCAAATTTGCTTTGAATGCTGTACGATATGCACACAGAGCATCACACAATTTTACAGATCAATCTTTTTTATTATGATTAACTGTCTTTTCTAAGATTTGTTTGATCTGCCTATTTGTGACCTCTACTTGACCACTAGTTTGGGGGTGATAAGGAGTTGATAGTTTGTGTGTGATTGAATATTTTCTTATCAAAGCCTCAAAAGAACGTTTACAAAAATGTGTACCGTTGTCACTAATGATCGTTCGAGGCACTCCAAACCGCGCAAAAACATTCTCCTTCATAAACTTGACAATAACCTTGTTGTCATTAGTCTTGCAAGTTACTGCCTCAATCCATTTTGACATATACTTGACGGCTACTAGAATGTAGATATTTCCAAAGGAATTTGGAAATGGTCCCATGAAATCTATACCCTATAAATCGAAAAGTTCAACAGCTAAGATGGGTAGTAAGTGTTGGCCTCTTTGTTTTGATGATGTTTAACAAACAATTTACTACTAATGTTGTTTGTCTAGTGTTTGTACATTCTTATGTATTGTAGACAAACAATGCAGTTGGAGGATGGATGGAATAGAGCTTCAACGATCATATCCAAAGGAGGTTGGTGGAATGTCGGTGAAGCCTTGCTATTCAAAGTTCAAGATCCAAGTTCAAGCTTCATCCGTGAGATTACCAAGTCAAGCTTATTAAAGATCAAGATCATTGCTTGGGTAATTTAGTTTAGGAATTTATATTATGTGTGTTAGTACTTTAAGCTCAATCATATACACACATACACGTTTTGGTTTTTGTATATATATAGTTATAAATATACATATATGTTTTGGTTTGATAGTTTTCAAGTTTTACTATGAAACAATTGAATATAATTAGAAAACATACTTTTGTTTCATACTCATATGCATATATATGATTTCATCAATATCAATTTTAGTTAGTTAAATGAAATCATGTTTTAGTGCATTATATGTGTATTTTGATAAAATACTACATTCATTGTTTATAGACTTCATAACAATAGTTTACATCTTTCTTCAAGTCTATAAAATCATTTTGTAAAGTTTCAAAAGTTGGTTTAGCCAAAATGTCAAAATTCACATGTTTACATTTTCGTGTTTTGGACTATCTTGCAAAATGATGATATTTTTCATGTGGGAAGTCCTTTTTCGAAACCAGTCATTGTAGCATGTTTATTATCATGTCTACAATCATTCCCCAAAGTTTTACATTTTTTGGAATTTATTTGATATTTTTAAACAGGGTTTTAAAATCAGCAAAACAGTTTTTGAATATGTCAGATTTCGGTCGACCGCACCGGTCGACCGAACCTGAGGTCAAAAGTTCACTGGGCTGACAGATAGCTGTCGGTCGACCGGTCCGGTCGACCGATGAAAATTTAATTAACAAGAGAATGGTTTAAAAGATTTTAACAAGGGTTTAAACTTGTTTAGTGTTTGTTTAAGTTTGTTTTAAGAAGCTTTTAAGCATTTGAGTGTTTCGGTTTTGTGATTCAATTCTACAAGAGCTTGAGGAGATCATCTATTGGTGTTTGGGCATTCAACTATTCTCCCTCCAACTCTTGATCTATTGAGAAGTTTTCTAAACTCTATTTCTAGCTCTTTTATATATTTGATTATCATTGTTATTAAGCTAGAACTACATTGAGTTTAGTTTTGATTTATATCTCTTTGTTCACACACAACCTTTTGAGCTTATTGTATTTACATTCATAGTATAACTTGGGGTTGTGGGTTTGTGACTAAGAGTTGTGCTTAATTGAGTACTCACCTTGTTTTGAGAACAATCATTTGTTATATTTATGCTTATTGTGAGAATCACTGTGTAATACACTTGTACACCGAGTGAGGAGTGTGTGGTGAGAGTCGGGGATCGTCCCAAGAGGAGTGGCGTCGGTTGACGTGCCTAGAGAGAGGTTGTAACCGAGCACTTGAGGGAGACACGGCTAGGTCCAACACTTAGTGGGTGTAGAGTGTGATTGCATAGTGTGAGTTGGTAGAGTTTTCGGTTAGCTAGAAAACCGAGTGTGTAGAAGAAGTTCCGGCTTCCAAACCGGATTGTGTTAGTGGATTTCTCCCCGGGAGTGGGGAGCGGAGACGTAGGACGGAAGGTCCGAACTCCGTGATCATATTGCTTGTTTGAGTGTGTTTTGGCGTTCATTCATATTTATGTTCATATCTTATATCGCCATTGTGCATTGCTCATTTCTATATCATCCACTATCTTGTTTAGATTGTTTACCCCTTATGTTAGTTTATATATCCTTACATATATCATATTGTATATCTTCTTGGTAGGATATATTATCTTGTGTTAGTTTATATATCCTTGCATATTTCTCTATCATATAGGATATATGGCATAAAATCGGATTAGATTAGTATAAGACCCTAATCACCCCCCCTCTAGGGTCTAACAATTGGTATCAGAGCTTGGTGCTCTTTGATTTAAGGTCTAATCGCCTTGAGTTAAAGATCCAAGTTATCTTTTTGTGCTAATCTAGTTATGATTGTATTTATCTTGCTTCTTGCCTTTTATATTATGGATATGCATGGTTTAGGTTATGCCATCAATATTGCTCCTAGATTAGATAATTTCCCCTATACCCAATGGTGTGTTAGATTTAAACTTTTTGTTCAATCTAAACACTTTGATTTATGGGAAATTATAGATGATGCCTATATTGTGCCCACTATGGAGAAATCCAAGTGGAATAAAAATGATCATCGTATGTTTACAATGAACAATATTTTGTTAGAATATTTACAAAATGCTTTTAATTCATCTATGTCTAACAAGTTTGTTCATTTTGATAGTGCTTACACCTTATGGATATTTATAGAAGCACATCAAGGAGACTTGGAGGCGATCCGACAAGCTTTGGAGGATCCCGCTTCAAGTTCATGTGGAGCATCATGCACACGGCCACTAGGCGATAGCCCTAGTGAGGTTTGCGAGTTCAAATCTATTAATGATTTACCTAATGATGAACTTGCTTGTGCTAGTGAAAAATTATTACATGCCTTTAACAAATTGCAAAATGATTTCATTAATTTACAAAGCAAGCATGAAATTTTGAAATCCGATCATGAGTTGTTAGCATCTAAGTTTGAAACTATTTCTAATGAAAATGTGATCCTTAAAGAAAACAATGAAAAATTAAAATTGGATCATGTTTCTTTAACTTCAAACGTTGCTAGTTTAACTCATGAAAGAGATAATGCTTAATTAGTTTTAATTGGTATTTAATCGGATTAGATTAGCATAAGACCCTAATCACCCCCCCTCTAGGGTCTAACAATTGGTATCAGAGCTTGGTGCTCTTTGATTTAAGGTCTAATCGCCTTGAGTTAAAGATCCAAGTTAGCTTATTGTGCTAATCTATTTTTGAGCTTTATTTGTATCTTGCTTGCATACATTTTCTTATTATGGACATACATTGTGCATCTTGTTTAGGCTATGATCCTGTTATTGCTCCTAAAATAAATAATCTCCCCTATGACCAATGGTGTTCTAGATTTAACATATTTGTTAGATCTAAACAATTCGATTTATGGGAAGTTATTGAAGATGCTTATATTATACCCACTTCGGAAAAATCCAAGTGGAGTAGCAATGATAAAAGAATGTTTAATATGAACAAGCTTTTGTTAGAATATTTGCTTAATGCCTTTGACTCATTCTTTTCTAACAAATTTGTTCATTTTGATAGTGCTTACAATTTATGAAAATTCATAGAAGCACATCAAGGCAACTTGGAGGAAATCCAACGTAGTTTGGAGGATTATTCTTCAAGTGAGTGTGGAGCATCATGATGCACACGGCCACTAGGCGATAGCCCTAGTGTGGTAAGCGATTCGGAATCCGATAGTGATATATCCATCAATGAACTCGCTTGTGCATATGATAGATTAATGCATGCCTATACTAAGTTGCATAATAATTTTATAGATTTGAAAAGCAAGCATGTTAATTTGAAATCCGATCATGAGTTGCTAGGTTCCAAATTTGATATCATTGCAAAAGAAAATATTGTGCTTAAAGAAAATAATGACTTATTAAATTTGGAAAATGAAAAATTTACCTCATCCATTTCTAGCTTATCTCATGCTAAGAACAATGCCATATTAGAAGTAGAGAACATTAGAAATGAGTTTAATTCTTTTACAAATGATTATATATGTTCTACTTCTAATGCTAATGCATATGTGCCTAATGATGAGTTGAATAATATTAAAAATAGAATATCATCTTTAGATTCAACTCTTAAATCATGCATTGTCAATAATAATAAGCTTATGGACATGTGTGCTAAATCTCATGCTAAAACATCTAAACATCATATTCATCATGCACACATGTATAGTAAAGTCTACAAATGCACAAATTGCGGCCGTAAAGGCCATCTTGCTAGGTTTTGCTATGATGAACAAAAACCCTCTAAGGCTCATATAAATCCTTCTTGTGCATCTCATCAAGCTTCATCATCACATTTTTCACATACACATGAACATACTCATCATGTTCATCATAAGCATGCTCATGTGTTTAAATGTGATCATTGTGGTCGATTTGGTCATTTGGCCAAATTTTGTTTTAATTTAAAGAGAGTTTCACATTTGCAAAATAATTTTAAAAGATCATCCATGTTTGCAAATGTTTCTAATGTTTCTCGTGCACATGTTTATGGTCAACAAAATCAAATGGGCCTCTTTCATTGCACTAATTACAATCGGAAAGGTCATTTACATAATTTTTGTTTTGACCGTGTTCGTGCACCATATGTGCCCAAGAGGGATCATAACCCTAGGGCTTTGAGCTTAAATGATAGGGGTCATGTCCCTAAATCTTTTGGTACCAAGAGTTCTTGGGTACCAAAACAAATTTAAACTTTAAACCAATAATTTTAGTGTTCATACTTTTTCCTTTCTTGGTTTTAAAATTATGTCTTAAAATATTTTGATTATGAAAATAAATTTATAATTGATAAAATCTTTTGTTTTCATGATTATTTGTTTTGTTTTGATGAGAGGTTTGTACTTATATAACCCTCCGGGTTTATTGGATGTTTATTCCCAAATCAAGTTTACCGGATGCTAAAATGATTATATGGGTTGGAACAAGCTCAAGAGCTTGATATAATTGTTGCCTCTCTTAAAAATTGTGTTTTGATTTGTTGCTTTTGAATTCATTATAATTCACTTATATGATGATATTTATGTGTTTGTGCTAATAGATCATCTATTCGTGCTTTATAATGTATTCTATGAGTGGTTTGATCAAGTTATGTAAAGAAAAAATTTTCTTTATTGATCAAACATTGTTTTTGAATATAAACTTTGATTTATGAATTCTTTTGGTTGATTTGTTTTCATTTGAAAACTTTTTGCATGATTCTCATGTTCCTCTTCTTTTGATTTCATAAATCTATTCTTTTATATGGTTTTTATATTTTTTGTGTTAATGAGACACTAATTTCATATTGACATATTTATGTGTGTTCTCATTATCTTCATGTATGTGAGTAAATTTTTAGCATATTCATGTATGCTTGCTCACATATGTTTTGCCATGATCTTCATCGCATATATTCTATATGGCTTTTTGATAGGGGGAGCAATCCCTATACTTGTTTGATACTCACCTATGCTTATTGATAGGGGGAGCTTTCGCTCTCTTAATTCTTTTGTCCCCTTTTTGATGTTGTCAAAGGGGGAGAAATATTGTGAGTATATTCCTTCTTGTTTATATGCATGTGAATTATAATAATTTATATATTCATTTCCTTTCATGCATATATCCTTTTTGTAAATTGTTTGTTATACTTGCTTCATACTCACCCATGCTTATTTGTAGGGGGAGCTTTCGCTCTCTTAATTCTTTTGTCCCCTTTTTGATGTTGTCAAAGGGGGAGAAATATTATGAGTATATAATTCCTTGTTTATATGCATGTGTATAATCTTGTATGTGTTCATTTCCTTCATGCATATATTCTTTTTTGTAAATTGTTTGTCATCATCAAAAAGGGGGAGATTGTTGGCCTCTTTGTTTTGATGATGTTTAACAAACAATTTACTACTAATGTTGTTTGTCTAGTGTTTGTACATTCTTATGTATTGTAGACAAACAACGCAGTTGGAGGATGGATGGAATAGAGCTTCAACGATCATATCCAAAGGAGGTTGGCGGAATGTCGGTGAAGCCTTGCTATTCAAAGTTCAAGATCCAAGTTCAAGCTTCATCCGCGAGATTACCAAGTCAAGCTTATTGAAGATCAAGATCATTGCTTGGGTAATTTAGTTTAGGAATTTATATTATGTGTGTTAGTACTTTAAGCTCAATCATATACACACATACACGTTTTGGTTTTTGTATATATATAGTTATATATATACATATATGTTTTGGTTTGATAGTTTTCAAGTTTTACTATGAAACAATTGAATATAATTAGAAAACATATTTTTGTTTCATACTCATATGCATATATATGATTTCATCAATATCAATTTTAGTTAGTTAAATGAAATCATGTTTTAGTGCATTATATGTGTATTTTGATAAAATACTACATTCATTGTTTATAGACTTCATAACAATAGTTTACATCTTTCTTCAAGTCTATAAAATCATTTTGTAAAGTTTTAAAAGTTGGTTTAGCCAAAATGTCAAAATTCACATGTTTACATTTTCGTGTTTTGGACTATCTTGCAAAATGATGATATTTTTCATGTGGGAAGTCCTTTTTTGAAACCAGTCATTGTAGCATGTTTATTATCATGTCTACAATCACTCCCCAAAGTTTTACAATTTTTAGAATTTATTTGTTATTTTTAAACAGCATTTTAAAATCAGCAAAACAGTTTTTGAATATGTCAGTTTTCGGTCGACCGAACCGGTCGACCGAACCTGAGTTCTCGTGCTCACTGTGCGACAGAGAGTCTGTTGGTCGACCGGTCCGGTCGACCGAAAGCTCCATCGGTCGACCACACCGGTCGACCGACGAAGTCTCTGCTTGTTTCTTTGTTTTTCAGACCTGCTCGCGGTCGACCGAATTTTCCGTCGGTCGACCGAATTCTTTCTTTCGGTCAACCGAACGTTCTGTCGGTCGACCGCCAATAGATCCGTTAGACACTAACGGCTATTTTTCTGAGCTGTCTTCTGGGGACTTTTTTGTCATTTGTTTTGGGGTTTTTGGCCGAGCTTTTTAGAGGGTATAAATACCCCATTGCTGATCTTTTTGTCTAGTGAAATAACAAGAGAATGGTTTAAAAGATTTTAACAAGGGTTTAAACTTGTTTAGTGTTTGTTTAAGTTTGTTTTAAGAAGCTTTTAAGCATTTGAGTATCTCATCCATAATTGAGAACAATCAATTATTGTATTGAGCCTTATTGAGATTCACTTTGTAATACACTTGTACACCGAGTGAGGAGTGTGTGGTGAGAGTCGGGGATCGTCCCAAGAGGAGTGGTGTCGGTTGACGTGCCTAGAGAGAGGTTGTAAACCGAGCACTTGAGGGAGACACGGTAGGTCCAACACTTAGTGGGTGTAGAGTGTGATTGCATAGTATTTGTTGTGTGAGAGTTTTCGGTGAACTTGTAAACCGAGTGTGTAGAAGAAGTTCCGGCTTCCAAACTGGATTGTGTTAGTGGATTTTTCCCCGGGAGTGGGGAGCGGAGACGTAGGACGGAAGGTCCTAACTCCGTGATCATCTTTGTGTGTTTGTGGTTGTCTTGGCGTCTCACTTGTGCTTATTGTTCATATCATTCTTGTCGCCGTTATCTATTGTTCACATTGTCCACTATCTTGTTTATCTCATTTATGTTTATATCACCCTTAGTTTATATATCCTTGCATATATATTTCATCATATAGGATATATCACTTTGTATATATTGCATATTCTTACACATAACTCTTTGTATATCTATCTTGCAAGAATATATTTGTTAATTAGTTTTAATTGGCATAAAATCGGATCCCCCCCCCCCCCCCTCTAGGGTCTAACAATAAGGGCATCATATTTCTTCTAGTAACTTTCCCCAAGAGTTGACAGCGGTTATATGTTTTACAAAACTCAAATGAATCTTTGAAAAGAGTGGGCTAGTATAACCCGGACTGAAGAATTTTTTCAGCTATTTTTCTTAGGCCAAAGTGGCCCCCGCATGCTTGCTCATGATAGAAGGATAGAACACTCCTAGTTTCTTCAGTGGGAACACACCTCCTAAAGATCTGATCAGGATAGTATTTGAATAGATATGGATCATCCCAGTAAAGGTATTTCACCTGGGAAAGGAAACGAGATCTATCCTGTTTGGACCAATGAGAAGGGATCTGTTTCATGACCAAGTAATTGGACCAATGAGAAGGGATCTGTTTCATGACCAAGTAATTCACAATATCAGCAAACCATGGAACATATTGGATTTGGAGGAGTTGTTCATCTGGGAAATGTTCGTTGATAGGGACGGTTGATGTTGGTGCATTTGGAAGTCTAGAGAGGTGATCAGCTACAGGGTTTTCTGCTCCTCTTCTATCAAGAATCTGAATGTCAAACTCTTGAAGTAGGAGAGTCCATCTAATGAGTCGTGCCTTTACATCTTTTATGGTCAAAAGATACTTAAGTACGGCATGATCTGTGAAAACTTTGGTCAAAGACCCGATGACATAAGACCTGAATTTTTCTAAGGCAAAGACTACGGCAAAATGGCCAGATTAGTATATTTTCTCAAGGCTTGATGACAAGTTGGTATATTTTCTTTTAGTTTTGTCTGATTAGTATATTTTCTCAACTCCGGCGCCATATAGGCCTTAAATTTGACCGGAGTTACTGTTCCGGCCAGTGCTGATGGGATTTTTTGTATAAAACCCCCTCTCATCAAATACAGTCACTGGTAAGTTTGATTTTTTGCATAAAACCCCCCCTCTTCCTCATCCTCCTCATCCTCTCCCTCCTCCTCCCTCCTCATCCCTCTTCCCGATCCCCTCCATCTTCTCCTCCCCCTCCCTCCTCTCCTCCTCCTCCTCCTTCGGCCCTCTCCACCTCCACCCATTCTCTGTCGCTGCCTCCCTCTCTCTCCTCCCCTCCCTCCAAATCCCTCCGCCTCTCCCCTCCTCCTCCGTCCTCGCTGTCGTCAACTCCTTCCACCGTGGATTCCCCAATGCAGCTAATCTATTTCCATGGAGTGACAAATTGGTCAGGTTCCTTAGTTTTCCAATAGAATTTGGCCACCAAACTTGTTATTGCCCAAGAATTTGGCCACCAAGCTTGTTATTTCGTAGGAAAATTTCAAGAATAGTGTGCTCAATGCTCCCAGTGAAGCCATTTGGTCCCAGCCAAAGTAACTAAAGGCTTGCCAAATTGCCAATTTCTGAAGGTAAGATTCTTGTCAAGCTATTGGTAGATAAATCAAGTGTTAAAAGATTCTGCAGATTTCCAATGCCAGGAAAGATCGATCCAGTGAACCCATTTTGGCTGATATTCAAATGCTGAAGCCTTGTGAGATTTCCAAGGTTGGGAGGTAAAGCTCCAGAGAATGAATTACTACTCAAGTCGAGAAATTCTAGGTTCTGAAGATTTCCAATGTTCGGTGATAGACTTCCAGAAAAGGAATTTGCTTTCACAGAAAGCTTTACAAGACCTTGAAGCCGGCAAATAAATGGAGTCAAGCTTTCATAGAAGGAATTGTTGTCCAACATTAGTTCCCTAAGCATTTTCAGATTGGCAATCCACGGTGGAAGAGCTCCTGAGAGTTGATTTGTACTTAAGTCTAGTTTTTGTAGGTCTTTTAACTTGCTGATTGATTCTGGAAGTTGACCAGAGAGTTGACAATTGCTGAAGTTGAGGAGCTTTAGAGATCTAAATTCCCCAATGCAGCTTGGAATAGAGAGGCGGAGGTGGTTGCTGAAGTTGAGGAGCTTTAGAGATCTAAATTCCCCAATGCAGCTTGGAATAGAGAGGCGGAGGTGGGAGGGCCGAGGGAGGAGGAGGAGAGGAGGGAGGGGGAGGAGAAGATGGAGGGGATCGGGAAGAGGGATGAGGGAGAGGGGGAGGTTGAAGAGGAGGAGGAGAGAGAGAGAGGGTTAGGAGCAAGAAACTGTATTTAATGTGGGGTTTTATGTAAAAAATCCCATCAGCACTGGTCAGAACAGTAACTCCGGTCAAATTTAAGGCCTATATAGCGCCGGAGTTGAGAAAATATACCAATCTGACAAAATTAAAAGAAAATATACCAACTTATCACCAAGACTCGAAAAAATATACCAATTTGGCCATTTTGCCTAAAGACTACAGTTAAAAACTCTTTCTCAGTGACAGAATAATTTTGTTGGGCATCATTCAGAGTTCTATTAGCGTAGTAGATCACATGTGGTTTTACCGTCAATCTATTATCCTAAGACAGCACTAACTGCAGAATCAGATGCATCGCAGATCAGTTCGAATGGTAAGATCCAGTCTGGTGCATGAATGATAGGAGTTATGGTTATCTCCTTTTTCAGATATTCAAAATCTTTGAGGCACTCGGGAGAGAAAACAAATAATGTATCCTTGGCTAAAAGATTGGTCTAGGGTCTAGCCATTTTGCTGAAATCCTTGATGAAACGTCGATAAAAACTAGCATGACCAAGAAATGATCTAATATGTTTAACAGTTTTGGGAGGAGGAATGTTAGAAATGAGATCTACCTTGGCCTTGTCTTCGATCCCTCTGTTAGAAACTACATGTCCTAAGATAATACCATGTTTGACCATGAAATGACATTTTTCCCAATTGAGAGTTAGATTTTTCTCCCTACACCGTGCTAGAACTAGTTTGAAATGATGTAAACACTCAAAAAATGTGTCACCGAAAATGGAAAACTCGTCTATGAAAATTTTTAGAAATCTCTCTACCATGTCAGAAAAATACTGATCATGCAACGTTGGAATATTGCAGGTGTATTACACAGCCCAAAAGGCATACGTTGGTATGTGAAAGTTTCATATGGACAAGTGAATGTGGTTTTCTCCTGATCTTCTGGAGCGATAGGGATTTGATTATGTAGGGTGAATATTTGATTTCCCGAAAACAGGGAGTGTTTGTTTGTATTTATAAGAAAGCTTATTACAAACTAACGAATCAAATGATTACAACAGAAGCAGAGGGAAAGCCCTCTTTGTTTTGTGTGGGGACTTTAGGTGGCTATAGGACGCTTCGCTCGATGCTCGTGTCGAGTCTGCTTCCCTTGGACCGTTCGATTGAGGTTGCTGGAGAGCTTCAGTGCGCAGTAGAAACTCAGGGCAATAGAGTTCGATTCTGCTTAGTTCATCGGCGATCGGAGCTCGGAACTAAACAGTGATGCTGCAATGCAAAGGCTATGCAGAAAGCTTGGTCTCAACTCTTTTCTCTCAGTTTTGCGACCTCTCTTCCAGTGTGCTAGAAGGGGCTTTTAAATGGAAGAAGGACAGCTTGACTTCTCCTTGAATTATGGGATGTGACCACATCCTCTTCAGAGACGTCTCGCTGTTCCTCGATACCATGAATGGTCATTCCGGGGATTGTGCTTTATGTCCTGTCACCTACGATGGGAAGGCCCATTCTGGTATGTGAGGCAACGAACGACTGCTATCCGAGTGGATTTGACCAGCATTAATGAACCGCATTTATGAGTTCGCAGATCGATGAAGTGTCTGTCCGATCACTCGTACTGTGCGTGACCGCCCGGCGTGCTTTGAGCACGGTGCTTTCTCCTTTCCGGTCAGTAGAGGCGGTGAAGTAGGTGTACAGTACTCGAGTGGGTCTAGCCAGCTTGCCGAGTGCCGGCGGATCCAGCTCTTGGCTCAGACAGCCGAGGTGAGTCGCATTTATGAATGCTCAGGTTGACTCGACACCTGTCCAGACCTTCGTGCTGTGCGTACTGTGAGCGGCCGTTTTGACGGTCTTGGGGTACTGTGCTCTCTCCCTTTGGGTCGAGAGGGATGGGAAGGTCCATCTCAGCACGTGGGGTAGTGGATACCCAGCTGTACTGACGGTCTTGAGATTGCTGGCGGATTCGGGCAGGCGAGTTGAGTGAAAGGCGAACTTCCGCCATCCTGATCGATCTTAACTCGTGCTGGCGAGCCGACTGTAAAGCGAACCTAGAATCGAGCATATGTGACGTCTATGAAATTTAGGCCCGCGCCAGAGAACCGAGCGTGCGAGCTCTTCTCGCAGGCGAATTTCCTGTAAGCCTATAGAGGTATTTTTTACCGTCTATAGATTATAACCTGAATATCCATCCATGAAACAATAGAACTCGTGTCCTGCTAAGCGCTCTAACATTTGGTCAATGAAGGGAAGAGGGAAGTGATTTTTCCGAGTGACTAAGTTGGGTTTTTGGTAGTCAATGCAAACTCGCTATCCAGTTTGGATGTGAGTGGGAATCAGCTCGTTAGCCTCATTTTGGATCACGGTGATCCCAGATTTCTTTGGGACAACTTGGACCGGACTTACCCATGAACTATCAGAAATGGAATAAATGATCCTATGATCAAGATATTTTAGAATGTCTTTCCTAATAGCTTCTTTCATCACCGGGTTCAACCTACATTGAGGACCTCTAGAAGGTTTGGCATCATCTATTAAATGGATTCGGTGTTGAACAATGGTTGAACTAATCCCCTTGATATCAGCCATAGTCCATCCAATGGCTTCCATATTCTCTTTTAAAACATCTAAGAGAGCTTCTTTTTGACTGAAAGTTAAGTCAGAAGAAATGATGACTAGTAATGTTTCGTTCTCCCCTAAGTAGGCATACTCTAGATTTTCAGGTAAAGGTTTGAGCTTTAACTTAGGGGGTTCCTCAACAGATGGGCGAAGTTGGACTTGGGGTTCTGTCTCTAAAGGTTCTTGCTGCCAGCCAATTGTAGATATATGATTGACCAACGAATCTAACCCTAATTCGTCATCAAAAGACTCCTCAAAAATTAAGTCAGAAATACATGAATCTGACTCACACTCTCCCTCTTGTTGCTCACTGGATATTCCTTGGATGAAGTTCACTTCCATGGGTTGATCAGATGGATCACTAGGCTACTTCCCTAAGTTGAAAATATTAAGGTCAACAGTTATGTTCCCAAAAGATAGTTTCATTTGACCGGTCCTACAATTAATCAAAGCATTTGAGGTGGCTAAGAATGGTCTTCCTAGAATGACTGGGATTTGACTTTTGAGATTTAAAACGGGCTGCGTTTCCAAGATAATAAAATCAATAGGAAAATGAACTCTCTAACTTTGATCAAAACATCCTCTACCTCTCCGTTAGGAATCTTCACGAATCTATCAGGTAATTGTAGGGTGCATTGTGTGGGTTTAAGTTCTTCTACACCTAGCTGTTAATAGACTGGATAAGGAAGGAGGTTTACGCTGGCTCCCAAGTCTAGAAGTACTTTATCAAAGTAAGTATTTCCTATGATGCATGGAATTATGGGACAACCAGGGTCCTTATATTTCAGAGGAATGAGTTTAGAAAATATTTCATTGAAGTTGGCAGCTAAAAAAGACTTTCTTGGGGACATTGGTGGTTCTTTTCTTAGTGCACAAGTCTTTTAAGAACTTTGCATAAGAGGGAATTTGTTCAATTGCGTCTAAGAGAGGGATGTTGATCTTGACTTGTTTAAAAGTTTCTAGGATTTTCTCAACCTGTGGGGAGTTTTTCCTATGTTTGAGTCTGTCTGAAAAGAGGGTAATATGCATATACCTATCTAGATTAGGCTCACTCTAGTGTTCAACTTTTTGGTCATCGGAAGGAGTCACTTCATCAGAAGGAGTGTGTTGGATGGGAGAAGGAGTTTGATTTGGTGGC
Source organism: Asparagus officinalis (assembly GCF_001876935.1). NCBI lineage: Eukaryota > Viridiplantae > Streptophyta > Magnoliopsida > Asparagales > Asparagaceae > Asparagus > Asparagus officinalis. The sequence continues at coordinate 127,981,426 of NC_033797.1, read as the reverse complement.
ATTCGAACTTGGTTATCTATCTGCTTTCCTGATCATAAGGTGTGGACTGCAACCAGAATGGCTCCCCCGTGACAATTTTAAAATTTTGAATGTTGTATCTAAGCTTAACTGTTTTATTGATTGGGAAAATTTTCTTGAGAAAAGCGGTGACAAATTCATCCCAAGTGGAGATGGAATTTGTAGGCAAGCTATACAACCATTTTTTTGCCTTGTCCTTGAGAGAAAATGGAATAAATCTGAGTTTGACTGCATCTTCAGTTAATTATTGAATTTTAATCATAAGACACACTTCCTCAAATTCGAAGATAAAAATATAAGCATCTTCAGTTTTATTTCCTAAATATTTCAGAAGCATGTTTATGTAGTACGGTCGAAGCTCAAAGTTAGTTCCGTTTGCCTCGGGGAGCTTAATGCACGAAGGGATTGCATTCCTAGTAGGATAGCACATATCTTGGAGAACCGGTGGATTAGCCATTTCGACAATTGGTTCAAAACGAATTAAGCGATTTGTATTATCCCTAATCCACGTTTACATACACCGAACAAATTCTTTTTATATTTTTTTTTCAAAAGAAAAATCAAAAGTTAGTTTTTTTTTGTTATGAGAAGAAAAAGGAGAAACCTAACTAAAATAAATTAAAAACAACCAATTTTCAATCATTCTAACTCCAGGGTTAAGCCTATCTCAGCTAGACCAGCTCCTAACCAAAAATTCCTTAAGTGAAAAGATCAAAGTTTTACTCAGTCAGTTAGCCATATAAGTATAGTACTAGAGGGTGATCAAAGATCAATTAAGTACCTCGTTCCTTACGGAGCGTCTTACGCAACCCCTAAACCTACCTTAGACACCAACTTATCCAAGAAAACTTGAACTGGTTCACTTAGGGATTCCTTGTTCTTTAATGAGCTCGGATCCTTACGGGCCAACGTCTAATGAGTTTTAAAAAGGTTTGGGTTTGTGTAGTGAGAAATTAATAATTTTTGGGCTAAGGAAAGGGTGATGAAATCCCTCACCTTATCTTGATTAGGGGGTTTTGCCCTTACAAATATTTTCAAGTGTGTTCCAAATCAAGATGCACAAATCACTTTGGAGAATTCCTATTATTATATGCAATGCAACCCTAGAAATTAAAAGCAACTAAAAAAGGATGGAAAAAATTCTTCTCTTTTTTATTATGGTCAACAAAAAAAATCTTTTTTTTTAATTTTAGGTTCTAATTGTCTCTAATTGTAGAGAGCTAACAAAAAGGGTGAAATTAAAAATACTAGAAAGAAGAGTTACTAAAAGCAAATCTTCAATTCCTCGATCTCAAATCCATAATCTTTAAGCTCCAAGCGGTTCCTTCATAAGAAAATACACAAGTTAAAGAATCAAAATAATTAAAATCCTACTTAAACACCATTCCCCGGCAACGGCGCCAAAAACTTGATGGAACAAAAACATGTACCAAATGTTACAAGTGCACAACCAATCAAGTTATAGTATAAAAAGTTATCGATCCCACGAGGAAGGTATTTGCAAGAAATAATTAGATTCAGTTATTATGTTGTGTGCGATAATTAGGAGTAGTTAGAAACAAGTAAATGAAAAGGAGACGTTTGTTTGTTTGGAGGGTTGATTGTGTGTTGTATTATATGGAATAAAATGTTGATTAAGAGGAAAGAAGAATAAATAAAAAAAATTACAATCGTAGAATAAGAAATGTAAGAAAGGAGGGAAAAGAAAATGAAAATGAAAACAAGAGAATAAAAGAAAAGAATAAAATCAAGAAAGTGAAAACAAATAAGGATATTAATTTAAAGATATTAGGAATCTAAAATTGAATCCACTAAATTATTTCTCTTAGTAATTATGAAATATTCTCTTTTATCTTTATTAGAATTCTCCTTTAGATTTACTAAGTGTAGGGCATCAAACAACTCAATAAAAGGGTACCCTTTCAAATTATCACTCAAGTTAAATTTATTCATGTAAGACAAATCAATTTGAGACTTAATCTAGAATTCACAAGTGTAACCCATCAAACAATTTAATGAAAGGCTAGGTTATCAAGTTCTTCTCCTAGATCTCTTATTAATTATCCTAACATGATCATTATTTGCACAAGAGAATATTCCACAAATTAGAAAGAAACCTAACTTAGTTTCATGCAATTCATAAATTCCTACAATGTTTTAGTTCCACATTTAAAAATAAAAACCTAACTATAAACATAAAATTAAATTAATTACAGAAAATAAAAGAATAATAAATAAAAAGAAAATCTATACTATAGAAATAAAAAACAAGAATTAATTACAAGAAAAGAAAAAAACTATGCTAACAAAGAAAAGGAAAAGAAAGAAGGAATAAAGAAAATAAAATTGCAAGGAAATAAATCTAAGCTATGAATTAAAATGCAAGACAAGATTAAATCTAAGCTACGAAAGAAAATACAAAAGAAAGTGAAAAATAAAAAAATAAAAATAGAAACTTACATTCAATGGGGTTTTCCTCTCCTTGAATTTAAATTCCGATGAAAAAGATTATATTAAATATAAAATAAATTACAAGTTTGAGGGTTTCTCAATCAAGAGTAAACTCCTCATACAAAATTTTCACACCCTCAATCTCACATACTCTCCTCTATTTATACACCAAAATATCCAACCCTCATAATTAAAATACAATATTTTAATCCATACTACACTCATACCATAATCCAAAATCCATACTTCAACCCATACCTTATCCATAACTCAATCCAAAACTCATACCTCATTTTTAACATTAAAAAAAAAATCAAAAACCCACACATAAGATTCGGATTGCAGCAGCCTTGGTGATAAATTTCTTGATGGGCTTTGGGCCTTCAAAATTCGAAATTTCACTTGAAATAAAGAGAAAGCTTGTCCTAAATTTCTTGATGGGCTTTCATGGGCATGGACTTTTCACAATTAGCTTCTTGGACTTCTTTGTGCAGTTGGATTCGCAGGGAGTAAGTCTGAGCCATTTAACATCATATAATCACCAATTATTTAAGATCTTTAGAGAGTTGGCTTGATTTTTCTCTTGGGCTTCCTTGCTTCATGGGCTTTTCATACTTCTGAAATAAAATAGAGAGGAGAGAATTTGAGGGCTTTATATTTAATAATATTTATTTATGTTTTTATTCATTTATGTGCAAACTAAGCTAAAATGTCGATATTAGCATATTTATTTCTTGAAATAATTAGATAATAATGGTGTAAATTGTTATAAAATATGTTAATCAACGAGGTGTTGCTGGATTGAGGAGTCAAGGAGCACGAAATTTTAGAGAAGGCTAACTAGATCCCGACGAACTTCAGCATAAAGAAGAAGTCTTTCGAAGGATCCGAAGCCCCGTACCCCTCTTCCTTGAGATTAGGCTTGGTCTTAATCTCGAGAAGAGTACTGATTTTACTTGGTCGATACCAGTACTTCAGCGAATACTTCTTTTGTGAAGTAGGAGCTCTGATCAATTCTTCTGCTAACCGGATCTGATCCGTAGGCGGTCCACGGATAAACCCCGACACCGACAACGATCCTACGCAAGCAATAGGAGTTAAAACTACTATTGTGTGTAGTTTGAAAGAAAGTTGTAATTGTTGATTAAAAGTCTTATAAAAAGGTTATTTTCTTGAGTTTGTTGTAAACGCCTAAAGTTGTAATGAACTCATCAATGAAAACGACTTTCCACCCAAACAGCGAGTAGCCTATTTTCTTTAAAATGTGGTTGACATGGCCAATGTGGGCGACCTTCTCTTCGGCTTAGGCGAGCTTTGCTATGTGGCCCATGTGGACTACTTGGGTAAAGCTCGTTTTGGGTGAACTTAGCATGAAGCTTCACTTTAGGTCTTGAGAGCGACCTTTATTATGACTAACACGAGCTTCGCTATGTGTAAGGACCATGAATTTTAATACTAGTTAAAATAATTTTCTGATATTTTAAAATATTTAATTATTATTTTTAAAAGAGAATTTGTATTTTTCTCGATTTTCTAGAGTTTTCTACGATTTAAAAATCCAAAATTTATATTTATTCAAATGATTTTAAATATTTATAAATTTATTTAGTATAGTAAAAGTTTCTAGAATTTATGTGTTATGTTACTGATACTATTACGTATCATTTTGAATAATACGTGGTATTATTATTATTATTACGTGTATTTTTCATATAATATATTATATTATTAATTACAAATTATTAGTATAATTTGTTATATTATTTCCACTGTTGTATATTACCTATCGTATTAGTATAACTGGTACGTTTTACTATATAGATAATTATCCCATAATTATTTAATTTTAAATATAAGTAATTATATTTTTAATTAATTATTCTTGTTTAAATTGCATAATTCTTGTATTATTTCTACTGTTACGTATTTTTGGTTATAATACCACATCTGGTACGTTTTGATGTGCAGATAATTTTTACGTAATTATTTTATTTTTTTGTAAATTTTTATTATTTTTAAATCAGTCGACACATCAGTCGACTGATGCGCTGATTTCCAGTTTTTACAGGTTTCGGGTCTGTTTTGTTTTGATTCGGGTTTGGGTCGGGTTTAAGGGTTCATATATAATCTCCTTCACCCGAAATCATCCCCTCTCCTCTTCAGACCAGAGAAACCCTAGCCCCCTCTCTTCTCTCTCAAACCCTAGGATAGTTCTTGGTGATTTTGGGGCGAAATTGGAGGATTTTCGTCGGGATCTTCAGTTTGCAGCGAAAGGAATCACTCCCCCTCAGATCCAGGAGCTCTTCATCACCTCAGAGGCGAGTAACATCTCGCCCAACCTTGTCCCATTCTTTTTAAACGTTTTCAAATGGTTTTATTGAGATCTCTTTGGCCTAAAACGTATTTTGAGTACAAAGATTGGGTTTTTATTGCATGTAACATGAAGATGTGCATTTTCAGTATAATAAATAACCTACCAATGTTTGGTAAATTTAAAATCCAGATCTGAAATGTTTTAAAAGAGATTTAACATGGGTTTTGTTTTGAAAAGTGTTTTTAAAACATAAATACTTATGTTTAGAGTTTTATTCATGTATATGTATGTGAAAGTTATGTTTCAGTTAGTCCATACATGTTAATATTCGTATGATTCATGCTTGGAATTGATGGGGATGAGTTTAGATCAAATTTTGGGTATATAAGAACCTGTACAGATTATCTGCAGTCTGTCGGTCGACTGATCAGTCGACCGACGGGCAAATTGTTCAACCATCAGTCGACTGATCAGTCGACTGACAGGCTGATTCTGTTTTCTCAGCTTCTCGGTCGACTGGTCAGTCGACTGGCGAGCTGAGGCTGTGCTGTCTGAGCTCCATCAGTCGACGTATGAGTCGACTGACGTCATCAGTCGACACATCAGTCGACTGATGAGCTGTTTTACAGATTCTTGATCTGTTTAAGTTGTCTTTCGGGGTCGCCTCGGTAACCTGACCCTAGTTTATCACGTTAATGATTTATCTGTGCATGTGGGTTGACTTTTGACATGAGTTTAGACATGTACATCGGGATGCGTGCGGGTTTAGATTTGGTGTATTTTTACATGTATGCAAGTGATAAATTACATTTCCTTCATTTATAGTCTACGTGTTGGACAATACATTATTCTGATCCATGTGTTGGATACTTACCATCTTGGTCCATGTGTTGGACATGCATTCTATTCAGTCCATGTGTTGGACCTACATCACTTTTAGTCCATGTGTTGGACATTTTTGCCAAACCTTGAGCATGGTACACATTTGAGTTTTGGAACACGACTTTTTGATACCGTTAAGACATGATAGCTACCTAGACTGGGAATGACACTTATGTAGAATACGACTTGATATTTTATGGCATGGGACACCACATGATACTCTACTTATGTTCTGAGATGGGTTGTCTTTCCTTTTATTTATTTTCTGTTCACGTATTAGACTCCGGGTTTGGTACTTAGGGATTTTCAATTTGGGATACAAGGTATATATATGAGGGTTTCCTTGTTTGGATTATTTCGCTCGACGTACCTATGCCCGTGTTGAAACTTCCTAAGTACTAAAGCCCATTGTTCATTTCTAGGATAATTGCCTATATATATATCTATATGCTCGACGTACCTATGCTCGTGTTGTAAATCTCTAAATACTAAAATCCTCTTTTGTTAGGATCTATGATTTTAGAATATTATGTATTCACTGTATTTTCATATACAACGAGCCCTATCCTTTGGGGTTGGTTGTGATGTTGCTCGCTAGCGCTTGACGCTCGTTGTCCCTCCCCCTTTCAGGTCACGAGCCAGGAGCCCGGAGAGTCGCAGGTTGATGGCGACACACCTTAGTGTTTAGCTGTCTAGTTCTGTTCATGTTGGAGCTCCATTGTAGTTTTTATTAGACATTTGACAGTATTGTTCTAGAAGTTGTAAAGGCTATGTGCCTTATTTCCTTCTTGTCAGACATTTGTATATGAGACTTGTTGAGTATTCCAGATTTATCTACTCAGATTTTGGCTATGTATTTCTGTATTGTTGGATGATGAGATATTTATGTGACTGTTATCATCTCATCAGTATTCCTTGTATAACCTTTTACCTGTTTTTGTACCTACACCAGTTATTGATTCTACTAGACAGATGTTAATTGTGATGGTGAAACATGTTATTGCACATGTTATTGCACGGTGTGGTGCATGACAGGTTTGACATTCTTGGTTTCACCTTGGACTGCAGCCTTGTGTGAGCATGACAGGTTTGACATTCTTGGTTTCACCTTGGACTGCAGCCTTGTGTGAACCCAGGGGCGTCACAATTGTGGATGATCTGCTCCGTTAAACTTGATCTACATACTCTAAAACCTGAACACACCAAGTTTGGGGTGAATCCGTCGTCGTTTGACCCTTCATCCACTCGTATCAATTTTAACGGTTTCAAATGTATAGAACTTTTCACATGGCTCGATGGAGGGTCGAACGACGACAGGTTCACCCCCAAACTTGGTGTGTTGGGGTTTTAGAATATGTAGATCAAGTTCAACAGAGCGGATCATCAACAATGTAGCTCAATCATGTGATTTTAGACCGCGTCCTTAGATGATTATCTAAGGCGCCACCTTAGGGACACTTTTCCATATATATATATATAGAGAAA
>NC_033797.1:127875208-127972796 GCF_001876935.1 Asparagus officinalis | reverse complement strand
GCCCGAAATCCGTCGTCGAACCCCTCTCGAGCTCGTCGTCGCCATGCCAAGACAATAGCCCCGTCGTTCCTACCCGCACCCAGATCAGACCGCAGACCCGCGCCGTCGACGTCGATTCGTTCGATAATACACAAGGCAAGATTCCTCTTGCTCATTGACTGCCATTTCAATTTTAGATCTGTGAATTTAACTATATGCATAGATAGACTGTATTATGATTATGTAGTATGCTGTGATATATCTGTGTAGGGTTAATTATTAATATTAAATAATAATGTTATGATAAGTAATTTAAAGGAATAATTATTTTGTGCAAAAGTGGTTATTTTGAGATGTTTTTAGAATTATTATGATGAGAAAAGGTTTTATTTGGAAAAGAAGTTGGTTTTAAATAATTATTAAAATAGATAATTTAAAATAATTTATTTTGGAAAAATGGGTTATTTGAATTGTTAAACTATTTTGAGAAAAGATTATTTTAGAATAATTATTATGAATTAAAAGAATTTATTTTGGTAGTAGAATCATTTTTGGATAATTATATTAATTAAAAAGAATTTATTGAGAACGGATTATTTAGAAAAATTATAATAATTTAAAAGGAATTATTTTGGAAAATGAATCATTTTTTATCATTATGATGTGGTTGTTGGAAAATTTGTAGTAAAAGAAATAATGAAAGAATCGTATTTGATTTATTCTCTCTAACTGCTTAGAAATAGAATGATTACAACTCTCTCAATCTCGATTATAATTGAATTTCCTAATTACAAAAGAGAGGAGAATGAATTTTATTCTCCCCTTTGTTTAATTCTGGGTTCTTCTTGGTAGCGATGGAGTGCCTCCCTCGAATGCTCGCGTCGAGTTTGCTCTCCGTTGACGATCCGAACGTCTTGATTCACTGGAACGTGGTCTTCTCCTCACGATTTGACGTTGTGGAGAGCTTGCGTGGCAAGTTTGAAAATAACTCTTAACGAGTTAATAACTCAGAGCGAGTTTTAGAAGGACTTGCAGAGCAAGTTTTGAAACTCTGGACAAGTTGATAACTCAGATCGAGTTCAACTCGAGTTTAACTCTGAACGAGTTTGAACTCTTGAAAAGGAGTTGATTTAACCGAAAGTCGGTTATAAGTCAAGGATGAATGCTCCAAGGATTTTGTTGCTGCAGAAAGCTCCAAGATGCCCGATCAAGGATCCCCAAAGAGCCAGCTCCAGCCAGCCGAACATCTCTTCTTTGCTGCCCAAAAAGAAGGATCCGCACTTAATTGAGTTTCGAGGTATTTATAGGGGATTAAGGGGGTGTAACTGCCCCCTTAATTTGTTCCTCAATGGGCTGAGTGGGGTGTAACCGCCCCCCATAAATCTCTCCATGATAGGGTAGTGATCTCCTAAAATCTTGGGGAGAAAATGGTTCTGGAACCGTTCAAATCGTGCTTGAATGAGTCAAACGCTGAAAACAGCATTCTTGGCCTGAACTGTGCGTTTCTGGATCTGAAACGCAGAGTTGGGCCTGAAAATGCACAGCAGAGCCTGTTTTAGGCTGAAAACGCACAGTTGAGCCTGTAAACGCACAGCTGAGCCTATTTTAAGCTGAAAACGCACAGCTGAGCCTGTAAACGCACAGCTAAGCCTGTTTTAGGCTGAAAACGCACAGCTGAGCCTGTAAACGCACAGCTGAGCCTGTTTTAGGCTGAAAACGCACAGTTGAGCCTGTTACACATAGTTGAGCCTGTTTTAGGCTGAAAACGCACAGTTAAGCCTGTAAACACACAGCTGAGCCTATTTTAGGCTGAAAACGCACAGTTAGGCCACACAAAGATGAACTCTACGTTTTGGACCTGGGATGCAGAGTTGAGCTCTGCATGAACTCTGCGTTTTGATGTTATATCACAAGGATGTCCTCTGCATTTTGATGTTATAACGCTGGTTTGACCCGTGCATTTTGACTCTGTAATGCAGAGGCGAACTTTAGGCAGGCTTGGTGAGCTTCAGGCTAAGTCCAATGTTCAGACGAAGTCCAGTCTTGCAGACGGTCTTCGGAACATGACTTGCTGCGAAGAACAGGTCATAACTTTCAAACCGTAAGTCGGAATTGGACGAATTATATATGAAAATCGGCTATCTCGACGAGACGGAGCCATCCGAACCAGGCCAAAGGCTTCGATTCGCTTCCTCCATTTCACCAAATTCCTTACGGTTTGAGAGATATCTGCGTTTTAATATGAAGAGACCGTCAATTTGTAGTCTCTTTTGCTAGAGCGTTGCAAAGATTGTCACCTTGTAACCTTCGTCTTGGCTCCTTGAAAATATGAGAGTCATCAGATTATAACTCCCGATGTTGATTGTGAAGGCTGTTGAATTAGAGCTTTCATCAGTTGTCGTGAAGGTCGTCAAATTGTAGCCTTCTACGTGAAAGTCCTCAAATTGTAGCCTTCTGGAAGTCGTCAGATTGTAACTTCCATCATCGGTATTTGATGGGGGATAAGCTATCTATTGTGATTTTTAGACAGCCTACAGAACCCCCTCCAAAGTTTTTGAAAGTTCGCGGTTGACTAGGACGAATTTTCAAAATACTTTGGATCTCAACTCTGATCTTGGCGCTTTGACTTAAGACATGAAAGCAGCTACCATGCATTTTTAACTAAGTCTTTGAGACTTGTCTTTAGCTCATCTGTTCGGTTCACATCCATTAGGCTAATGGACCTACGAACATGCATAGGATTTTTGGCAAACCCTCAGCCATCAACGGATTTGATAAGCCTTTACCGACTACCGTTTGAATCGGGCTAGCATGTGAATTGTCTAAATCCGTTCCACATGTAAAGTTGTGCTAAAAGAATGAACTCTCTTAGCCTTAGCGCTATGATTTTGAATACATAGACTTTGTCATTTTTACGGGAAAAGACTAACCGGCAACGCGTGTTAGGCGTAGACTTATCTCTGATTAGGGATCGAGATAAAGTCCCCCATGCGTGTAAAGCATGGATTTTGGCGTTATTAATAACAACCTGCTACGATATTAAATACGTAGGCTTTGCCATTATTACGGGAATAGGCTACCCGGCAGCATGTGTTAGATGTAGACTTATCTCTAATTAGGGATCGAGATAAAGTCCCCCATACGTAAAAGGTATGGATTTTGGTGCTACGATGTTGAATACGTAGACTTGGTCATTTTTGTGGGAACGAACCACCCGGCAGCATGTGTTAGATGCAGGCTTATCTCTGTTTAGGGGTCAAGATAGATTCCCCCAGGCATGAATCCTGGTGTCTTTTTCACGGCGAAAGATTAACCGGTAACGCATGTTAGGCGTAAACTTATCTCTAATTAGGGATCGAGATAAAGTCCCCCATGCGTGAAGGCATGGATTTTTGGTCGTTTCTTCCTGTGTGGCTTGAAACACCAAAAGAAAGTTAGAAGTGCCAGAGGTATAGTATTAACTTGGCATGAATTTTCACCTAAAGTGAAATTTAAAATTTTTCTTTATTATCACTAGGATAATTCTAGAAAATCTTTAATCCGCTGGGGATTTTATAACGAAAACTTGCTTTTCTTGTTGAAAAAAGGATTAACAAGTTCATTAGGGGGGTTGACTGTTAGAGGTGTTATGTTAACCTAACAGTATTTTATGGACCTATCGCTCTATTGAAGAGAGTCGATAAGTTGATTTGGTCGTCAGAGGTGTGGTGTTAACTTGACGGGTTTGTGGACCTATCGCTCCATTGAAGAGAGTCGATAAGTGAATTTTGTCGGAGGTGTGATATTAACGTGACAAGAAGAATTTGCGATCAGGCAATTTTGAGGACTTATCGCTCTATTGACGAGAGTCAATAAGTTGATTTTGTCAGAGGTGTAGTGTTAACGTGACAGGATTTGTGTTGCGATCAGAGCAACTTTGTAGACTTATCATCCTATTGACGAGGATTGATAAGTGAATTTGTCAGAGGTGTATTGTTAACGTGACAAGATTTGTGTTGCGATTGGAGCAACTTTGGGGACTTATCATCCTATTGACAAGGATTGATAAGTGGGTTGTCAGAGGTGTATTGTTAACGTGATAAGATTTGTGTTGCGATTGGAGCAACTTTGGGGACTTATCATCCTATTGACGAGGATTGATAAGTGGGTTGTCAGAGGTGTATTGTTAACGTGACAAGATTTTAGAGTGTACTTGTGACTTGCACAAGATTTTGGGGATTAGCGTCTTGCTGGGGAGACTTGCTAGGTGAGTTTATCATCAGAAGCGATAGTATTTTGAAGACTTAGTGTCTTGCTGGGGAAGATTGCGATTTAAGCAATTTTGAGGACTTATCATCCTATTGTCAAGGATTGATAAGTTGATTGTCAGAGGTGTATTATTAACGTGACAAATTAGGAGTGATGCAAACTAAATGCATACTCTGTGGGGATTATGATCGTCAGAAGTGTAATGTTAACTCGACGATGTGAAAGATTCGTTACTCTTAATCCAGTGGATTCCAAGTAATCAACCCCCAGTCTTGATTAAGACTTAGCAGGGGGAATAAAAAGAGGTAGACAAGGCACATCACCTAGTGAGGCACTATCCATGAAGTCAGAATAGAGTCACATCACCAGGTAGGCCATTATCTGATGAGTTTGACTATCAGAGGTAACTATTAACGTGATAGTTTTGTGGACCTACCATCCTCTTAAAGAGGATTGGCAAGTTGAGGGACTATCAGAGGTAACTGTTAACGTGATAGTTTTTTGGTCCTACCATTCTATTGAAGAGGATTGTCAAGTTGAGGGACTATCAGAGGTAACTGTTAACGTGATAGTTTTGTAGTCCTGTCATCCTATTGAAGAGGATTGGCAAGTTGAAGGACTATCAGAGGTAACTGTTAACGTGATAGTTTTTTATGGACCCGCCATCCTACTTGAAGAGGATTTGCAAGAGAATCTGGAGAAAACAGACTATCAGAGGTGATCATTAACGTGATAGTTTTATAGACATGTCATCCTATTAGAGAAGATTAGCAAGTTGATGGACTATCAGAGGTAACTGTTAACATGATAGTTTTGTGATAGATTTTGTGGTTGACAGAGGTATTTTATTGAACATGACCACTCAGAAAATTTATTATTCATAATCCAATGGACTACAAATAAACCAACCCCTAGTCTTGAATAAGTACATGGGAAAAAAAGAGTAGACATAGCACATCTCCTAGTGAGCCATTATCTAACGAGTTTGACTATCAGAGGTAACTGTTAACGTGATAGTTGTTGGACCCGCGAGTTTGACTATCAGAGGTAACTGTTAACGTGATAGTTGTTGGACCCGCCATCCTACTAAAGAGGATTAACTTCAGTGGCCGTAGTATCTTTCCCTTGTGACTGGGAAGAGTGAGCCTGGTCCGGTTGCTCAGGAGAAGATTGGGCTTGGTCTGATTGCTCGGGCTGATCCTGCCTACTTTGTTCTTCAGCTTTGATCCTAGCAATAATTTTTTGAGCCTGCTCGCCTTGAGAGATTAGTTGTCTCCAAGAACGGCATTCTGCAACTCATATTCGGGCTAGGAGGTCGGTTTGCAAGTTGTGTCGACAGGTCTCTACTAAGGTAGATTGTGTCATACCTGACGAACACCGGAGAGCCATGGTCCGGAACCTTTTGACGAAGGCTTTGATGGACTCCCTTTTCTTTTGCTTAGTGGCGAGAAGGGTATGAATGGAGACTTTTGTATCCTCTTCAAAGAATCTTGATAGGAAGAGTCTCTCTAGATCTGTCCACTTTTGGATACATTCCACGGGAAGTTTTGTGAACTATTCAAAGGCAACTCCCTTGAAGGTGCCAATGAACAATCGAGCCAGTATGGCATCGTTTGATATTACATTTCCAGTCTGTGACTTGAAATGATAAATATGTTGGTTTGGTGATCTCGTGCCGTCAAAAGTTTGTAGCGTCGGGGCCTCGAACTTTGGAGGATAAGGGGCTGCATCCCATTCGGCAGGATAGGGCCTGATAACTCTCTCATCTTGGAGCTCGCTTCTGTTAACAATGGCTTTAAGGAGGGCTTCCAATTCTTTCATTTTGGCAAACTGAAGATTCTGCTCGTTCTCAGTCTCTCTTCCTTCATCAGAGGAAGATTCCAGGCTGTGGGATTCTTGGTCAGAAGCCGCATCATCAACCACTTTTCCCTTCCCTTTGCTTGTGTGAGGTCGGGATGAAGACGCTTTTCCTCTCCGGGAAGATTCTTGCCTAAGCGGCGAATCTGTCTCCTGAGATTTGGCCTTGTCTGCGACGATTTGAGTCAACATGGCCATGAGTTCATTGATGGCCTCCTATTGAGATTTGAGCATGGCCTCCTGTTCATCAAGTCTCTTTGCGAGATCTTCATGGTTTCCCGTCATATAAGCGAAGCTCTCATGTTCAACAAAAGAGCTTGATGACTGGGACTCTGCAATGGCTGAGTGTTCATCATCAGAATCGGTTCCTCTGGCTAAACTCCGATAGTTGACAGGGGGAATGGCTCCTGTTCGTGTCCGAGTGCGTTGGTAGACTCCTTCAAACTCATTAGCGATTTCTCTGACGGTCGGTAAACGACTTGTCTCAGAATCATCAGAACTAGGACCCGAGGCTTTCCCTCTGCCGGTCATATTGATAGTGACCCCAGGATATTCTGTCTTTGAAGACTTCTTTCTGTGAGAACATCGTCGTTGGTTGGGTAAAGCAACATTCGTAAATTGGTCGAACACCAATAGTTTGGCCACATATGAGCAGCATTGACATCCCGAGAGGACCGTAGGAATCAGTCGTTCACATTGGAATGAACAGATGACTTGTTGCATCGGTCTTTCTCTCGATATGAAATCTCTCAAGTTGAGGGTAAAGATGGAACCCCCTGTCCATTAAAGGATGAGACTGGCTCCTGGTGAACATGGATCTTGAGTCCACGTTGATCTTTTTGAACACGACGAATCGCATCGTGTTCTGGAGAAGAAACACGAGGGTCGTGTTCTATTTTACTAACGCTAGACCGAAGTCTGCGTTTTGTTGATGAAACGCTTCTTTGCCGGTTGCGTTTTTGTTGGTTAACGCAGTTCGTAAGTCTGCATTTTGTTGATGAAACGCACCTTTTCCGGTTGCTTTTTTGTTGGTTAACGCAGTTCGTAAGTCTGCGTTTTGGATCTTGAACGCACTCCTGAGAGTTGTGTTTTGGTTCTGAAACGCACTCCTGAGAGTTGCGTTCTGCCAAATCAATGTAGTTTTGAGGTCTGCGTTTTGATGTTGAAACGTGCCTCTGAAGGCTGCGTTTTGATTGCACAACGCACCACTGAGGGCTGCGTTTGGCATAAACTGAGCCCACTCCTTTAGAGGAGGGGCTACTCGAGCAATCTCGGCTAAAGGAGAGGGCTTCCTTCGGCATAGGAGCAACAATTGGAGCTTTAGTCTCCTTAGAGATTTTGTGGGTCTTGTGCATAGCCTTGAGGCTAAGGGATCCGGATGAGAGGGCCTCCTCGTACTTGGCTTGATCAAACTCGATAATCAGAGTTTCAACGGTCGTTCCAGTAAGATGAACATCGGATTGCGCCACCATTTCTTCGTCAGAGAAGCTAGTCCCCAGCAGAGTCGCCATCTTTTGGTTGTTGGAAAATTTGTAGTAAAAGAAATAATGAAATAATTGTATTTGATTTATTCTCTCTAACTGCTTAGAAATAGAATGATTACAACTCTCTCAATCTCGATTACAATTGGATTTTCTAATTACAAAAGAGAGGAGAATGAATTTGATTCTCCCCTTTGTTTAATTCTGGGTTCTTCTTGGTAGCGATGGAGTACCTCCCTCGAATACTCGCGTCGAGTTTGCTCTCCGTTGACGATCCGAACGTTTTGATTCACTGGAACGTGGTCTTCTCCTCACGATTTGACGTTGTGGAGAGCTTGTGTGGCAAGTTTGAAAATAACTCTTAACGAGTTAATAACTCAGAGCGAGTTTTAGAAGGACTTGCAGAGCAAGTTTTGAAACTCTGGACAAGTTGATAACTCAGATCGAGTTCAACTCGAGTTTAACTCTGAACGAGTTTGAACTCTTGAAAAAAGAGTTGATTTAACCGAAAGTCGGTTATAAGCCAAGGATGAATGCTCCAAGGACTTTGTTACTGCAGAAAGCTCCAAGATGCCCGATCAAGGATCCCCAAAGAGCCAGCTCCAACCAGCCGAATATCTCTTCTTTGCTGCCCAAAAAGAAGGATCCGAACTCAATTGAGTTTCGAGGTATTTATAGGGGATTAAGGGGGTGTAACTGCCCCCTTAATTTGCTCCTCAATGGGCTGAGTGGGGTGTAACCGCCCCCCATAAATCTCTCCATGATAGGGTAGTGATCCCCTAAAATCTTGGAGAGAAAACGGTTCTGGAACCATTCAAATCGTGCTTGAACGAGTCAAACGCTGAAAACAGCGTTCTGGGCCTGAACTGTGCGTTTCTAGATCTGAAACACAGAGTTGGGCTTGAAAACGCACAGCTGAGCCTGTTTTAGGCTAAAAACGCATAGCTGAGCCTGAAAACGCACAACTGAGCCTGTTTTAGGCTGAAAACGCACAGTTGGGCCTGTAAACGCACAGCTGAGCCTGTTTTAGGCTAAAAACGCACAGCTGAGCCTGTAAACGCACAGCTAAGCCTGTTTTGGGCTGAAAACGCACAGTTGAGCCTGTAAACGCACAGTTGAGCCTGTTTTAGGCTGAAAACGCACAGTTGAGCTTGTAAACGCACAGCTGATCCTGTTTTAGGCTGAAAACGCACAATTAGGCCGCACAGAGATGAACTCTGCGTTTTGGACCTAGGATGTAGAGTTGAGCTCTGCATGAACTCTGCGTTTTGATGTTATATCACAAGGATGTCCTCTGCGTTTTGATGTTATGAACTCTGCGTTTTGATGTTATATCACAAGGATGTCCTCTGCGTTTTGATGTTATAACGCTGGTTCGACCCGTGCGTTTTGACTCTGTAATGCAGCGTTTTGATGTTATAACGCTGGTTCGACCCGTGCGTTTTGACTCTGTAATGCAGAGGCGAACCTTAGGCAGGCTTGGTGAGCTTCAGGCTAAGTCCAATGTTCAGACGATGTCCAGTCTTGCAGACGGTCTTCGGAACATGACTTGCTGCGAAGAACAGGTCATAACTTTCAAACCGTAAGTCGGAATTGGACGAATTATATATGAAAATCGGCTATCTCGACGAGACGGAGCCATCCGAACCAGGCCAAAGGCTTCGGTTCACTTCCTCCGTTTCATCAAATTCCTTACGGTTTGAGAGATATCTACGTTTTAATATGAAGAGACCGTCAATTTGTAGTCTCTTTTGCTAGAGCGTTGCAAAGATCGTCACCTTGTAACCTTCGTCTTGGCTTCTTGAAAATATGAGAGTCATCAGATTGTAACTCCCGATGTTGATTGTGAAGGCTGTTGAATTAGAGCTTTCATCAGTTGTCGTGAAGGTCGTCAGATTGTAACCTTCAACGATCTACGTGAAAGTCTTCAAATTATGGCCTTCTAGAAGTCGTCAGATTGTAACTTTTATCATCGGTATTTGATGGGGGATAAGCTATCTATTGTGATTTTTAGACAGCCTACATGATGATTAAAGGAATTTATTTGCAAAAAGAATTATCTATTTTGGATTTTAAGTAATTTATGATTTTGTATGAATAGTTTAGATGGATGGATAATAAGATATTAATGAAACCGGAATGCATGTATGTTTTACTATTTATGATTGTATTTTATGTTTTGTGTTCTATTTTAATGTTTTTGCATGGGAGTAGTCATATTATTATTATTCCTTGTTGTGTTTGAGAACCCTTAATAATTCATGACTTAGTGACCTCGTGCGTCATGAACAGACTTAGTAACATGTGTGAGTGTGTTGACTGGTTTTGGTGGTAAACCCGAGTTTTCAATGAGGATTATGGTTAACTTAGAAAAACGAGAAGAGTTGGGATGGGAAAGTCATTGTTCATGTGATCGGATAAGACTGTTGATGTATCTTCCAGGCTCGCACCAGTGGTTGGTGTCGTCACTGGGGTTGGTTTGTACGGCTAAAGTGAAGTGTGTACATCACTTTAGTCAGTGAAATCGTTTCGTCATCTGAGTTTTGCTTGAGTTCGGACCAGGCAGAAAACGGTTTACGTGTAGTCCTCTGGCCGCATGTGTAGCGGGATTGGTTGCACGTAGGGGATTTGTGAACAATCACTATCCGATGACAAGAGCGTTGACTCTGTGTAAGACGTGACCAGTGACCTGTTATAGAATGGCTAGTTACATGACCTTGTTTCTTGGTTAGGTATGATTTCTTATGAGATGTAGGCTAGTTTTGTTTCTCTTCGTACATAGATCGGGACTAATATTTAATTATTTACAATTCGAGACATATGGTATATACATGAGGGTTTCCTTATTTGGATTATTTTGTTCGACGTACTACGGCTCGAGTTGTAGATTTTTAAGTATTAATTCCATCTAGTTGTATGACCTTGTTAGTTGGATGATTATTCTGATCGCTAGTTGCATGATCGACTTGTTACTTGATTGATTTTGTTGAATTTCTAGTTGCACGTCCTTTTGTTATTTGTATTATCGTACCGTTTTTCGCTTTAGGTTTTCAATCGTTCTATTTCTTTTTTAGGGTCTTGTCGTGTGTCATGAGCCAAAGAATTCTCAGCAGGAGTGCCTTGTAGACGGAGCAGAAGAAGGAGTCGAAGCTTATTCTTTTCATTTATTAGTTGATGGTTCCGTTTACTCTTGTAGTACTTTCCATTTCAGTTTGAACGATGTATTATATTTCTCTAGTATTCAGTTGTTCATTTTGTATAAGGGCATGATTGACTCGAATATTATGCCATGGATGATATTTCAGTTATGATATGTATCATTTTGTTCTGAGTTTATTTATTATATTCTTGCTATCTGTGATCGGGGACCTGTGTCTTTGCATTGTATTTATTTCCAGACGCTTAGCGTATTAGGTTGAGGAGTAATATTTATTTTTATTTATTCTCATTAATCTAATACGTCGTGGGCTTGTTCACGTTCCGATTTCCGGGTATTTTAGGAAGTGGGGCGTGACACTATGGCTTTCACTCAGGCCATGTTGATCTAATTCAGTGTTTGGGCATCCACTTCTTGGGCTCACATATCAGACTTGTGTCGAGTATTGATCCAGACCTCTCATGATTCGAGAGATCAACTGTATGTGGAATGAGCCTCTTTTTTTTACTATCTACACTCTATAATTTTGATTAAAACATCCTTTATCTCTCCCATTGAGTATCTACACAGATATCTCAGCTAATTGTAGGGTATATCTAGTTTGTTTCAATTCTCCTACCTCTAGTTGTTGCTAAACCGAATAAGGAAGAAGATTTATATTACCTTCTAAGTCTAGAAGTGTCTTATCAATGAAAATATTTACTATGATACATGAAATAGTGGGGCAACCTAGATTCATATATTTTAGGGGCATGGACTTTGAAAGGATATCATTGATATTAGCAGCTAAAAATACTTTTTTGGGAACATTTGTTGCTCTTTTCTTAGTACACAAATCCTTTAAGAATTTGCATATGATGAAATTTGCTAGATGACATCTAAAAGAGTGATGTTAACTATGACTTGTCGAAAACCCAGGCCGGGTCGGGCCGTTTGGACAAGCCTAGTGGTAAGCGACTTGGAATCTATCCATTTGAGATTATGAGTTATTTTGCATGAGTAGTTTAAGATAGTAATTATCTATAGGCATGCATGTTTGGATGTTTACTTTTTTAGTTTTATTCTGCTTTTGATATGTGTTGTCTTTTATAGTTATTTTCAGATGTTTTCAACATCTTAGATACATGCATATCTTCTTGCTATTTGTATGCCTTCCCTTATCTGTTCTTAATTATTGGATCTTTGCGAGCGTATATTTCAGGATGTCCTCTATTTTATCTTTTGTTTACATTTCTTTTTCTTGCATGGTGTTTGCTATGGGTCACTTGCCTGACGATCCATAGACTTATTTTCTCCCTTCTTCCTCTAGATGGTGGGAATAATCAGTTTTGGATTAGATTGTGTGGTTAGTAAGTTTTTTCCTCCTAGGATTTGGTAAGTGGTTGTGTTTTACGGTTATGCCCTTATGTGCAGTTTGTTAGTTTAGAGCCCCACTAGACTATGTAGTTTGTGTTAGACCCTAGAGGGAGGGTGATTAGGATCTTATGCTAATCTAATCCGATTTTATGCCAATTAAAACTAATTCAAACTATTGTGATTAGGATCTTATGCTAATCTAATCCGATTTTATGCCAATTAAAACTAATTCAAACTATTCTTCTTACAAGATAGATATACAATATGTTATAAGCAAGAATAAGCAATATGAGCAAATGAATATATCCTAACAAGCAGATATACTATGAAATATATGCAAGGATATATAAACTAACACAATGGTGAAATAAATAACCTACAAATGTGATAGGGTAATTTACGATGGCGACAAGAATGTAATGAACACTAAGCACAAATGAAACGCCAAAGCAAACTCAAACACAAGCAAATGATCATGGAGTTCAGACCTTCCGTCCTACGTCTCCGTTCCCCACTCCCGGGGAGAAATCCACTATCACAACCAGGTTTTCTATATTTACTTGAACAACATTTACACCTCACACTCGATTTTCTAGCTAACCGAAAACTTTACAAGTACACACTTGCAATCACACTCTACACCCTCTAAGTGTTGGCCTAGTCTGTGTCCTCCTCCTCAAGTGCTCGGATGCGACCTCTCCCTAGGTTCATCAACCGACGTCACTCCTCTTGGATTCGACCCCGTCTCTTACCAACCACTCCTCTTGGTGTACAAATGTATTACAAAGTGTATCCTCACAATGAAACTCACAAATACAAATAATTTGTTCTCTATAATAGATGAGAACAAAATGAAAGCTCACTCTCTAAGTTACACAATCCCACAACCTAATTATACTATGAATGTAAATACAATAAGCTCAATGGTTGTGTGTGTGTAAACAAAGAGAAAATAAAATCAACTAAACTCAATATAAACACTAGCTTAATAAAATGATAATCAAACAATATAAAATATAAAGCTAGATTGAGTTTAGAAAACTTCTCAATAGATCAAGAGTGGAAGGAGAAGAGTTGGATGCTCAAACACCAATAGATGATCTCCTCAAGCTCTTGTGAAATTGATTTCACAAAATCAAACTCTCAAATGCTTAAAAGCTTCTTAAACAAACTTAACCCAAACTTAAACCCTTGTTTAAAACTCCAAACTTAACCCAAACTTAAACCCTTGTTTAAAACTCTTTAAACTTGTTTTAAAACACTCTCTTATTATTTTTGGTAGAAGAGGGTTTGAGGGGTTTATATAGGAAGAGAAAACAGCAGCAAAAACCTCAAACAAATCAGTAGAGAATTCCACAGAATTGAAATTTGATTTTGTACCCAATATAGTCATTGGGCAATCGGCGGTCGACCATGAGATTTTCACGGTCGACCGCGAGGGATTTTCGAAGCTGAGAAACCAACAGAAAAGGCTACGGTCGACCGTGGAAACTTACAGACTGACGGTCGACCACCATGGTCGATCGCGAAAGTTTTTGTTAGCTTTTGAGGGATAAACATTAGCACGGTCGACCGTGAACTAATACATGAAAATACAGGTTTTGAAAGTTATTTTCTGAGTTTAAAACCCTATTTAAAAATAACAAATAAATTCCAAAAATTATGAAACTTTGGAAAATGATTATAGACACGATAATAAACATGCTACAAAAACTGATTTTTAGAAAGGACCTCCCAAATGAAAAATATAATCATTTTACAAAATAGTCCAAAACATGAAAATGTGATATACATGAAATTTGATATTTTGACATAAACAATATTTTGAAACCCTATGAAATGATTTTATAGACTTAATAAAATATGTATACAATAATTGTTAAGTCCATAACCAAAACTTGTGTATATATATAACTATATATATAAAAACCAAATATGTGTGTGTATATATGATTGAGCTTAAAGTACTAACACACATAATATAAACCTAAACTAATATTACCCAAGCAATCTTGATCTTCAATAAGCTTGACTTGGTACACTTACGGATAAAGTTTAAACTTGGATCTTGAACTTGAATTATGTAGGCTTCATACCACAATTCCGCCAACCTCCATTGGATATGATCGTGAATGCGCAATTCCATCTAACCTCCAACATGTTATTTATCTACAATTGATACAAAAACATAAACACTAATCAAACAACATTAGAAGTAAATTGTTTATAAATCATCATCAAAACAAGAAGGACAACAGTTTATAGTTGGTTCACCCAATTTTTTCTAGCTTCAATCTTGCCTACTTTAGTTGCATATAATTACTATTTTACCCTTGTTTTGCAGCAGCTTAAGTATGTGCATGAGGACCTAATTCTGTCCCGGTTCTCATGTACATACTGCTAGTTGGGATGCATGTCCATATCCATAACTGGGAAATGAGGCACGATAGTTTTAGCTTATTTCTTGAAGATGGTTGATCGTTTAGGAGAAATGTCTGGTGGTAAGTTCAAACGTCTGGGTAATACAATTGGCTATTGGATTTTTATTTTGTTTTATATTATCTCTTTGTTGAGTTTTGGTTTAGTTTATTTAGACTATTTATTTGTTTTAAACCTTGTTTAAGAGAGAATATGAGTAACTGATGATGTAGGAGTAATCCTATAAGATACCGACACCACAGAGGGAGTGTTTTCTATCACTCGGATAACTCAGCATATGTTAAATGTATATATGTAGAACTTGCTATAAAGTGAACGAACAGTAAAAATGAATATCATTATGAATTAAATGTTGCTAGAGTTAGCACATTATGTTTTACACTGTGATCATTATGCATGTATCCTAGACTATGAAGTGTACCATGATTTAGTTAGTCCTAATACATGAGTCGACAAGGCAGTTGATCCCTAATCCAGACCATTTTGGCTAGCACTAACTAGGTTGTGTGAGGCTATCATAGGATGTGAATTGCATAACATTACATATACAAATTAAATAGCAGCGAGATGGGGGATAAGTAATAATATGAATCATGATGTAAGGTTAGTTGGTTAGCTAGAGGACTCCAACATGAGTACCTATTTAATGATTTTGTATCATATATGTAACCACCTTAAGCATGCAGACTCAATCATATCATATCCGAATAAGAATATAACTAATTTTCGTTAATACATTGCTTGTGTTTTCAATACATGTTGTGTGCACAACACTACATGATATATCCTTCTGAGACTTATGATCTTTTTCATTGATTCTCGTATTCATTTATATATTGTCTAGCTGATAATAATTAAATTAACTATTGATTCTTGCATTTTTTTTCCATATTTCCATGCTTAAACCTTAAGCCTAACTCTTTTCTAAACCCCTTCTTCAGGTAATGAAGTGAATCTGACTGCAGCGGACCAAACATACTTGAATAAGTAGGTTATGAGGAAATAGTTGGAGTCATGCAGTAGCAATTATAAACGATGATTAACTTAATTGTTTTACTCGGTAGATACTTTATGACATCATTTTTAGATATTTATCTAGTATTTTGATGGCCATGTTTGAGTCAAGACTTGTATTTATTTTGGATGTTTAAGCTTATCTATCTACTGGACTTGATAATTTGGACATTTGTTATATCTCTTTTTCTTTTTTTTTCTTTTTTCTTTGATCAATGAAATAAAGCTTTATTCATCAGTCAAATATAGAAATGTTTGTACATCAAAAGACCAGGCAGCCAGAAACTTGACCCGCTAACCAAAGAAAAAACACTACAACTTCACAAGTTCATCCTTCATATGTACAGGTATATCCTCGTTTAGTATTTTGGAATATATGGAGTACTTGATTGCTCGAAAGAGATCAGCAGGCTCCCTAGCTTTCCCTTGAAAAATTCTATTATTCCTCTCTTGCCAAATAGAATAGACAGCAGGAGCAAGAGCCATTCTCTTCAGGTTCTTCTTAAAGTTCTTACCTCTCAAGTTATGAGAGTACCATTGGATGAGCAAATACCAGTTACAAGTTCTCCAAGTGAATCTCAACCAGTCCATCATCATGTTCCAGATAGCAGCTGAGTATTGGCATTCGAAGAAGAGATGCTTACAATTTTCAGGCTGACTGGAGCACAGAACACATAGATTTGCATCTAATAATCTCAGTCTACACAGTCTCTCCTGGGTAAGGAGCCTTGAGTGATTAACTAACCAGAGGATGAAAGAATGTTTAGGGTAGTTCAATCTCCCCCATGTAGTTTCTGCCCATACTGCTGAGATATTTGATTAATACAGGGCATTGTAGATTGCTGTCATATTGATTTTTCCATTGACACAACAAGCATCCAGTGAACTCATCAATACTTCAGCATTACCAAACTTAGCTAACAACATATTTCTAACTTTGAGAAGTTGCTTCCACATCCAAGAATCATTGCCCCTATGTTGAACTTGCCAAATATTTGAGTGCTGTAAGTAATGACCGTGCACCCATTTGACCTATAACAGGTCTTTTTTCTGATGTATCATCCAAAGAAGTTTAATTGCTGTTGCATTATTCCACTCCTTTGCCGAAAAAAGGCCTAAGCCACCTTGCATCCTCCCTAAACAAACTGTACTCCAGGAGATCAGATGGATTTTTTGACCCCAAAGGAAAGAGGAGCAAAGCTTATCAATTCTTTCAAGAACTTTTATCGGCAATATATAATTGCTAACCCAAAAAGATTGAATCCCAAAAATAACAGTTTTAATCAGCTGGATTCTCCTCCCATAGGATAGCTTCCTATTTTGCTGCCAGTTATGGAATTGATCAGTGATTTTGCTAATAAAGGAAGAACACTCAAGATGAGATAGCCTTTTTGTTGTTAATGGCAATCCCAAATATTTCATAGGCAAGGACCCCTCCATAAAGCCCAGAAGAGTGCAAAACTGAGACTTCAAACTGTCATCAACACCACTCATATAGATTGAGCATTTACCAAGATTAACATCTAAGCCTGAGACTTGACAGAACTCCTGTAAGCATACCTGTAGCTTTGTGATGGTGCTAAAATCAGCCTTTCCAAACAATAACAGGTCATCAGCGAAAATTAGATGTGTAATCTTCAATTTAGAGCAATTTGGACGGAACTTGAACATTCTGTCATCTTTGAGAAGAGATAACCTTCTTGACAAATATTCCATTCCCAACACAAAAAGATAAGGGGATAATGGATCCCCCTGCCTTAGCCCCCTAGCTCCATGAAAGTAGCCATGTAACCCTCCATTTAAAGATAGAGAAAATTTAGGAGTGGTGATGCATTCCCAAATCCAGCCGATCATGTTTGCAGGGAAACCCAAACCAACTAGCATAGATTTGATGAAATCCCAGTTTATAGTATCAAAAGCCTTTCTAAGATCCACACTTATAATAGCTCTAGGTGAATTGTGCTTTCTTCCATAGTGCTTAATTAGTTCATGGGCTAGGAGAAAATTGCTTGAAATAAGCCTCCCTTTGACAAAAGCACTATGGGCATCATTTATCAGGAAACCCATGACTTTTTGGATTCTGTTAGCAATGACCTTGGTAATGATCTTGTATATTACATTACAACAAGAGATAGGTCTGTAATCTGAAGCTGTAGTTGGATTGAGGATTTTTGGTATCAAAGTTATAGAGGTAGAGTTCAAGGCACCCAACAGCTTACCTGAGGTGAAAAACTCCTCAACAGCCATAAACAAATCTTCTTTAATAACACTCCATGCAGATTTGAAGAATGAAGCGCTATAACCATTCGGGCCTGGGGCTTTGTCATTTGGCATTGTAAAGACTGCTTGTTTGATCTCCATTCTAGTTACAGGCTTTCCCAACTCACAGCAATGAACAGAAGAGAGAATTGGTCCTTGCGAGATAACTTCAGGTTTGGGTGTTGTTATAGGACCTGTAGTTCTAAGCAGATTTTTATAATAATCAACAAACTCTGAGATAATACCTTGCTGATCTGTGATTCTAGAGCCATTTCTTGAGTGGATAGACAACACTCTATTATGGTGCCACTTATTCCTCATAACAGAGTGAAAAAATTGAGTGCTCTTGTCCCCATACAATCCCCAGCTAATATTTGCTTTTTGTCTATAAAAGGAGTTTTCACATTCCAGTAGGTTAGTGAATTTTCTGATGCACTCTTTTTCCTTAGAAATCAGAACTGGGTTGAGTAAATCAGAGCTAATTTGAGATTGAATTTCATACAACTCCAATTTAGCTCTAGATACTTGTTCACTGATGTTCATGAAATGCCTTTTATTCAGTTCTTTGAGGGAAGGCTTAAGATTCTTGAGCTTGGTGTGCAACCTGTACATGTTGTAACCCCGAACTTGTTGATCCCAAACTGAGCTAACAACTGACAAATAATCTGGGTGTTTAGTCCACATAGCAAAAAACTTGAAAGGTCTCTTGCCATCAATTTTGTTATCACTAATTGTCAGTAGACCAGGAGAGTGATCAGAGCAAAGTGGCATCAAATACTCTGTCTGGCTTGATGTGTAGTTCAAGATCCAGTCTTTATTCACTAACATTCTATCTAATCTGCTCCATATTCTTGTATGTGCATCATGTTTATTACTCCAAGTAAAGAAACAGCCTGTGGATTTTATATGTTTCAGTTGAGAAGAATCTATGAAATTCTGAAAATCCTTAACCTCAGCATCTGATACCTGAGCACCCCCTATCTTCTCCTCTCCATTAAGAATGTCATTAAAGTCACCTCCAATTAGCCAGGGACCTGAAATATACCTTTTGATAGCTAAGAGATCCTGCCAAAGAGTTTTCCTCCCCTCCATTTGATTAAGTGCATAGACTACTGTGATAGAACAATCCAGACTGCCATCCTTTGATTCTATCTTGCAAGACATAGATTGCATAGAGTAGCTAGCAATCTGTACAGAAATATAGTTGCTGTCCCATAATATCCATATTCTGGCTTTGTTATCAGAATGCTGGGCATTTGAAGCCCATTGCCAGCCATTAGCAATTTTCTTAGCTATAAGTTTCATTTTCTCATCAGTTAACTTGGTTTCTAAGAGAGCCAAAAAAGAGATCTTGTATTCCTGAATGAATTGTTTGACAATCAAGTGCTTAGAGGATTTATTAAATCCTCTAATGTTCCATATATTCCTGAATGAATTGTTTGACAATCAAGTGCTTAGAGGATTTATTAAATCCTCTAATGTTCCATATTACAAAATGCATTTTGTTGAAAAAACCACCCCTGTCAATACTATAGGGGTCTAAATCAAGCTTCTGATGTCCCAAAATTGAGAATTGAGAAGTATGGACTGAGTTGTCCAAAAAGTCAGGTTTGTGCCTTCTAGCAGAGTTTGCTTTGGTGACATTTGTAAATCCAGAGACATTGACAGTAGGAGAAACTTCCTTTTGCCTAAATTGCTTATTTTGTTGTGCTGAAAAACCAAAGACTGGCACAGCTTCAGAATGTCCAGAAATAGTAGTACTATTGAATCCAATGGCATTTGCAGTAGGGGACATGAATGCGTCAGTATGAGCAACTTTATGCTTAAACTGAGAAGCATTTGCCTCATTCTCATTTACATGCTCAGACTGACTCTGTGTATTATCTTGTGCATGTTCAGTGCTTGTGTCAGTGTTCAGCTTTGTTGCACCAACGTTCAAATTTTCAGCATTATTTGGCCTGTTGACAGGAACCCAGACTTTCTTGGCATTCTTCCTACACTAAACAGTCTCATGCCCCACTTTATTACATAATGTGCACCATCTTGGTTTAAATTCATAAACCACATCCTGAGCATAATTTTTCCCATCAGGTCCAAGGATAACAAGTTTATCAGGGAGTGGTTCCTTTAAGAGTAGTTTCACTTCCAGTAAAACTCTTGCATGGCTTAATCTTTGCCTAGTGGCTGTGAGCTTATCAGTTGCAATAGGATTGCCAATTAAGCTGAACTCCAAAGGTTGAGCTTCAGGTTTGGAAACTGCACCCACAAGGGGTAACAAAAATCCTGAGTTGTATTCAAATCAACATCAATACTCCATGGCTTCAACATCAAAGGCCTAGAGCCAAAGAACCAAGGCCCTGCCTCAAGAACCTCCTTCATATGATTTTCAGTTTGAAAATCAAAGAGAAAAAGACCATGCTTGATTAGTGAGATCTTCGGAATAGAGAATTTGCTCCAGAGCTTGCTAATATAAGATTCCATTGACTTGAATTTAACATTTAGACCAATGACATGCCCTATTAAAGCATTTCTCCATAAATCTTCACCCTCCTTCCATTCATCAGAGGTAAAAGAGACTGTGTTTAATTTAGGGGATGGCATGAATTTTAAGGATAAACCATTGCTTAATTTCCTGTTGTTAGAAAATAAACTGGCGAAAGTTTTCTTTGGTACAGTTGGTACCTCTTCCAAAAAAGGCTTAACAATTTGCTCTGTTTCATTATCTGCTTGATTCACAGATTCTTTAGGCTCAAAAGAATTTTTAGCATCCAAATTAGAATTTCCAATCTCAACAGTTTTATCCTTATCAGGCAATGAAATAGTATCTGAAACTGAGATCTTCTTTGAGATAACTGGATCCGATCCAGAAAAAACTAGTAGTTTTGCGATTAGAATTTGGAGCTAATTGAGGAAAGGAAGAAATCACCTCAAGATCAACTTCTTCAGCCCAGCTAGCTCTAGAAGAGCTATTAGCGCCATTAATCTCCAGACTCCGAGCTTGAAATCCTTCCAGAAGAGAATTAGATGGAGATTTATGTGATTTTATCAAGAAATCCTTAGATCTGATGATATCCTCCATCGATTTCTTCATCTTTTCACCCTTTGGACCGGTTGAACCCATGAGATCTTCATCATCTTCCAAGAAATCAGGATCAGAGAGATCCTCCTGAGCTTGCGAACAAGAATTAGGACCTTGAGATCTCAAATCGATGTTAAGAATTTGCTTTCCCTTCTTCTTCTTCGCCATTGAAAACTAAGCGGGAGCGTAGGATAGCAGCAAAAATATCGCCCACTAACATACGCTTTTCAGACAATTCGCTCCCTTTTACCCTATTTATATCTCTTTTTCTTGTTTCTACTTGATATCTATTGTAATGTTGATGTTGTTGTGATGAGACCTGCACTTTCGTGTATATTTATATTATGAGTGTTTGTGAATGTATAACAAGACAAGTTACAAGGTATTTATAGGATACTTTATAAAAAAATTTCTATAAAATTTTTTCCTACTAGGTCATATCCGTGAGCAAGGTGTGACATTTGAATTTTCTACTTTTTAGTAATTTTTTGGAGTTTTTTGTATTTTTAATTTGAAGGATCTAATTGCAATTTTCATACTCTAGGGGTTGTTTACAATTTTTAGGGTGCTATTTATTAATTTTTATTTTCTAGCTTTTTTGTAATTTTCATATTCTTCATGTATTTGTTTGATTTTTAGATTTTTCAAGAATTTGTTTGTAACTTTATAATACTAAAGGGGTTTGTTTATAGTTTTGTTGGACTTTTCAAAGGGTTGTTTATAAATTTAGATTTTGTAAGTGTCATTTAGAATTTTAGAATTTTTATGGTCGTTTTATAGTTTTTAATTTTTAAGGGTTTAGCAGTTTTAGATTTTTTAAGGGGTTGTATGTAATTTTTAACTTGTCAAAGATTTTGTTTATAATATCTCAATTTGTCCAGGGTTCTCCTTAATTTTTGCGATATTAAAAGGGGTTATTTATAACTATCAGTTTTTTCTAAGCGTCATCTATACTTTTAGGTTTTTTTAGGAAGTTATTTATAGTTTTTCATATTTTTAGGATTATTTGTAATTTTATGGGTTAATTTTCAAATAAGAATGATCTGAGGGGCATATACTGACCTTGAGGTTAATTTTCATCAATATAAAATTATGGCGTAACACCATTACAAAGGTTAAATTTAAAAACTAAATTTTTTGGGGGTTTTCTGAAATTCCGAAGCTTACTGAGGGATTAATGAGAGTTGCAAACATTTTAGGGATTTAATACTAAATGCCCAAAGTCATGAGAGGTTTATTGAAATTACCCTTTAAAAATTAAAGTGAGCCCCAAGACAATTTGTTCAGATTTTTTAATTATGAATAGTTATAATTTGATTAGAGTTAACAAAGATTTGAATATGAGAATTTTCATTTTCCTCCAATGTTTGAAACATCATAGAGAATGAATTTTACATCTTTTTTTGGATTATTTGATGAAGATTTTTAAAATGATAGAATTAGTTGTATGTATGTCATCTTCTAATAACTTAGAGAGATACATGAAATTATTTTATTAGGTTTTGACATGTGTCGATTTTTTGTACACCTGGCGTCTTTTTGGTGTATTTGGGAATAGTTCACCAATTTCTCCTTTATATATATGTATCGGCACCGCGTGCAAACAAGTATTCGTTAAATCACCGTAATTAACTTTTACAACCTTATTAAGATGATACTTTAGGATTTAAGACTTTTTCATGGGTTCCTTCGCTAAATTAGACTAAAGGTTACATATAAAGTGATTACAGCAACATCTTTGTCATTGATTTTGCTTTCCATGATTCTTTCACTTCATCTAACATATTCTTGCTTTTGCCTTTAAGCTGAAACGTCAACAAAGTATCAAAATTTGTTGAAACTCAATTCAGTCAAAAAGATTTGGTAAGCAAATAGTATTTGGTAGGGCTGTGATGGCAGAAGGTAGCAAGGATCATCAATTGATTAATAATTCATAAAGGACTTTTAAATTGCATGGAATATTAATTCAATGCTAAAATAATCGTTAAAAAAGCTTGACGGATTTAGAAGGAAATTAGAATCACGAAGATCATTATCAAACAAACCAAATAACAAATGAAAGTCGATTTATGATAAAGCAAAATCCCTCTTTTGTGTCCATCTCTTTTTTATTTTAAACATATGTAGACATGAAAAAGATATTTACAAATAATAGTAGGGGAAGAGAATGATTTCAGTAAACCCCAGAGAAGGAGATGGTCGAGGAAGCAACCAAACAGAATTAATTAAGTTCACGGAGAATTAGGGAAAAAGCGTGTACTCTACATTTTGTGTTTGTGTAGAATAGAGAAGGAAAAGGAGGGGAAACTACATGACCAATATACCATTTTGTAGAAATTAGGCATCTAAATATTCTTTTTTTCCCTTCAAGGATGAAATTAGAATAGTGACAAATGTCACTTAAACTCAATTTCTCCCCTCCTAATCTATCCACTTTGAAGGGTTATAGGAATTGACTTGTTTGATCTCTCCTTCCTTCCCGTTACTAATTAAAAGGCGTAAACAAACATAATTTTTGGATGGTTAATATCCTAACTTCCTCATCTCTCTCCTTCCCTCCTAAAAAGTCTATCGACGCATCGTAAATCACCATTAGTTTCATCCTTAAACAGACTTATATTGTAATGACTTGTACTAATGATCACTACTAAGTAACAACTTTTGCCTTCTTCAGTATAGCTAGCAAAAAATTGGTTATTTTTAACATTTTGAGGATACTGGGCATGAGCTGGCAACTCATATTGCACAATGAGTTGCCAACTCACTGTCATGTGAGACCCACCCCGTTATGACTAGCAAGAGGCACACACGGCATTGAGCTGACAGCCCATTTTCCAAAATGGACTGTCAGCTTATATACATTTTTTCCTAGTATTTTTTGGTTTCTATTTATCAGAAATCATTATCCTCGGATTATACATGGAGTAATAATTCAACATATCTTTTTTTTATAATGAGGTGTTTAGGATTCGAATCCAAGATAGTGGGAACTATATTGGAACATCCCAATCATGTGGGTCATCAACAGTGCTCAGAATTCAACATATCAAAGGTAACTAAACCCGGCATCTTGATATGTACTGCATATCAAAGGTAAATTCATTTATTGGATCTATTCACACACAAAAACTTCAAGAGGTCTATTCGCAAATAGGTGATACTGTTGCGCGCAGCGAAAATTTCGGCAGCACTTCGGCAGCACAACAAGAGTTAGGTCGCAATAAGAATTCTTGTTTCTCAAAGGGAACAAGAATCTGAAGCCTAATATCCCATCAAAGTGGGATATTTGCTCTTCCTCTCGTCAGCTCTAGGACTGCGCGTCGAGGGAACCTAAAAAGCTATTACAAATCACACAAAAGCGATACAACCAATTTTTACGTGGTTCGGCAAATTGCCTACGTCCACGGGGCAAGGATGGGGGAGATCTACTAATAGAGGGAGAGATTACAACTAGGGTTTACACAAGAATCTCACAAATAAAACCCTCACACAACACTCTCAAATCCCTCACAAAGCTCTCTCAAAGGGATGCACAAACCATAACAAAAGCTGCTGCTTTATCTTTTGCACCCAAAACCAATTTTCCTCCTGCTGTTTTGCTTCACTGTTCCACAGCCGAAAGAAGACCAGCCGAAACAATTCCCTGGACTTGCACTTGCAGCCGCCAATCAAAAAGACCCCTTGCACAAAAACCTAAAACAAAAAATCAAGTGTTATATATAAAGCAATTCGTGGGCCTTTGTGGGCTTCATGCGGAACATCAAAACCAAAGTCGGTTTTGTTCTCTGCTTCGTATGCGGACAAATAGTCATGTGGGTGGGGGGCCCACGTCCGCTCACAATTCTCCACCTCGGTGAAGTTTTCCCAAAACTGAGCTGACACCAAAGCAAACAAATGTTCCACTTGTTGTGTCCAGTACGAACTCAATCAACAACAAGTCAAGAACCCGAACGAGAGTCCAAACAATCTCACCCCCATCAAAATCAACTAATCCAAACTGGCTGCATCTGAAAGACTGCCTACGTATCCTCTTGCGCAAGGAATCAAGCCTAACGTAGTTCACCCAAATGCCCGCCAATGGCCTCAACAATCACGAATGTGCAACAAGTTTCAACAATGATCAAACTTATTGCTCGGAACCACCTTAGTGAGCATATCCGCCGGATTATCCTTCGTGTGGACTTTCACAATTTCCACATCACCATCTTCAAGAACATCCCGAACGAAGTGATAACAAACGTCAATGTGCTTCGTTCTCGCATGAAAACCCTGATTCTTTGCCAAATAGATAGCACTCATGCTATCACAATGAATAGTGACGGACCTCTGCGATATACCAAGTTCCTCCAAAAGTCCTCGAAGCCAAATAGCCTCCTTCACAGCCTCCGTAACTGCCATATACTCTGCCTCCGTCGTAGACAAAGCCACCGTCGACTGTAAGGTGCATCTCCAACACACCGGCGCACGGGTCAAAGTGAACACATACCCCGTTGTAGACCGACGCTTATCCAAATCCCCGGCATAATCCGAATCAACATAGCCAATGCATAGTTGTCCACCTGTAGTGTCCCGCTCATAAACTAAACCAAAATTGAGCGTACCTCGAATGTACCTCAAAATCCATTTCACGGCGTCCCAATGACCCACTCCTGGATCGTGCATGTATCTAGAAACCATGCTCACCGCCTGTGATAAATCTGGTCTCATACATACCATTGCATACATCAAGCTCCCAACTGCGCTCGCATATGGAGTCTTCGACATCAACTCACGATCTTCAACGGACTTCGGTGAAAGACCAGCTAAAAGATTCAAATGGGCTCCCAAAGGTACACTAACTGGCTTCGTATCCATGCTAACATGGAATCACTGTAGAACCTTCTTCAAATAAGCCACCTGTGTCAAACAAATTCTACCCTTCTTCTTGTCTCTGCCGATCTCCATCCCTAGAATGCGCTTCGCCTCACCCAAGTCTTTCATCTCAAACTCATTTGATAGTTGAACTTTCAACTCATCTATAGCCGACCTGGAAGTAGAGGCAACCAACATGTCATCGACATAAAGTAACAAATAGATGTACGCACCTCCTTTCAACTTGCGAAAATATACGCAAGGATCAAACTGGCTCCGAGTGTACGAATGACCAATCATAAAACCATCAAATCGCCTATACCACTGTCGAGGAGACTGCTTCAAACCGTATAGCGATTTCTTCAGTTTGCAAACTAATTTTTCTTTCCCTGCAGCTCGGAATCCCAA
The DNA here is from genome assembly GCF_001876935.1 of Asparagus officinalis. Taxonomy (NCBI): domain Eukaryota; kingdom Viridiplantae; phylum Streptophyta; class Magnoliopsida; order Asparagales; family Asparagaceae; genus Asparagus; species Asparagus officinalis. The sequence goes on along the minus strand of NC_033797.1, from coordinate 127,946,668 downwards.
TGGCTGAGTCATATATATTTCTTCATCAAGATCACCATGAAGAAATGCCGTCTTCACATCCAACTGATCTAACTCTAAACCATACTGTGCCACCAAAGCTAGCAAAATCCGAATCGAAGAATGCTTCACCACCGGAGAGAAAACCTCATTATAGTCAATACCTTCCTCCTGTGCATAGCCCTTCGCAACCAACCTAGCTTTGAACCTCAATGGAGTGCCCTCAATACCCTCCTTTTTCGTGTATACCCACTTGCAACCAATTGCCTTCCGCCCCTTTGGAAGCTCAACAAGCTCCCATGTATCGTTCTTATGAAGAGATTCCATCTCCTCCTGCATAGCCACCTGCCACGAATCAGCCTCCGAACTCTGCTCGGCCTCTCTGAATGTAGTAGGCACTAACTCATCGATACTCTCCACCGGAAGTGCATACGCAACTGTGTCGGCATACCGTGCTGGCATCTGTATGTTTCTCCTCTGTCTCCTAGCCGCAATAGAATCCTGAACCTGAGCCGTCGGTTCCTGATCCTGCACATTTGTACTCGTATCCTCCGTGTCACCGTCGTGCTCGCCTGGCGTCACCTCAGTCGGCACCTGCATGGATACTGTACCATCTGGACAATGTGGAGCTGCATCGATCTCCACCACCTACGATATCTCCTCTGTAGGGTCGCTCTCCACCTGATGAGAGCTAGGAAGCTTCAAGATAGAAGCCTCATCAAATGTGACGTCCCTACTCAGCACAATCTTCTTATCCACGGGATCCCAAAGCTTGTATCCCTTGACACCACGCTTGAATCCTACAAATATGGCATTCCTAGCTCGAGGTTCCAATTTATCAGTTTTAACATGATAATATGCAGGGCACCCGAATACCTTGAGTTGGTCATAGTCATGTGCTGGCTTTCCCGACCACATCTCCATAGGGGTTTTCCCCTCAATCGCAGATGAAGGTAGCCTATTAATGAGGTGGCTCGCATACGTAAGTGCCTCAGCCCAAAAGATCTTCTCCAAACTACTCTGTGACAATAAACATCGGATCTTCTCTAGTAAAGACCGATTCAACCTCTCTGCCACCCCATTTTGTTGCGGTGTATGACTAACCATGAAGTGCCTCTCTATGCCCTCGTCTCGACATAGCTGCAGAAAGGGGTCATCGCAACGTCTTGATCTTTCTCCCAGTCTGCAGTTCCAATCTCTTCTTCCACTCCACAAATAAATCTAGGACTTCACTCTTCTTCGTCATGGTGTACACCCAACAACGCCTAGAATAGTCATCTACAAAAGTGACGAACCAATGTCGACCACCAAGTGATGCAGTCTTGGTAGGACCCTAAACGTCTGTGTGCACGTAGTCCAGGATGTCCCTCGTCTGATGAATAGCAGTCCCGAACTTTACCTTTGTCTTCTTACCAAGAACACAGTGCTCACAGAACTCAATCTTCCCACTCTTGGCTCCCTTCAATAGCCCCTGCTTGCACAATGCCTGCAGTGACTTTTCACCTGTGTGCCCCAATCTATAGTGCCAAAGTCTGCTCATGTCCGCTTCTGAAATAGCCGAAGCAACCTGGCCAATCTCGGTGCTTCCCTTCAGATAATACAAATTCCGATTGCGGACTCCCCTCATCACCACCAATGATCCCTTAGTAACCTTCGCTACAGCGTTTTCGAAAGTCACCTTGAATCCCTTCGCCTCCAAAGCTCCAACTGAGATAAGATTTTTCTTCAGTTGAGGAACAAATCTCACCTCCTTCAACTCACGGACTACTCCATCGTGCATCCTAATCCGTACGGTACCTATCCCACAAACGCCACAGGATTGATCATTTCCCATGACAACAACGCCCCCGTCGACTTTCTCAAAAGATGCAAACCAGTCTCGCCTAGGGGTCACATGAAAGGTAGCGCCGGAATCAAGCATCCAATCTGATGCATCCACATGGTTCACCTCCGGAGTAATCAGTAGAGAAAAGCACGAATCATCGGAATCATCGCCTTTCGCAATGTTCACCTCATTGGCCTTCGGGCCCTTTTTCTTGCCATTCTCTTTCTCCTTGAGCTTCGGGCAGTCTCTCTTCCAATGTCCCTGCTCCTTGCAGAATGCACATTGGTTCTTTGTTAATTGGTGGCGGCCTCTAGACTTTGACCTTCCTCTATTACCACCTTTCGGATATGGGCTTCTACCTCTCGTCGACAAGGCCTCTCCTGAAGTACTAGCGCGGGAAGTCTCCTTATCCTTCCTCCTCAAATCGTAGTTCGTCAAAGCGTTAGTCACTTCACTATAGCTGATAGAAGATCTCCCGTTCAACAAAGTGAGCACGAAGGTATCATACTCCTCATCCGGTAAGGAGCCCAACAAAATAATCGCCTTGTACTCATCCGATATCTTCTCATCAACATTCGCCAAGTCCGACAACAACGCGTTCCTATTCATCTTATCCCATACCGCCTCTTCATATTTAGGTGGCCTCTCGTGGACCAGGATGGTCTCTTCCAAATTCTGAGCATTGAGCGCATCCTGTACGTCGCTCATCCACAAATCAAAGTTGATTTTTCCGTCATACTTCACCACACTAATCTTAGTGTTCTGAAAACCAACTTGTATTGTACTCGCCATTGATTTTCTGCTTTCACCTTCTTCTCCCATTGCAAACTAACTCCAAATTGTAGAGAAAGAACAAATTTGACAGAATTAGGAACCACCCAACTGAATCCTAGATCGGATTCCAAATAGATCTCCTATCCACACGAGGAAAGCGAAATCTCCAACGGCAACTCCTAATGCTATCTCCACCGAAGCCTAGAACTCCAAGAACCAAGCTTCACACAAAATCTTCCTCCACCAAATCCAAAACACCCTAGATCTGAAATCTGGGCTCTGATACCACTTGTTGCGCGCAGCGGAAATTTCGGCAGCACTTCGGCAGCACAACAAGAGTTAGGTCACAATAAGAATTCTTGTTTCTTAAAGGGAACAAAAATCTGAAGCCTAATATCCCATCAAAGTGGGATATTTGCTCTTCCTCTCGTCAGCTCTAGGACTGCACGTCGAGGGAACCTAAAAAGCTATTACAAATCACACAAAAGCGATACAACCAATTTTTACGTGGTTCGGCAAATTGCCTACGTCCACGGGGCAAGGAGGGGGGAGATCTACTAATAGAGGGAGAGATTACAACTAGGGTTTACACAAGAATCTCACAAATAAAACCCTCACACAACACTCTCAAATCCCTCACAAAGCTCTCTCAAAGGGATGCACAAACCCTAACAAAAGCTGCTGCTTTATCTTTTGCACCCAAAACCAATTTTCCTCCTGTTGTTTTGCTTCACTGTTCTGCAGCCGAAAGAAGACCAGCCGAAACAATTCCCTGGACTTGCACTTGCAGCCGCCAATCAAAAAGACCCCTTGCACAAAAACCTAAAACAAAAAATCAAGTGTTATATATAAAGCAATTCGTGGGCCTTCGTGGGCTTCATGCGGAACATCAAAACCAAAGTCGGTTTTGTTCTATATATAAAGCAATTCGTGGGCCTTCGTGGGCTTCATGCGGAACATCAAAACCAAAGTCGGTTTTGTTCTCTGCTTCGTATGCGGACAAATAGTCACGTGGGTGGGGGGCCCACGTCCGCTCACAGATACTACTGAGTGTCTATTCGCCATTAAACCCTTAACTAAGAAAGTGATTTTAGAAAACGATTCACTTTGAGTTAGCAACACTAACGTGATTAAAAATCTAGTCTGTCTCAAAAACAAATATTAATTTCTTCAGTTTTATAAAGAAATATTAATAATAATTTGGTCTAATTTGTAATTAAATCTATAACAAAATTTTCAAATATCTCATAGGATAAAAATAGATCCTTATTTTCTTAGTAAAAGTTTTTACAAATCTTAACGCTTGAATACCTTAGTTTTTTGCGATTAATTATGAATTAAGTAACCTGTATTTGTCAATCCTGAGTATTTGATCACCGTTTGAGTACCTAAACATACTACTTTTCAGAATACCTGAGAAGTTTAATCTTGGATATTTTTTATGTGTCGAGATTATACGTTTTATAATTATTTTGGTAATTAAATAAAAGAAAGTTTTGAGAAAATGACTAACTTTAAGCTATCAACACTAACGTGATTAAAATTTGGTCAGTTTTAAAAGTAAACGAGCAAAATTGGTCTGTGTGGTACGGCGTCAATAGCATGAAAATAAGCTAAAAAGAGGAATTAGGAAAAGCTTCACAACTGTGTTACAATACGTAACTCAAGTTAATAATTTGGCAAATTAGAGACCCAATGTATTGGAGAACTCTTCAAAGTATCAATAGGATTCTAACAAATGAATGATAACAACTTAGAATTATACTTATGAAGATTCATTTGAAAGTACACGGATGCTTAAAACTAATTTTATTTATTAACTTAATTCATTTGATTATATATGACAATGTGGAAACAAATGACCATGTGCATTTATTGGATCTAAACACAGGGATATATCTAAATAAGAGAAAACAACTAATAACTAAACGATTGAAGCTTCACTTACCTTGTTTGGGATGAGGTCTCATTGGTATACACTTTCCAAATGTGATCCCATATATCATAATCTTGGAATGTTCTGCCTTTGTAGCCTAGATAATATCACATAACAATTTTGAAATAATAAGCATCAAAGCAAACGAAAATAATAAACATCAAAACAAACTCACATCCACTGTACAAAATTTGCTTCATTCCTCTTCAGAACTCCTCACCTTTGCCATGTGGACATAATTTTAAAAAAATCAAACTAAAATTTGGTCATAGAAGTGATTGTAAATTACAGGGAAAATTCACAAATATATTCAATTTGGGAAGTATACATAGAAAGATAAAAACACAAATCATCTCAATGCTATCCAAAGTTTCAACTAAATACATAATCCCCAAAAATTAACTTACCAAAATACTAACCCCTCCAAATTTATCAATAATCCACTTCACAAAATCCTAAGGCACCCCCACAATCCTCTATATGAAGCCGATGTCAATCCACTTTACTCATCTACTATTCTCTATTCTTCTCCACTGCTCCTCGACATCGATCTAAGTTTGTTATTTTTCCTTATTTCTTTTACTTTTTGGTCCATGATTTTGTTTCCCCATTTTTTAGTAAATTGAGGGTTTGGGATGATGTGGAGAGGTGATGACCTGAGAAATCAAAATAAGGGGATTTGACTGAAAATATTAGGAGGAGGAGAGATGTTTCTAGATAATTACAGATTTATGTTTGTGATTAGAATTTTTTTTTAATTATGTTTGTTTTGGATGTGCATTATAGATATAAACAATGTCAATCTACAGTTGATTGAAAATATTAGGTGAGAAGAGATGTTTTTAAAGAACTATATGCTTATTCTTCTGATTAGAATTTTTTTAATTATGTTTGGTTTGAAGAAGCATGTTGAGGTCATTGTGTTAAATACAAGATTGAAAAGGCAGAAGTGAGGACAGAGCATTGCGGAGGTTAGGGATTGAATCGGTTCTCCATTTTTTTTCCGATTTTCTTCTTTCCACAACTAAATAAAAATCGATTGTAGAGAGAGCTAATATTAACATTAGAGGGGAAAAAAATTGTGCCACAAGAGTTGGACCCCAGACATTGAGGCTCAAAATGTAGCCTCTTACCAGCTGATCTATGAAGTAATCAGGTGGTGATGCAAAGAAAACTATTTAAATTATATTGTATACTATAATTATATTATGTAGTATAATATAATATAAATAGTAATAGTAAAAATAATAATAATTTTGGGACTAAGAGTGATCTTAGAAGCAGATAGGTTTAAATACGATGAAGTAAATCTTTAATTTTTGAAGGAATAAAGTCCTTTATGTGAGAATTTCAGGCTTAAAAATAAATTAGGTGAAACATAAAATCTTTAGGGGGTGTTAGTCAATTGAGACATTTTCATGCAAAATGAGATAATTGTTAAAATGAAATAATTTTTTGCTAGTGGGATATTTTAGTAGGATAAATAGGAATAATTTTGTGAAGCGGGATATTTTGATAAAATAACGTGGGATAAATTTTTATAATCATGAAATATATATTTATGCATTTTGAAGATATAAATATTATTTAATTTTTATAATCATGAAATATATATTTATGCATTTTGAAGATATAAATATTATTTATGTATTTTAAACTGACTATTATTGATTGATAATTGCTTACAAAAATGTTCTTTACTATTACATAACTTTTGGTTAGACTATAAGATATTGATAATTATTATTATAATGATGATCTAATGATGGTGATAACCATAATAGGAAAGAAGTTAAAAAAAATAAATATAAAAAATAAAAAATAAAAAATAACAAAATAAATATGAGTTCTAGTTTTTTACCACTTAGTTCCAAGCTAAAACTTAGAATAATTTGAGAGACTAGAACTCTTATTTTTGTATAAAAAAATAAAAAAAGTGGGATAATTTTATACTATTATCCCAATTCTAGTTTTGTTAGAGTTCTACTTGACTAACACTATAAAATTTTGTTCTAGTTTTAGTTCTATGTGACTAACACATTAAAAATTTATCTCACATATTATCACAGTTCAAATTTTACGTTCTAGGTGACTAACCATCCCTTAGAGAAAAACCATCAATGTATATTATTATATTGTGCTAATCGGCATCCGCTATTCCTACAGTGCCTTCGAAATTGGTACAATGTAACTCTTTTTGGGCGAGAAGTTAAATTAGATTAAAATTTGAACTAATGAGTAAAACTATTTTTTTTCTCATAGCAAACTACTGGGTGCCATTGTGCTTAGGAACATTGATAGACCTATTAGTTTTAGTATATAAATAAAACTAGTATTCATCCTGTGCTAAGCACGGCATCCTTACAGATTATTTTTGTGCGTAATTTTTCATCATCTCATTTTTAGTTTTGTCACAATAAATTTATCTTAAACATACTTGAAGTCCATCATATAACCAATGAGGATATGGTTTTGTCACGATAAATTTATCTTAAACATACTTGAAGTCCATCATATATAACCAATATAAATTTATCATTTATTCAAACCTAATATAAATCACATGATAAGGATGGTAAGTTTTGCAGATCATAATAAGTAACACAGGGAAAGAAAAGCAGAAACACAATGTACTAAATTTCTCTTTATTCGTTATTAGCATATATTCAAACACAATATAAATCACATGATAAGCATCTTAAGTTTTGCTGATCACAATAAGTAACACAGGGAAAGAAAAGCAGAAATACAATGTACTAAAATTTCCTTTATTCGTTATTATCATATATTCAAACCCAATATAAATAACTGGATCTTTCAATACACCAAGCTGTCAACATATTTTCCATACTTACAACACGAACCTCTTCATTTCTTTCTAACCATTTAACCCTTCTATTCTATTTGTATATTTGTATCTTCTTGATTGCTCTACATTGAAGATATAAGAGATGTTGATGCTAGTGATAGATCAAATGAAGTAAAGGAATGTAGATAAAGCACGACGTTCATCAAAGGACCTGCGTTTTGTAGCATACTCTGAATCGGCACGACCTGCATGAATGGATATTGGATTAGATTTATGTTGCTTCCATCTTACGTTAGGGTAGAACATTGAGTATCTCTTTTATTCAGTTTCTTATAATGGAGTAACATAACCTACTTATATTTGGTCATTTCTTTGTTTCAAGTTTCATGAAAATTCAGAAGCATAGATAATGCAGGCAAAAAGTATTTAACTCTTCCAACTTTTTCATGCATCTTTGTACCTTATTATATGCAGTAATTATTTTTACCTTATTTGGTTCTTTGAAGGAATTCTCGTCCAATACATTACTGGATGTAAGAATAGTCATCTTTGATCCCGGTGAGTTGATAGTATTTTTCAAACCAGAAACATAGAACATCAGGTCTACAGGTTCACTGTCAAAGTTTACAACCGGCACAAAGGGGATAAATAGAAGAAAAATTGTCAAAAAAGTAAAAATAAAGTAAATTAAAATCATAGTCAGCACCAGGTCAATTTGTAGAAGCAAACAACAGTTTTCAAAGTTAAAAATAAAATAAGAGAGAAACAGAATAACAATCAATTGATACCTGGCCAATTTTAGCATGTTAAACTGAAAGAAAATATGCTAAAAAAGTATATTCTGCTCTTGGAATATAATGATTGCAATCTTAGTGCAGGTTTACATGCTTAGACTTTACTAATGACAGAGAAATAGATGATTGTTTTCAAAAATTAAAGGGAGGGATTATAAAGGTCGAGAGAGTTGGTGAATTTCATTTGTATTTGTTTAACAACCCCATCTGTTAATATTTCAAACTGAATAGTGAATACACATTCATATATATAACCTTAAAATTATAACTATCGGTACTGAAATTAAAAAGTAAAAAAGAAATCAACCCAAAAGGAAAAATGTTTTATTGAAGAAAGAATACTATAGATAACTTAGTTTTTAACTAATGTCAGGAATATTTATGTATATGCGCCAATAAGACCGACAACTAACATGCAAAAGGATACATTTTTAAAGTATGATATAAACAACTATGAGAATTAAAGATATTACTAATGTCATAAAAGATGATTTTATCGTGCGATAAAAGATGATCTCATACGTTCTATCAATTCTATCAATCAGTAATGAATCAAAATATACTACAAAATGAAAAGTCCATCAGGGGGCATTTTTTATGCTTACCTTGGCAAGAACATTAGTAGAAAGGTACGTTGCAGAGTTCGTGATGGAATTTGTACAGCTGTTATTTGTAAACTTATGCTCATAGGAATTACCTCACATCTACCAAAATCCATAGATGTTTTCGCTGAAAGTTGCCTTAATTGCTGAATTCATTATAATTTTAATTGTTTACAAAGAATTCAAATACTCAACAAAAGAAAGAAATAAAGGGTTACAACTCTCTTGAAAATAATGCAAGATCCGTTCGTCGTCTCTTGCTTGCGTGGCTTTTTGGACGGTGACGGGGATGTCGATATCCGTGGACTACCTGACAATCAGATCATATCCAATACTCCGTCGATTCGTGAAGGAATCTAGAAGCAGAAACGCTTATCTCGACAACGGCGAGATAATTGCTCTTCTTAAGATTACCGCAACGGGATAATCCTAAGGAACGGACACGGGTGATGTAGATCTGAAGAACCTTTCTCTCCTCTGTTGAAGAACTCGATCAATTTTCAATCCGGTAGGGCTTCGCTAATTCTCCAAAATTCCAGATCCGAAAAAATGAAGGTCATGGGGCTGTATTTATAGGCTCCGGGAAATCCGGGCGGTTAAAACCACATAACGGCCAATTTTTAAGGCTGGAAACACCCTTGGGTGTCTCAGCGAGGCCGAGACACCCTTGGGGTGTCTCGGCCTCTCGGCTGAGACACCTTGAGGATTCTCGGTTGGACCAAGACACCTCGGGGTGTCTCAACTCAGGCTGAGACGCTTTGTTTTGCACACTTGTCTATTTTCGCCGAAACTTCTTCATCTGAACTCGGATTTGAATGATTCAAAGTACGTTGGAAAGCCGGCAAGGAGATCTATAAACTCCGATGGTTTAGACCATTGTGGATTAAACTAGGATACGAGCGGCGTTTCGCCTTTTGTAAGCGACACTGGGCTCCCGATCAGTTCGTATCCTCGTTATTCTGAAACTTCGTTACTTCACGTAGTTCGTCGATTCACTTTAAGCATTCTTCGACATCAATCAAGATTTTGTAATTTGGATAATGACGTTCATCATCTTCTTTTAGCACCGAGCTGTTCGTGGAGACCTATAGGCAATTTTCAACACCTACAGATACCCCCTCCAAAGCGTTCCAGTCTCGTTTCTTTTATAGAAGGGGCTGGAATACTTTGGATGTGATTGGTCTAGCCTTCGGTCGGCGTAGAGGACCTATAGTTAGCTTCAATTCTTGACTCCTCTGATTTTCAATCTATTCGATGCTTTGACGAACAGCTGAAGTTCTTCCGGCGCTGCGTTTATCGTCTGGCCGTCATCAGAGTCTCGAATCTAAAACTAATGAGTTTTGTTTGGCTCGTGTCATTGAGTTGATTTAGAACTGACTATCTCCGTCGCATCGTGCTGACTTAGGGTTTCAGATCACCGTACGTTAACTTTTTGTCACAATGCGTTGACCGGCATTGACCTAGGGTTTCGGATCGTAATGCATTGATTGGCGTTGACCTAGGGTTACGCGTTGACCGGCGTTGACCTAGGGTTTCGGATCGCAACGCATTGACTGGCGTTGACCTATGGTTACGTGTTGACCGGCGTTGATTTAGGGTTTTGGATCACAACGCGTTGATTGGCGTTGACCTAGGGTTACGCGTTGACCGGCGTTGACCTAGGGTTTCGGATCGCAACGCGTTGATTGGCGTTGACCTAGGGTTACGCGTTGACCAGCATTGACCTAGGGTTTCGGATCGCAATGCGTTGATTAGCATTGACTAGGGTTACGCGTTGACCGGCATTGACCTAGTGTTTCGGATCGCAACACGTTGATTGGCGTTAACCTAGGGTTACACGTTGACCGGTGTTGATCTAGGGTTTCGGATCACAACGCGTTGATTGGCGTTGACCTAGGGTTACACGTTGACCAGCATTGACCTTTGGTCGCGACACGTTGACCGGCGTTGACCTTTGGTCGTGACACGTTGACTGGCGTTGACCTAGGGTTACGCGTTGACCAATGTTAACCTTAGGGTTTTGAATCGCCCGACGTTGACTAGTGTTTTTTATCAAAATATCCAATAACTGACAAAAATGGGCGAATTTTAGGCTTGATAACCGTATCCGGAGGCTCGAACTGGGTCAAGACACCCGCGGGTGTCTTGGCCTTGGCCGAGACACCCTTGGGTGTCTCGGTGTCTCGGCCCAAAGGCCGAGACACCATAGTGTCTCTCCCCCCTTTTCTTTTGTCTCTTGTGCTATGTACTTTTCCCCCTCTTTCAAAATTTTCAAAAGAGTCCTTTCCCCCTTAAACTCCCTCCTCCTCTTATCCAAACACCATTGTTCTCCTTCTTTAAGAACTCCAAACCCATTAGAACTCTCTTCTTTAAAACCCCTCCACCTTCTCCTCATAAATTCAGATTTTGTGCTCCTCTCTTGGCCGAAAATATTCTCCCCTCAAGGCTAGGTTTTTTTTCTTCATCTTCAAGCTCAAGGGAAGCTTCTTGATTTGGGTAAGTTTTCCTTCAAAACTCTTTCTTTTTTTAAGAAAGATTGTAACTTTATGCTTATGATGGGGGTATGACATGAATTTATATGCCAAGATCATAGCTTTTTGTTCTCATGAGTTGAGTTTTGTGAAAAAGATAGGATATTGATGATGGATTGTGTGTATGGACCAAAATTTGGGGAGTTTTATGCAAAAATGCCATATGACCCAAATTTTAGGGAATTTTGTGCAAAAGTGGACTGAAATTTGAGAACTTTTGTGCAAAAGTAAACTGAAATTTGGGACTGAAATTTCACATTCATTTGGTCAAAATTTGAGGGGTGTTTTCATGCTAAGGAATCAACATTGTCGAGGGGTTTAATTGCAAAAAAGCCACCGAATATTGTGGGGGGTTTATTTGCAAAAGGGCTAAAATTTTGGGGCTGAAATTTCAAGAGTTTGGACCACGATCCCATGACCAAGAATTTGAGAGGAGTATGTGCAAACCAAACCGAAATTTGTGGGGGGTTTATTTGCAAAATTTGCCAAATTTGATAAAAGGGTTTATTCGTAAAATTAGGCAAAATTGTGTGACATCAAGGATGTTAGGTGAACAAACACGATGATCATGACCTAATTCGAGTGTGTCCATGACTAGAATTTTGCCTTGAACACGAGGGGTATTTTGGGTATTTCACCAAATATTTCATCATGGGGGTTTATACCGCAATTTAAGCTCATTGCTTGTATGCACAAAACTCATAGGTTTAATTAGACTTCAACTATAAAATCCTATTTATTTTATAGGATTTTAGTCAAAGTTCTTAATTTCCCTTTTAATTCTCGGGTGTCCAGATTTATGATTGTACCTGATCAGTTGATTTTTATTGCACGTTATTCATGTCTCCGCGCCGACAGTGATTTCATAGGAGTCGCTCCTTTTCACAGTATAGCGAGAGGGAGGCTCCCGTGGCATTCTCTTCCGCGGCATTCTCTTTCGGGGGTGAGCATTTGTGCTTTCTATATCCCCGATTGATCCCTTCGCGGGTTATTCGGGAAGAACCAACATCCTCCTTCGCGGGGATCGAGGCTTTAGGAAATTCGTGGATCTATTATACCCTCGTTTGGCCCCTTCGCGGGTCATTCGGGAAGAACCGACATCCTCCTTCGCGGGGATCGAGGTTTCAGATTTGTTTTGCTTGGCCAATTCAAGTCTTCCGGCACATTGGGGCAATTCCGTGTTGTCTTACACTGTGTAGGTCGGGGTATGTTACCACGTTTTCCAGTGTAGGACACTCAAAATCGTCTTACCAATTGCCCAATGGATGATCCTATCTCGCCCTCTTGTGAGATGAATTTAATACTTGTATAATTCGTGGATAATTTTCTGATTCTACCCTTGTTTTGTTGCAGTTGAATTTCCCGCGGACAGTCATCCCCCTCATGCTACTAGTGGTTGCAGTGGGGAGGTTTTCTCTTCTATTGCTGATAGGCAGGCTATTGGTCCGATTCCTCAGTTTGATAGGAGCCGTTCCGATGAATCCTGTCGTTTGATATGAGATGGGGGATGTCGTTCATTACGCCAGTTGATTACTGATGCCCCTTTTACCGCAGACTCTATTTCTACCCAGGCTTTAGAGAGGCCTGGTTATCTGTTTGGAGATCATGTTGAGGATCCGGCCAGGTTAACTCTTGATGATGAGCACTGGTTGAATAATGATGAAGGAGCTCTTCTTTATATTCCTTCCATTCCCCGCCAGCATTCCTTTACTCATTTGGAGATGCAGGCTGTACAGCGACGGATGTCCTAGAATCTTACAGATAATGGTGATCGAGTTCATTGCGGATATATCTCCCACCATAAGACTCCAGGTTTCGATGGGCATAATTATATTCACGATCTTCGACCAGGGATTCTGGGTCTTGATACCGCACCCCCAGACGAGGTATCAGTAGCTGCTCCTACTGTGAGGAATCATCTGGCTAAGCTTGGAAGGAAGTTACCTCCACTAGATTTCAGATGTTTTGGTTAGGCTTACTCACAATCCAAGGGATGATGGACACGTATGACTAGTTACGTCTTGGGACGTTGGGAGAGTGATCTGAGAAGCAGTGGGTTGTATGCGCCCATACGAGCCACCATGTATGGATTTCCGGTCAGCTGTCGCCACTTCCTAGCATTATTAGAAACATATGTCCCCGATAGTAACACTTTTCTAACTTGTGGTGGAGAGTTAGGGTTAGCTTTGCATAAGATGCACAAAGTTTCTGGTCTTCCGATGGGGGATTGTCCGTACCAGGAGTACTTTCCCTCGAACCTGCAATTGGAGTGGCTGAAGAAGGACTCTCCCGATATGTACGATACACTTTGGGATCTCACGTGCCATTATTATACATCTCTAATCAAGGTTACCACTCAGGCGAAGAGGAAGAAACAGATCAGCTTGAAGCAATTTGTTGTTTATCTATTCTAACATTTGGAGAGTGATCTAAGCGAGACTGTTCGTGAGTTAGACATCTTGACATCTTCTGCCATTAATGAGTTAATGGAGAAGGCCGAAGCTTGCTCCCTCACTATTGCTAGTGTTGAGGGAGCTTTTTCTGCAGGGACCAAGTTTCGGACATTCCTTTGTCATGCACAGAAGTCTATTCAGCCCAAGACTCTGTTAGCAGGCTATCTTGCTATCTGGTTGAAGAAGTACGTCGTTCCATATCAGTTTTTTGACGCCTTACCTCTTAAGGTGCTCTTCCCTGCCGTTCAACTAACTTACGGGAGGGAGCTTTCTCTGCTTCCGGCGATGGTTGCTGGCATCCATTGTGGGCTTAGGTATTTAGTCGATGGTTTTACACAGGTGGGTTCTGAACCGTCGACTGAGCTTATTTTTGTAAAGGTCGAGCTTCCGTATACATACCTGATGGCATGGCTCGTTCTTCATCGTCCTGATTTGATGTCGGCGCCTAGTACTATTGATGTCCCCGTTCCTTTTGTGCAGCTATTGGAAAGGAGTAAATGGTTCGGGAAGACGTTCACTAATGTACAGCGAGAGCTTCAAGTTCGTAAGAGCTGGGAGTTCTTCAAGTATTTTCCTCGCTTCTCAGGCCGTTACGATAATGTGTTGATTGATGAGGAGAAACCCAGGACTGGTCGGACTTCTCTTGACGCTGGTTGCTTCCGTTGGTTGGTGAACATCCGCGTTGAATATCTTGTTCTTCGGGTGAAGAATCGTTGTCATATAAAGCCTTATCTTCCGTGCCACTTTGCTCGCCAGTTCGGTTACGACCAACTATATGTTGGGAATCTGAGCCATGGTTTGAAGACTGAGGGGGGGCTTATTGACGGCGTTCGAGCATGGCTTTGGACTATGGTGGGCTGTACTGGAGCCTACTTCGCTCTTCCTTCATCTAAGCGCAAGCCGTTGCTTACTTTTCTCAGCTGCAAGTGGTTCCTTTCTGCTAATGAGTTTCTAGGCGTGAGGAGTCTTTCAAAGTTGGAGGCTGAGCATTTGGTTCAAATCACTATCAGGGCTGCTCGTAAGGCTGAGCTTTCGAAGAAGCAGGGGAAAAAGCCTGCCAAACCTTCCCTTTTGAGCAGAGACAAGATGGAGGATGATGAAGAGCTCCTTCCTACTAACGATGAGGATGAGACTTCTGGGGAAGAACATGTGGACATAGATACCGACGGGGAAGAACCTACTACAGGTTTGTCCGACTCTTTCTTTTCGGGATTAGTGGATCTAGCCCTCTTTCGTTAGCATCAACGTTATATCCTTTCTAGATCTCAATTGGCTTTTCAAAAATCAGAGCGAAAGGTCTTATTCACTTATCCTAACAAGATGACTCATATCACCCCAGGTAGAATGGTCGATGAGCATGAGTCGCTCGCTTCTCGCTATGCGAGGTCTCGGCCTAGGGGCAAAGCTCCCGTACAGGTTGAGATGCGTACTAAGTTCATGCATGAACGGCCTGTTGGTTCTGTAAGAGTTCGTATTCTGAAACGGAAGAAGACTGCTCATAAACCACATATTGGTCAGCGCACCTACGGAGCAGAGTTAGGAGGCATCACTGGCGGAGAAGAGGGTAATACCCTATTGTCTTTATTGCTTTAAGATGATTCTCTTTTTGGATTCATTGAACTTAATTATGTTCTGTGTTTCAGGAAACCATGACGAAGGTGAACTTCCACAAGACTCTGTATTCCCCGATCCTAGCCATTTAGATAGCTTCGTGCAGCAGATGTGTGATGTCATTCATGATGAGCCTATGGATGTTGAAACAAACAGGGATGCTGAGCAGGTTGATAACGTCGAGCCGATGGTTATATGCTCAGGTATATCTAACTCCGGTAATATCCTATTCGAGCAGTAATTGAAAGAGTTAGGGAATTCAGGATTTACTCCTCCTTTAATTATCTCCGCGCTTCATTTTCTTTTAGATAAATTGAAGAATCCAGGCACGGATATCGGGGCAAAAGAATCTTCTGCCACTACTGCAGGTAAATCTGAGCTCTTCCCTCTTTTCCCGTCTTTTTGTATATATCCAACCCCTAAATTCTCACGCAGGACCCGTGTTAGAGAGACCAGTCGAGGACGAGGCCTTCCGTGATATGGGTTTTGAGGAACATGCGTATGTCTCAGCACCGAGTTTCTCAGGATCTGACATTAGACTGTTAGTTAACATGTTGGCGGAGCAGGCCACCAGAGGGACTGCAGGACCATCCTTTGAGGGTGATTCGTCTGCAGGTATATATCTAATTCTCTTCATTTTGTCAATTTTTTTATCTGACTAACAAAGAATTGTAATCACAGGACCAATCACTAGGACTGATTCAGTAATGATTCCTGGCATCTCTAGTTTACCTGAGGGTGATGGATCTGCAGGTATGCATATAATCCCGTCACCGCGATCCTCCTTATTCGTCTGAATTTCCATTTGACTAATAAAGAAGTGTAACCATAGGACCAGCCGTCATGACTGATGCGACTACGGTTTCTAGGACTGCTAGTTTGCATAACGGTGGTGTCTCTCCTTCACAGCCGAGAGGCATTACAGATTTACCTAGAGAGGTTGATATACCCTCAACGACCACACCTGCTGTCATCTCGGAGCCTATTGAGACTAGACTGACGGAGCCGATCGTAAGACCTCAGTCTGCGGGGACCTCTATTGGTATTGGTATGCTTGCAATTCGCTTTAAATTTTTCACCATGTTCGAGAATTTCTTACTCTTCAACATGATTGCTTGTAGGATCTCAACCATCTCAATATGAGCGTGTCCTCGCCCTTTTGGCTGATCCCGATCCCAGCAAAGACATTTTCCGAATGGATCTCAGCTCTTTCGTTGACTTTTTTGATGGTATGATCGAGAAGCTTCTTCATCAAGGATATTGTTTTGATCAGTTCAGACATTCCCTTTTCCGCTACATGACGATGATCAAAGAAGAGGGATATCCGAAATTAGCTGACTCTTTCGCTGCCGACTTTGTTGTTCTGGAGTCTGAACTCCGAGAGTTAGAGGAGCTAAAGGCTAATGGAGCTTCTTCTTTCGTATCTTCTCAATTGGAGCATAGACTGTCACAGTGGCGTGACTTGAGATCTTCCATTGGCAGCAAGCTTCAGTCACATGAGAATTCTGTCGTACAGCTGATGGTTAATCTTGCAAGAAAGGACACTGATAGGGTCGAGTTACTCAGTTCTTTAGACTCCAACCGTGAGGAAGCAGACAGGTTGAGGAAGGCCTTGAAGTATGTCGAAGAGTCTGGTGCTATCATTGCAGAGGAGCTGGCTAGATTAGAGAACTCTCGCGGACAGACACTTGAGAGACTAGGATCTACGCATGAGAGATTGATGAAGCTGAAAAATGAAGCCGCGAAGATCTTGAGTAGTTCTGAAGAATCTGTCCGAGTTGATCTGCAGGCTGAGCTTGAGCAGAGTTATGCAGATAGACTTTCTAAGAGTTGATCTGCAGGCTGAGCTTGAGCAGAGTTATGCAGATAGACTTTCTAAGTTAGAATTTCACATTCATGATAACCGACTGCGTTCGGGCCGATGAACTTTTTATTGTATGCTTTGACTTGATCTATTAGAGGAGACCCAGTGTTTGATTTAATATGTTCATCTTTTATCATGATGTTTTTTTATTGATTGTGAACCCAGTGGACATAACGTTTATAGGATTTTTGGCAAATCCTCAGCCATCAACGGGTTTGATGTACCTTTACCGATTACCGTTTGAATCGGGCTAGCATGTGAATTATTAAAACCCATCTCACATGTAACGTTATGCTAAAAGAATTGCTTCTCTTAAACTTGATGCTATGATTTTGAATACATAGGCTTCGCCATTTTTTACGGGAACATGGCACCCGACAACATGCGTTAAGTGATGGCTTACCCCTTCTTAGGCTTCGGGATAAAATTCCCCAGAATTATACTCTGGTGTCTTTTTTAATCGGTGAAAGACTAAACCGGCGATGTGTGTTAGACATAGGCTTGGGATTTTTGGCAAACCCCCAGCCATCAACGGGTTTGATGTGCCTTTACCGATTACCGTTTGAATCGGGCTAGCATGTGAATTCTTAAAACTCGTTTCACATGTAACTGTAGGCGTCAAAAAATGCTGAAAGGAGTCCAAACACAGCTCAAAAGGAAGTCATCCAAAATGTCAAAAAGAACACAAGTATAGACTTTCTCGCATGCGAGACAGTCTTTACTGTCTCGCATGCGAGACAGACTTGACTGTCTCGCACGCGAGACAGACTTGACTGTCTCGCCATGCGAGATAGTCTTTACTGTCTCGCAGGGCGAGACAGACTTTTACTGTCTCGCCCACGCGAGACAGTCTTCACTGTCTCGCCCANCAAGAACGTGGGAAACGTTGTGGGCGAGAATCACGTTGATAACTGCCAAAATAACGGAGTTTCAAAACGTGGAAAGACAGTTACAAGAAACTGTCGGGCAGTTAACGATTTTCGAGACAGGGTTTTACTATCTCGGGACCCAAGACAGTGTTTACTGTCTCGGAACCCGAGACAGTCTTTGCTGTCTCGGCCGCCGAGACAACAAACACTGTCTCGGAAGCAGATTTTGTCCTAGAGGTTATAAATACCCCCCGAATGCCATTTTTGAGAGGGGGCTTATTTCAGAGCAGACAGAGCAGAGTTCTGGAGTTTCCGGCCATTCCTTGATATTCGAGCTTTGACTTGATTTCAAGAAGAACGACTATCTTACTTTGATAAGATATCGTTTTAAATTCTCACTTCGATAAACGAAGGAAGAATCATTAAACCCCTCACGATTCAATCAGAATCTGTGATTTGGTGGTCCACGAGTCAAAGCACTCCCAGCACAGGCAAAGATCCCACGTAAGCAGCGATCCAAACAACGATCCTGCGTTTGTTTCTCAAGAGTTATAATTTTTCCTTTTGTTGTGTAAAAGGAGTCTTATAAAAAGGCTATTTCTTTTGAATTTATTGTAATCGACCGAAGATATAATGAATTCCATGACAAAACCAACTTTTGACGCAAACAAGCTGGCGACCACAGTGGGAGCCAACGGTCTCGCTGCCGAGACCGTCGTGTCACAGCCAACCATCAAGATCCCGGTTGAATCAACGATCGAGTACGAGTTCGACCAAGCGAAGTTTGAGGAGTATTTATCATCCTCATCTGTAAAGTCTTCCTCGCCTCGCAAATGCAGGAAGATTTCATCTTTGTTGAAGTTGTCAAACACTACAGATGAAGACTCTCGCTTAATTGTTGCTGAGGATTCTACTCGCAACCTCTCTGCTCATAATGACTCTTCTTCTATTAAGGAGTCATTAAATCAAAGCCCACCGGCATTGACGAAAAGATCTCATCAGAGACAACGCCAACGCCGCGCTCGTCAAATGGCTAAGGCCTTGGAACAACCCGACGGAGTTCGTTATCATGCGGACTTAGAGTCGAGGAGGCATCGAGTGGTTCAGTTGTCTCAACGACCAATCACTTATGTCTCTGCTAAACTCACGACGGAGGAATGGACTATTGTCAAAAGGGCTCGTTCGACCCTCAAAGAACGTATACAAAAACGTCGTGCAAACGCTGCTCATGCCCGTGCTCTCTTACAACAAAGACGAGAAAGGAAGAAGGAAACGGTGGCCAAAGAACCACCGAAACTCTGCCAAGTTTGGATTCCAAAGTCTGGAGTTGTGAAAAATCAGCATACGGAGCCTGTTAAGACTCCACACCCGCAAGGAGGTGGTTATAAACGTATGACTCTGGACATAACCTTGGATCGCTCAGAGGCGATGACAAGTCAGCCTGAGTATGTTAACAAGGTTCAAACACAAAAACAGAAGATAGGTTGCTCTAGTCACCATACTGACGAGTTGTACTATCAAACTAAAGGTGGAAACAAATCACATAAAAGGACTGTTCAAGAAACGAATCGTCATTGTGTATGTGAAAAACTTATCAAAGCAGTGTTGTCCAAATGCAACTACTTTAAAGCCATTCCGCCGAAAGTTTCTGTGTTCCAGAGACTTTCTACTGAAATGTCGAAGCCTAAGCCGAGACATTTCCGCAAGAGAAAATCAGCTGCCAAAGATGATGAATTCCCTGAAGTCACCATCAACGTGGCTGATAAAAGAAAGTCTAAGCAGCATTCAAGTGACTCAAATCCCTACTTTTCCCCGAGAGGAAAAGTCAATCCAAGAATTGCTCAAAGGATGTCTCGACTCCAATTAGGAGCCATCAGACGCAGAGATTACAAGAGAATGCAAGAAGGAATGTCCTCGGAGGATGAATTCTCGGACACTTGTTCTGCAATCGCTTCTGATGATACAATGTCTAGCACGGGACACACCAGAGAAGTACTCACGATCACCTCTGATCAATTTGCTCAAATGCTTCAAGAAGCTCTAGCGAAGCAACGTGAAGAAATTAGAGCTGAGATGAAGACAGAGATGGAGTTAGCTATCCAACAAATGAGAGAATTGCTAACTCAACGGCCTCAACCTCCTGAGTCCAGTCAGCGAGCTGAATCCAGCCGCCACACTCAGAAAGTTGTGGATGACAGTGATCTTGAAATGGATGAAGTCATTATGGCTGATACACCTCCCAATAGCAATAACGCTGGGGGTGGTTTAACACATCCTCCCAATAACGATATTGGGGGTGGTTCAATGGCGCCTCTTACAGGGGATGGTCTAACTCATTCTCCTCAACGTCCTTCGAATGAAGACATAGACGATGACGAGAAAATGAAAAAGCTTGAAAACAAAATCAACGCTTTGATGACGGCTTAAGAAGTGAAAAAGACGGGTATTCCATGTCCCTATCCAAGAGAATGTAATTCAATACTGTACCCGGCAAAATTCAACATGATTAACTTCACACCGTTTGACGGGAAGAGCTCGCCTACTCAGCACTTGATTTATTTTAGGTCTCATTTGGGCATGATCTCTGGAAATGAGACTTTAATGGTCCGGTCATTCGTTGGCACCCTTCGTGGGCCCGCCTTCGATTGGTACCGACGCCTCAAGCCAGGGAGCATCAATTGCTGGAATGACATGAAAAGTTGGTTCCTCAGCAATTTCTTTAATGATGACACCGAAGTGTCGATCGGAACCCTTCTAGATGAGAAGCAAAAAGATGGAGAGTCAGTCGACAATTTTGTCAAGCGCTTCCGTGGCAAAGCAATAAATTGCAGAGATCCTATTACAGAGGAGTTCATCCTGCAAACATGCCACAATAACCTCTCCATCGATGTCCTGGAAGCTCTGGGGGTCGTACCATCCACCACTTGGAAAGAGTTAAAACTACGTGGTGAACAAGCTGAATACTTTCTTAAAAGAAAGAAAGCTGAGAAAAGCCGGCCGACGACATCTGCAATCACTGGGAACGCGACTCTCGATCCGAGGTTTTTCGAAAATGATGAAGCTCCAGCCATATTGGAATCCCTCCTCGCCAATGATAAAATCGAGCTACCACCTATTAAAGATCAGGAGGGTGCTAAGATGATTACAGATCCAAACTACTGTGCATACCACAGAAGGATTCTTCATCCCACCAATATTTGCTTTGGACTCAAAAACAAAATCCAAGCCTTAATTGACTCCGGCGTCATAACGGCGAAAACAAAGCCAAATGAAGACGACCCAAACTCCATTGGATACACGAGTATAAACTGTTCTCCTTAACTCCATGGGATACACGAGTATAAACTGTTTTCTCCTAACTCCGAAGAGTATACGAGTATAAACTGCTTCTCAACACTCCAAAGAGTATACGAGTATAAACTGCTCCTCGATACTCCAATGGGTATATGAGTCTAAACTGTTTCCCACTCTTGACGGGAAGTTTCTGGAGAATTTTTACATGTAATATTCTTAAGGATAACCCGGTCATGTAACTCAGTATGATGTTAGACCCAGTTTCGCGAAAGAAGCTGGGGGTGGATGGTTCATGTAACGGGAAGTTCTCGAAAGAATGCTATATGTAATTTTCTTAGGGATAACCCGATCATTACAAACAAAGTGATAAACACTACATCCCCACGGTGATTTCCGAATACTCTTTTGTTGAGATGAGATTTGATCACTCCTTTAGATCAATCTTCCCTCACAAAACTCACATTTGGTCAAACCTTTAAACAGTTAGGACCAAAGCCAAAATCCCCTCTCGATTCATTCCATGAACGAGAGGTCCACAAATTGAACGATCAAACCTTTAAACAGTTAGGATCGTCTCAAAACACCCACTTGGTCAAAACCCTACTCAGTTAGGACCACAACCAAAATCCCCTCTCGATTCGTTCCGTGAACGAGAGGTCCACAAATCGAACGATCAAACCTTTAAACAGTTAGGATCGTCTCAAATTCCCATTTGGTCAAACATTTAAACAGTTAGGACCAAAGCCAAAATCCCCTCTCGACTCCTTCCATGAACGAGAGGTCCACAAATTGAACGATCAAACCTTTAAACAGTTAGGATCGTCTCAAATTCCCATCTTGGTCAAACCTTTAAACAGTTAGGACCAAAGCCAAAATCCCCTCTCGATTCGTTCCATGAACGAGAGGTCCACAAATTGAACGATCAAACCTTTAAACAGTTAGGATCGTCTCAAAACTCCCACTTGGTCAAACCTTACTACAGTTAGGACCACAACCAAAATCTCCTTTCGATTCATTTTTGCGAACGAAAGGTTTACTTTTGAATTGAGTAATCAAACCTTATGACAGTTAGGATTATTCAAACCAATCCAGATTCTCTAAGTGGAGATCCCACTTTGAGTTTCTTTACTCCAGGAGATAGAATATAAAATTCTTCCTCTCCATCATCGGGTTCATCTCTACCAACAAACAAGAGACCAGGAGATAGAATATAAAATTCTTCCTCCACCGTTTGACGGGAAGAGCTCGCCGATTCAGCACTTGATTTATTTTAGGTCTCATTTGGGCATGATCTCTGGAAATGAGACTTTAATGGTCCGGTCATTCGTTGGCACCCTTCGTGGGCCCGCCTTCGATTGGTACCGACGCCTCAAGCCAGGGAGCATCAATTGCTGGAATTGCTGGGATGACATGGAAAGTTTGTTCCTCAGCAATTTCTTCGATGATGACACCGAAGTGTCAATCGGAACCCTTTTGGATGAGAAGCAAAAAGACGGAGAGTCAGTCGACGATTTTGTCAAGCGCTTCCGTGGCAAAGCAATAAATTGCAGAGATCCTATTACAGAGGAGTTCATCCTGCAAACATGCCACAATAACCTCTCCATCGATGTCCTGGAAGCTCTGGGGGTCGTACCATCCACCACTTGGAAAGAGTTAAAACTACGTGGTGAACAAGCTGAATACTTTCTTAAAAGAAAGAAAGCTGAGAAAAGCCACGACATCTACAATTGCTGTGAACGCGACTCTCGATCCGAGGTTCCAAAAGGAGTATTCTTTCCAAGATGATGAAGTTCCAGCCATATTGGAATACCTCCTCGCCAATGATAAAATCGAGCTACCGCCTATTAAAGATCAGGAGGGTGCTAAGATGATTACAGATCCAAACTACTGTGCATACCACAGAAGGATTCTTCATCCCACCAATATTTGCTTTGGACTCAAAAATAAGATCCAAACATTAATTGACTCCGGCGTCATAATGGCGAAACAAGCCAAATGAAGACGACCCAAACTCCATTGGATACACGAGTATAAACTGTTCTCCTTAACTCCATGGGATACACGAGTATAAACTGTTTTCTCCTAACTCCGAAGAGTATACGAGTATAAACTGCTTCTCAACACTCCAAAGAGTATACGAGTATAAACTGCTCCTCGATACTCCAATGGGTATATGAGTCTAAACTATTTCCCACTCTTGACGGGAAGTTCCTGGAGAATTTTTACATGTAATATTCTTAAGGATAACCCGGTCATGTATCTCAGTATGATGTTAGACCCAGTTTCGCGAAGAAAGCTGGGGGTGGATGGTTTGTGTAACGAAAGTCCCCAAAAGAATGTTATATATATAATTTTCTTAGGGATAACCCAATCATTACAAACAAAGTGATAAACACTACATCCCCACGGTGATTTCCGAATACTCCTATGTTGAGATGAGATTCGATCACTTCGTTGGATCAGTCTTCCCTCTCAAACTCCTATTTGATCAAACCTTTAAACAGTTAGGATCGTCTCAAAACACCCACTTGGTCAAAACCCTACTCAGTTAGGACCACAACCAAAATCCCCTCTCGATTCCTTCCATGAACGAGAGGTCCACTTTTAGTTGAATAATCAAACCTTGTGACATTTAAGATTATTTAAACCAATCCAGATTCTCTAAGTGGAGATCCCACTTGGAGTTTTCCTTTGCACCAGGAGATAGAATATAAAATTCTTCCTCTTCGATCATCGGGTTCATCTCTACCAACAAACAAGAGACTAGGAGATAGAATATAAAATTCTTCCTCTCTATCATCCGGGTTCATCTCTACCAACAAACAAGAGACCAGGAGATAGAATATAAAATTCTTCCTCTCCTGGGTCGGGTTCATCCCTACCAACAAACAAGGGACCAGGAGATAGAATATAAAATTCTTCCTCTCCTGGGTCGGGTTCATCTCTACCAACAAACAAGAAACTAGGTGATAGAATATAAAATTCTTCCTCTCCGATTCTGGGTTCATCTCTACCAACAAACAAGAGATCAGGAGATAGAATATAAAATTCTTCCTCTCCATCATCGGGTTCACCTCTACCAACAAAAAAGAGATCATATTACTCCAATGGGTACACGAGTCTAAACTGTGAGTATAAACTGTTTTCTCCTAACTCCGAAGAGTATACGAGTATAAACTGCTTCTCAACACTCCAAAGAGTATACGAGTATAAACTGCTCCTCGATACTCTAATGGGTATATGAGTCTAAACTATTTCCCACTCTTGACGGGAAGTTCCTGGAGAATTTTTACATGTAATATTCTTAAGGATAACCTGGTCATGTAACTCAGCATGATGTTAGACCCAGTTTCGCGAAGAAAGCTGGGGGTGGATGGTTTGTGTAACGAAAGTCCCCAAAAGAATGTTATATATATAATTTTCTTAGGGATAACCCAATCATTACAAACAAAGTGATAAACACTACATCCCCACGGTGATTTCCGAATACTCCTATGTTGAGATGAGATTCGATCACTTCGTTGAATCAGTCTTCCCTCTCAAACTCCCATTTGATCAAACCTTTAAACAATTAGGATCGTCTCAAAACTCCCACTTGGTCAAAACCCTACTCAGTTAGGACCACAACCAAAATCCCCTCTCGATTCCTTCCATGAACGAGAGGTCCACTTTTAGTTGAATAATCAAACCTTGTGACATTTAAGATTATTCAAACCAATCCAGATTCTCTAAGTGGAGATCCCACTTGGAGTTTTCCTTTGCACCAGGAGATAGAATATTCCTCTCCGATTTTGGGTTTATCTCTACCAACAAACAAGAGACCAGGAGATAGAATATAAAATTCTTCCTCTCCGATTCTGGGTTCATCTCTACCAACAAACAAGAGACCAGGAGATAGAATATAAAATTCTTCCTCTCCATCATCGGGTTTATCTCTACCAACAAACAAGAGACCAGGAGATAGAATATAAAATTCTTCCTCTCCGATTTTGGGTTTATCTCTACCAACAAACAAGAGACCAGGAGATAGAATATAAAATTCTTCCTCTCCGATTCTGGGTTCATCTCTACCAACAAACAAGAGATCAGGAGATAGAATATAAAATTCTTCCTCTCCATCATCGGGTTCACCTCTACCAACAAAAAAAAGAGACCAAAATACTCCAATGGGTACACGAGTCTAAACTGTTTTTCTACCCTTAACAGGAAGTTTCTGGAGAATATCACTCAAAATATTCTTAAGAATAACCTGGCTACCACCCAACGGGTATACGAGGTTAAACTATTTCCCAAGAACTCCAAAAATACATGAGTATAAACTGTGTTCCTATGAAGACTGATACAGTGATTAACAATGCGGTATCAATTTGATGACAAAAGCTGAATTCACAAGTACAAATTCCAGCTTCAATTCAAGATCCCGACAACGGTCAAGCGATGAACGCCATGCCGAAAGAATCTTAGCTATTCTACAAAGCACTGAATAGACTGAGAGACAAAGAGATCAAGTGTTGAAGCCATCATAAGTAAGACCTATCTTATCCAAAGCATCCCAGAACTCCTCTATAAAAGATTGAGTCTGGAATACTTTGGAGGGGGTATCTATAGGCGTCAAAAAATGCTCAAAGGTATCCAAACACAGTTCAAAAGGAAGTCATCCAAAATGTCAAAAAAGAACACAAGTATAGACTGTCTCGCACGCGAGACAGTCTTTACTGTCTCGCACGCGAGACAGACTTGACTGTCTCGCGGGCGAGACAGACTTTTACTGTCTCGCCCACGCGAGACAGTCTTTAACTGTCTCGCCGTGCGAGACAGAATTTACTGTCCCGCACGTGAGACAGCTCTCAGAGGTCCAAAACTACTTTGCATAACCGCCAACACCGTGGTCACTAACTGTTCAAGAACGTGGAAAACATTTGGGTGAGAATCACGTTGATAATGCCAAAATAACAGAGTTCAAACGTGGAAAGGCAGTTTACAAGAAACTGTCGCGGCAGTTAACGATTTCCGAGAAGGGTTTACTGTCTCCGGACCCGAGACAGTGTTTACTGTCTCGGAACCCGAGACAGTCTTTGCTGTCTCGGCCGCCGAGACAGCAAACACTGTCTCGGAAGCTGATTTTCTCCCAGGGGTTATAAATACTCCCCGATATCGGTTTTTTAGAGGGGGAGAGCAGAAAACATCGGGGCTGATCATTTTGGAGCACTTTAGAGCAGACAGAGCAGAGTTCTGGAGTTTCCGGCCATTCCTTGATATTCGAGCTTTGACTTGATTTCAAGAAGAACGACTATCTTACTTTGATAAGATATCGTTTCAAATTCTCACTTTGATAAATCAAGGAAGAATTATTAAACCTCTCACGATTCAATCAGAATCTGTGATTTGGTGGTCCACGAGTCAAAGTGCTCCCGGCACAGGCAAAGATCCCACGCAAGCAGCGATCCAAACAACGATCCTGCGTTTGTTTCTCAAGAGTTGTAATTTTTCCTTTTGTTGTGTAAAAGGAGTCTTATAAAAAGGCTATTTCTTTTGAATTTATTGTAATCGACCGAAGATATAATGAATTCCATGACAAAACTAACTTTTGACGCAAACAGTAACGTTGTGCTAAGAGAATTACTTCTCTTAGACTTAGTGCTATGATTTTGAATACATAGACTTCACCATTTTTTACGGGAACATGGCACCCAGCAACACGCGTTAAGTGATGGCTTACCCCTTCTTAGGCTTCGGGATAAATTTCCCCAGAATTATACTCTGGTGTATTTTTCAATCGGTGAAAGACTAAACCGGTAACGCGTGTTAGGCGTAGGCTTATCTCTATTTAGGAGTCGAGATAAAATTCCCCGTGCATAAAGTACGCGGATTGAAAGTTGAGAATTATGTCTTTTCTCAGGGTAAAGACAAACCCGATGCTGGAGAGGAAGAATTTTATATTCTATCTCTAGGTCTTGTTTAGGGTAAAGACGGACCAGAAAATAGAAGAGGAAGAATTTTATATTCTATCTCCCGGCACTGAAGAGGAAGAATTTTATATTCTATCTTTAGTTGGAAAGGAAACTCGAAGTGGGATCTCCACCCCCAGAATCCGGAAAGATGAAACTAGGAGTGGGATCTCCACTCCGAGAATCGGAAGGATTCAAGCAACCCTAACTTTTATAGGATTGATTGCCTGATCCAAGAAAAGAGTTCCTCATTTATTGAGGGGAAATTCTGATTTCAACCCTAACTTTTATAGGTTTGGTTAAAAAGGAAAAGATGGAAGTCTTTCGTTTATCGAAAGGGATGACTTGATCTTAGCCCTAACTATCTGCAGGTTTGACTAAGTGAGGTCGGAGACAATCCTAACTTTAATAGGTTTGATTACTCAAATTGAAAGTGGACCTCTCGTTCATGGAAAGAATCGAGAGAGGAATCTGGCTTTGGCCCTAACTTTTATAGGTTTGACCTGAAAGCAAAGAGAGTGGTATACCAGAAGCAATGAGAATGCCAACTCGTACTATCACTCAATGGAGGACTTCAACACTAAGTGATTAGGACTTAACATATTGAGTCTAAGAATTACCAATGATTGGCGGATAGAAATTTTGGTGGACCCACCGTCAATTGATTTGATCAGTGGATGGCTTTGCGAGGAAGGATTAATCTGTCAAAGGATCGAATCTCGTCTCACAAAAATAACTCATGAGAGTTAGAGAATTTGATAACAATAAAAGGAAACATTCTGACATTCTAGGTTTAAATGTGGATCTCTTATTTATCACTTTTACAGTGATTGGGTTATCCCTAAGAATACCATACGTGGCATTCTTCCGGGAACTTCCCGATACATTGGTTATCCTGAAGGTACTAAGGGTAGTATTTTTTCAGGAACTTGCCGTTTATCGGCATCATAAGCCGGTCGCCATCCTTGGTAACCAGGCGATATGCGCCACTCGAGTAGACTGTCTCTACTACGAATGGTCCCTCCCATTTGGGTTCAAATTTACCTTTCTTCTTAGAGTTAAGGATCATAGGTCGTCTTTCAGTTAAGACCAAATCTCCTTCTTTAAAACTCAGTTGTCGAACCTTCTTGTCGAAGGCTCGAGAAATTCTGGCTTGGTAAAATTCAATGTGCTGTTAAGCTTCTAAGCGCTTTTCATCGAGCATCTCGAGTTCTTCGAGACATTTCTGATGTTGTTCTTCGGTCGTCATCTGGATTGCGAGAGCGATTCAAAGAGACGGAATTTGTATTTCCAATGGAAGGACGTCTTCACATCCGTACACAAAAGAATACGGGGTTGCACCAGTAGGTGTGCGAACTGTGGTGCGGTAAGCCCACAAGGCTTTACCGAGTTTATCATCCCAATCTCGTTTGTTAGTCTTCACTAGTTTTGATAAAAGCTTGATGATAGTCTTGTTAAAGGCTTCAGCTAATTCGTTTGCTATGGGATTATAAGCTGTTGACGAGACGTCTTGAATTTTGAATTTCTCGCAAAACCTGATGAAGGCGTTGCTGACAAATTGAGGACCGTTGTCATGTATGATTCATCTTAGGACACCGTGCCGGTAGATAATATGGTGTTTGATGAATGCAATAACATTGCTTGTCTTAACTTCTCTGAGTGGAATCGCTTCAGCCCATTTGGAGAAGTAATCAGTAATTGCCAGGATGAATCGGTCACCTTTGACTGACGGGGGATTTATAGGACCGACAATATCCATTCCCCAAGTCTCAAATGGCTATGATGTAACCGAAGG
This sequence comes from Asparagus officinalis, assembly GCF_001876935.1. NCBI lineage: Eukaryota > Viridiplantae > Streptophyta > Magnoliopsida > Asparagales > Asparagaceae > Asparagus > Asparagus officinalis. The sequence goes on along the minus strand of NC_033797.1, from coordinate 127,917,566 downwards.
ATGCAGATGCTCCGGAGGTTGGTGCATATAATTCGCGTGTATTTGACATGCATGACACTTTCGGGCATACGCGACTGCGTCATTCATCAAGGTAGGTTAAAATATCTCATTCTTCTGATGCGGTCATAAAGTTTGGGACCGGGTTGGTGTGCGCCACAAACCCCTTCATGTGTTTCCTTGAGGACTTCTTCAGCTTCTCTAGTCGATAAGCAGCATAGTAGCAAACCATCGTACCCTCTGCGATACAACGTTCGACTCTCCGTGTTATAGTAGAATCTCGGTGCTCTTCGTCGGATTGAATCCCTCTCTTTCACATCTTCTGGTAAGATTCCATGCAAGACGTAATCGATGATAGGGAAACGCCAATCTCGGGGTTCAAACTCGACTTGAGTTGAATATACCTCCTTAACATCCTCTTCTTTGTCATCTTCATCGTAGATTGGCACTAGGAGTTGGTGAGTCCTTATCGTAACAAACTGTTCTGTTTTAGGGGGCTGCGCTAGGGATACGGCTAATGCTGCTAATGCATCTGTGTAAGCATTCTGCAACCGTGGAATGTGTTCGATGAAGAATCCTTCGAATGATTTTTCCATCTCTACGACCATCTTATGATATGGTATTAAGTCCTGACTTCGGACCTCATACTCCCCTTGAACTTGCTTAACTATTAGTTGAGAATCACCGAAAGCTTCGAGATACTCAACCCCTAGTTCCTTAGCGAAATTGAGTCCTATGAATAGCGCATTATACTCGGCTACATTATTTGAGCATAGCTCGGTCAACGAGTAGGCTCGAGGCATCACATGTTTTTCCGGGGAAACTAAGACAACTCCAACTCCAGAAGAAATCTTAGAACATCCAGGAGCACTTGCTACAGTAGCTGCTCGAGAAGCGCTATCGAAGTACAAGCGCCACACTTGTTGGTGCGAAGTTGCGTTGACTTCATGGGTTTCATCTGGCAGATCGTCATATATCTCAGCAGTATCCGTAGTTGGGTTAGCTGTCAGGAGGTCACAAATGGCCTGTCCTTTTACAGACTTCTGTTGTTTAAAGTGCAAGTCATATTAGGACAAGAGCAAGGCCTATTTTGCTAACCGCTAATTCATGAAAGCCGGCTGTGTCATGAATACTCGGACTGGGTTAACTTTGGAGATAACATAAATAGTCTGTCCAACCAGGTAATGCCGCATCTTCTAAATTGTGAACACCAAGGCGAGGCATTCCCTTTCAATCATAGGATACCGGGATTCGGCACCTACCAAGGTCCGACTTAGATAATATACTGCTTGTTCATGACCGTTATCGTCATCTTGTGCAAGCAGTGCACTTAATGAGTGGCTCGTCGCCTTGACATAAATCAAGAACGGTTTGCCCGATTTCGGTGCAACAAGTACAGGAGGTTTTGAGAGATATTCTTTAATACTCTCGAATGCCTTTTGACAAGCGTCATCCCATACGAATGATACGCCATTCTTTGTGAGTTTGGAGAATGGTTGACATTTTTCTGAGAGGTTCGAGATGAACCGACGGATATAAGCCAACCGCCCTTACAATCCTCTGTGCTCCTTGAGGTTTCTCGAAGGTTGCAATTCGTTAATTGCCTTTACTTTATCAGGGTCGATGTGAATACCTTTGGTGGTAACGATGAATCCAAGGAATTTGCCGCTGGATATTCCGAGGAAAGACTTGGTAGGATTCATTTTCAATTGATGGGTCCGCATCAGATCGAACATCGTCTTCAAGTCTTTGATGTGATCATTCTTGTCACGACTTTTTACGACTAGATCGTCCACGTAGCATTCAACAGTCTTCCGGAGATGTTCCTGAAAAATCTTTGACATAGCTCTCTGATACGTGACACCTGCATTCTTTAAGCCGAAGGGCATGACCGTGTAGCAAAAAACACCGAGGGGTGTTCTAAACGCGGTATGCTTTTCATCATCCGGATGCATCTTTATTTGATTATAACCAGAAAACTCATCCATGAAGGACATTCTTTCGAACCCACACGTATTGTCGATGATGACATCTGTGATGGGAAGAGGGAAATCGTCTTTTGGGCAGGCAGCGTTGAGGTCTCTAAAGTCGATACAAACCCTGATTTTCCCATTCTTCTTAAGGACCGGCATAATATTGGCAAGTCATTCGGGATGTTGCTCTTCCCTGACGAAGCCCGAGTCAACAAGCTTTTTAACTTCGGACTTAATTGCCTCCATCATTTGTGGACGAAACCGTCTTTGTTGTTGTTTGATAGGTTTGACATCCGGCTTAATATTGAGACAATGCACTGCTACATTTGGATCGAGCCCTAGCATATCTTCATAATTCCAGGCGAACACATCGATGTACTCCCTGATAAGAGAGATTAACTCTTCTTTCTCATCCGGCGGGAGGCTGTCGCTAATGAATATTGGCTTCGGATTATCCTCGTTACCCATATTCACTTGGACTACTTGATCTTCGGTAGAAGGTTCTCTTTGTTCAAACCTATCACCGTACTGCATATTCAGGTGATGAACCCAAGGATCTTCCCAAGTTGGTATTTGATCGTCTTCCTCTATTGTCGCCGGGTCAACCGTAGCCATGTTCGACATTAGCTTCTTGAACATTTCTCTAAGACTAGCGTCAAAATCCCAAGCTGAAGAATCAGAAGAATATCCATTTTTAGTTTTGTTAGCAATTTGATCAATGACTTGCCAGCAACACTCATCGTCGGATGAGGAGACATAGCCTAAACCTCTTCTGTGGCGATAATAATCATCGGGTTTTCCTTTTGGTACATAGGCCATTCGAGGCGGAACTCGCGGACCTCGACCAAAGCAAAGACCTTCTCCGAGCGTGAAGTCATATCCATACTTCTCCATGAGATCACGCACTTTTGTATTATATCTAAATAGATGAGGGGCAGGTTTATCATCATTGTCTTCTTCTTCCAAGAAGTGGTCTGGTATCGGAGATTCTCTTCCTTTACCGTAGATAACTTCCTTTTCACCCCCTGTCTTTGCAGGGATGACAAGTATCGTTCCGCATGGATCCTGTACCTGCTTTTTATCATTCAAAATGATTGAAGTGACATATATAAGTCAGGGTTATCATGCAGCTCCTTAGTGATATTATCAAGACACAACGAGTACTCTAAATCATCATTTATTGATATTTCTTCGGCAAGTTGCCAGTTACAACTACTTTCCGATGATTCTTCATCGTCAAGATTGATTACAATAGGTACAATGTCATTAAGTACAAAACCACCATCATAATAAAACCCAGCTTTGGTATCAGCTTCATCTCCGATGTCCGTTCCTTAGGCCGATGGTTCAGTATCGGATTCGACACCGTATAGAAGGGAATCGGTAAAATAGTTCTCCAACCCCTTAAATGGTTGCTTATCCGTGACCACCGTCTTGACTTTATTATTGGTGTCCACGTATTTGAGACACTGATGAAGAGTTGATGGGACTATAAGATTACCGTGGATCCAAGGTCGACCCAACAGTAAGTTATAGGAGGTTTCCGCGTCAATCACGTAGCATGTGACTTCTGACTTCAAATCCCCGATTTGGCACTTCATTCGAATTTTTGCCAATGGTCTGGACCTACTGGTGTTGAATCCGTAGATCGTAGTGCCTGTGGAGGCTAGATTACTAGCCGGTATTCCGAGATTATATATCAATCGGAGTGGCATGATGCTGACAGCGGAACCCGGATCGACTTGGATCCGGTTGACAACACTGGAGCCAATATGTCCGGTGAAGTATAAGGGCCGGTCATGCTTTGAATTCTTCGTCTGCATGTCTTCTTTGGTGAAGGAAATGCAGGAAAAATGGTGTGCCGCGAGATTGCAGTGTTGGACTAACGGCTCTAGTTCTTCAGGAGATGGCTTGATTCGGGTCAAGAAAGCTTCAGAATTGGCTAAGGCTTCTTGTAACGCTTCCCTTGTGTCCTTTGAAAGACGCAACAGCTCATATAGGGTTATTCTAGCCGGTATATTAGTTAACTGTGCCATAATATCAAAATGGGGAGGAGAGCTTGAATTTCCCGGTTTGTCTCTCCCAATCGGATGATTGAATCGAGACTGCTTCGGGTTTTGACCTTCTTGGCATAAGGGTTCTTTCCCTTTTTGCTTTTGTTGGATCTTCTCTACAACTACAGGTGTAGGGAGAGTTGTGACAATTCCCATTTCCGTTAATGTCTTGGAAGGAACGGTTTTGGTTATTCCCTGCTTAGCCAATTGCTCGGAAGCATCCGGATACTTGAAATGATATTCATTCCCGCTCCGCGTTACAAAGGCTTCCTGTTCATATTCAGAAAGCGGGAAAGCAGGAATTCTGTCGTCATCTTCTCCTGGAATAGCAGAGGCTCCGCAACAAGACTTACCTTTTCCTTTTAACCTTTTCTTGGAAGAAGATCCAGTCCATTGTTCATCTCCAATTAGATCGGGGTGAACCCAAAGAATCTCGCCATTTGGGGCTGTGTGTGGCACAAGTCATTTCTAACGTTGTTTGTGAGGATCATCGTTCACGGTCTTCACTGCTGCGTTTATCACTGGCTCAGGCTGAAACCAGTTTAAGGAACGGATCCGAAACTGATCGACACTGCATTCACGCCCACCTTCTTCTCCTTAGGTTGCTTCATAGTGATGACCCCGATGATTAAAGCTTGGATCTTACCCTTGAGGGCGTAGCATGCCTTGGTAGGATGATGCACCGCTCTATGGAACGCGCAGTACTTTGGATCATTAACTCTTTTCGCATCTTCCTGATCCTGGATCGGAGGCAACTTGATCTTGTTGTTCTCTATAAGGTATTTGAAAATACCGGGAACTTCATCCTCTTTGAATGAGTAGACCTTCGGGAATTTTGGTTCCGAAGTCTTCTGTTTCTGAGGCTGTTGTTGCCACCTTGACTGTTGAGGCGCCTTCTGTTGCTGTTGCGGTTGCGCTTGCACTTTGAATGTTTGGTTCGCGTCTACTGCATTCGCTTGTGCCTTTCCTTTACCCTTAGGGACAAATTCTGTTGTGGAGTATTATTTGCCGTTTGACCCCTTTCAGTCTTCTTCCTTTTAAGGAATCGTTCGGTTCGTTCTCCTCACACTTTCAAATCTTTCCAGGTCTTTGGTGGTGCCATTCCCATAGCTTCGAGGATGTCCAATGAAAGATTATTGTGACAAATCTCGAGGATGAAGTCTTCACTGACCGGATCTCTACAGTTCATTGCTTTGTTCCAGAATCTTTTAACGAAGTTTTCGACCGACTCTCCGTTCTTCTGTTTTTCGTCAAATAATGTACCAATTGAAATCTCGGTATTATCGTCGAAGAAGTTTGTTAGAAACATGTCCTCCATGTCATCCCAACTGCTGATACTCCCTGACTTAAGACGACGATACTAATCGAAGACTGCTCCGCGAAGAGTGCCAACGAATTACCACACCATTAGAGGATCATTCCCGGAGATTATTCCTAAGTGAGACTTAAAATATATTAAGTGCTGGGTAGGGAACCCTTTCCATCAAACAGCATAAAATTGATCAAATTGAACTTCGTCGGGTATGGAATTGATTCCTACTCCCTCGGGTATGGACATGGTATTCCGGACCTTTTTACTTCTTGAGCACTCATCAACGTATTGATTTTGCTCTCCAAATCCCTCATCTTCTTATCTTCGCCTGTATCTTCCTTCGGGCGATTTTGGGGAGAAGTAACATGGTCTTCCTTCGTATTGCTATCATCCGAAGGACCACTCCCAGTATTGTTATCGATGGGAGGGGTGGTCATGTTAACGTTCTCATTCACTTCCCGCTCGTTATCACTTTGGTTAGGATTATTGCGATGGCTAGATTCTCCTTGATGAGTTGTCAGTGCCGCGATTTGCTGGTCATGCATTTCTCTCATTTGCTGCATAGCCATTTCCATTTCAAATTTAAAATTTTCTTTCTGCTTGGTCAAAGCGTCCTCAAGTATCTTAGCCATCTGCTCGACGCTAATCATGAATGACTCGTATGATTATCCCGTGCTGGATTCGGTATCATCGGAAGCCATCACCAAGCAAGCATCTGAGCAAACATCCGACGTTTCCTCTTCTGAAGGAAGTCCCTTTTGCATTCTTTGGTAATTCTTTTGTCTGATGGTTCCTGATCGCAATCGGGTCATACATCGGGATACTGCAGCAAACTAATCCGGGCTAAAGTGTCGCGTTGACTTCCCTCTCCCGGTCATGTTGACGGACACTTCTGGAAATTCATTGTCTCGGAGGACAGGTTTCCTCCTACGGAAATGCCTTGGTTTGGCCTCAGACGTTCTGGTGGAGATTCTCTCAAACACCGAAACTCTTCGTGGGGCTTTAGAATAGCAGCATTCTGATAATACCGCCTTGATTATATTGGCACACGGACAGTGAGAATCCGCGTCTTGGATATTTCTTTTTCGGGACTTATTCGTACCCCCAGCCCTATACTACAACTCATCAGTTTGATGACTAGAGCAACCCATAGAGTGTTGGCACGACCTCCCAGGTATAACATCATTATCGGACAAATATGTTTCCCTCTAGGGATATGACGCTTTATTGGCGTCCCCAATAGTCACTCGTTCAGATTTACGTCTTTGTGAACGTGAAACTCTAACGGGCTCTCGAACTTCAACTCGCAATCCAATACGGTTGGTAACAGGAGCCTTTCCTTTATTATTATTCTTGGGGTGATTGGTACAACACCCAGTCTGAATTATTATTTGGGAACCTTTCAATGGTCCCAATCGCTCCTTCACAGGTGCTTTACTTCGGTCTTCAGGTAGAGGACCAAGGTGATCTTTCAAAGGAACTCTGGATTTGGTAAGATTCATGCTTCCACACGGCTCCGTCGGAGATACGGGGATAGGGGAAACGGGATCTGAAGTTGACGAGCGCCGGGCTGTAACTTCGTTCACTTTTGCCTTAGGCGCTGACTTCGCCTTCGGCACCCACACCTGTTTGTGCTTGGACGACTTATTAACTATCTCTTCCTTCTACATCTCTTTCGCTTTCTGCAGAAAGACTTGGGCATGCGCGAGCAATGCGCGACGCTTTTTGATTCGCTCCTCAAGGGTGGAGCGGGTCCTTTTGACACGAACCCATTCGTTCGTTTCTGTCTTGGAGGAGGGATTGGTTGCTAGCCATTGTTGTTCTCGGCGCTGCCTAGATTTCAGATCCTCATTATAGCGGATCCCATCCATCGACTCCGAAGCCGTGGCCAATTATCGCGCAAGGCGTTGACGCCGTCTTTGGCGTGCCCTCTTCGACAAAGTTGGAGCGCCTCCATCAGTTATCTTCATGGCAGAGAAGAAGTCCGGATCTACAGCTTTAACCTCTTTGGACGTCGCAGGGGCATCGCGGGGCGTGAGTGCAGCGGCGACGAGGGGATCCTTGATCTTCAAGCTTGAAGCCCCGCGAGTGCTTTTGGAAGAGGAGACCTTCCTGCGCCTGCTTGGAGAGGCGGATCTGGGGGAGGAGGAAGAGAGGTACTCTTCAAACTTTTGCTGATCGAATTCATATTCGATCTCTTCATTCACCCGGATCTTGATTGCCGGTTGCGTCACGACAGCCTCGGCAGCGAGGCTGTTGGCTCCCACTGTGGTCGCCAGTTTGTTTTCGCTGAAAGTTGCCTTCATTGCTGAATTTATTATAATTTTAATTGTTTACAAAGAATTCAAATACTCAACAAAAGAAAGAAAGAAAGGGTTACAACTCTCTCGAAAATAACGCAAGATCCGTTCATCGTCTCTTGCTTGCATAGGTTTTTGGCTGGTAACGGGGATGTCGATATCTGTGGACTACCTGACAATGAGATCAGATCCAATACTCCGTCGATTCGCGAATGAATCTAGAAGCAGAAGCGCTTATCTCGACAACGGCGAGATAATTGCTCTTCTTAAGATTACCGCAACGGGATAATCCTAAGGAACGGACACGGGTGATGTAGATCTGAAGAACCTTTCTCTCCTGTGTTGAAGAACTCGATCAATCTTCAATCTGGCAGGGCTTCGCCAATTCTCCAAAATTCCAGATCCGAAAAAATGAAGGTCCTGGGGCTGTATTTATAGGCTCCGGGGAATCCGGGCGATTAAAATCGCATAACGGCCAATTTTTAAGGCTGGAGACACCCTTGGGTGTCTCAGCGAGGCCGAGACACCCTTGGGTGTCTCGGTTGGGCCGAGACACCTCGGGGTGTCTCAACTCAGGCTGAGACGCTTCGTTTTGCACACTTGTCTATTTCCGCCGAAACTTCTTCATCCGAATTCAGATTTGAGTGATTTAAAGTGCGTTGGAAAGCCGGCGAGGAGATCTATAAACTCCGATGGTTTAGACTATTGTTGATTAAACTGGGATACGAGCGGCGTTTCACCTTTTATAAGCGACACTGGGCTCCCGATCAGTTCGTATCCTCATTATTCTAAAACTTCGTTACTTCACGTAGTTCGTCGATTCACTTTAAGCGTTTGTCGACATCAATCAAGCTTTTATAACTTGGATAGTGACGTTCATCGTCTTCTCTTAGCACCGAGCTGTTCGTGGAGACCTATAGGCAATTTTCGACGCTTATAATAGACTTATGCTAGAGAATGCATGCATCTTCTTTTCTCGGTTTCTGGATTAAAGACAGGCTATGCTCCATAGAAGCCAGAGTCACATGCAGGTCATCGTTGATCATAAACTTATCTCCACTCTTGACAAATAATTTACCAGCATCAACATCCCATTTTGGCCATCTTCTAATCAAATTCACAGTTAATTCTCGACAGTGATCCAAGTCCAGAACAACCTATATCTCCCAAAAGAAGTTTAATGTTATGAACAGGGGCAAAGCTAGTGTATGGAGGGTGGCGCCCGTGTCATGAGACACCACCCCAAATTATACAATGAAATAAGTTTCTATGAACTCATTAAGTAAAGTATCGACACCTCGAAATAATTTGAATAGTTAGTAGTGACATCAATTCTTAATGGGCCAAACCTACAAATAAAGTGATCCTAGTACCCATTAACTTAAATGGCCCAACATATCAAAGAGCTACCATCAATTTTGAAAAAGAAAAAAAGAGAGATGATTTTACATTGAAAAGGATGCAGTGAGTGGTATTTTGAATGAATGCTATTATGCTTTCAAAACATAAAGACACGCAGGGTTAATTGTAATTGTACCTACTTAAATATCTTTCGAACCTAATTAAAATTTCTAAATATACTGAATGTGAGAGAAAATTGGTAATATCGTCTTTTTATATATGTTGTGACACCACCATTATGAATTTCTATCTCCGCCACTGGTTATGAGTCAGTTCACCATAACAAAACTGATGCAGCCCTTCCCTCATGTCAACATATTTTATTGCCGTGTAGGTGCTTGAGCAATCCAATAATTTGATTTTGTAAAGAAGCTGCTCTATAAATCTAAGTTTCATAAAAGTCTTGACCTTTCCATCCATTTACCAAGTGCATGAAAATCATCTTTTTAGAGAGGCCCATAATTGTATGGTCCATGTATTTCTCAATAACATACAGAGATTACAAAACGACTCTAGTGCCATTCCAATGCTCTTAAATTCAGCAAAAACCCATCACCTTCTTGTAAGTCAACTCCGACGGCGGATCATGATAAGGATCCACCACGGCCACTCGAGCCCCGAACTTCTTCGCCGTCAATTTCCAAATATCCAGAACCGATCTCGACTCCGTGATCGCCGGCAAAGCATCAGAATTCAGCAGAAAAGCACTCTCTAGAATAGGAGAGCACTTCCTCCTCCTCCTCTTCGATAGCTCCCCTGCACCAAAGAAGTCAAAATTGAAGTCAAATTAGGGCAAAGAATCAACCGCTCGATCCAACAACGAAGATAGATCTTCAAGAACTCGCCTCGTAGGAGCAGCGGAGGCGACATCGGAGGTCGAAGCTCCTCGGCCTGAGGTCGGAGGCCCACCGCGACATCGGAGATCGAAGCTCCTCGTAAGAATCAACCGCTGTTGATGACGCCGGAGAGGAACTTCCAGGTGGCCATGAGGGAGCCCGGGAAGGGGCCGAAGGCGCGGTGGGCCCAGAGGACGAAGCCCCCGTTGCCGTGGAGGGCGGCGGCGAGCTCGACGGTGATCAGGGCCTTAGGGATGGACCAGACGAAGGGGAAGAGGAGGAAACCGAGGATCGAGAGGAGGGGGGCGGCGGCTAGGGAGGGGTCCAGTAAAGAGAGGAGGAAGGAGAATATGAGGAGTGGAGGGAGACATCGTGGGGTTTTTTCCCCTCTTTCTCATGTTCGTGCGTGGGGAAGTTGGGAGCAGACGGTTGTGGGGGCGACGATAGGTTTTAAATACGTGGATAATGAGAAATTTTACTGTTCATTGGGAGGTTTTCCTTCGGTTATAAAGGAAAGTAGATATTAAGTTTTGCTGTTTTAGAAATAAATATTAAATTGGTCTAATTTATAATTAAATTAAAAAAATGGTTTTGTATGCCGTACTATACACCTAACATTATCCGCTGCATAGAATGATAAATAAAAATTTAAAAAGAAAGACCGAGCCTCGTCATCTCTCGAAAGCGCCGTGTCGGTGCGAAACACGATCCGTTCCCTTCTCCCCTCCCTTATATATCGTTTCCGCTTCTTTTCTCTTTCTCTCTCTCTCTCTCTCTCTCCCCTTCCTCCTCCTCTCTCTAAAATTCTCCAACCAAATGTTTTCTCTCTCCTAGGGTTTCCACTGTCTCGCTCTTCGTTCTCATCTCAACCGCCATCCACAGGTAATGGATCCTATCCTTTTGATATTTATGCATGAGCTTTGGGTGAGATTTCGATGGATTTGTTTAAAAGGAGGGTTTGATGAAATCAGGCCGAAACCGGCGATGGATGTCCGCGCTGATTTCTTGGAATGCCTGGGGCCGGACACGTCGACGACCGTGCTGATGCTTCTGGACGATCCGGCCGATCTCGTGCGCGTCAGTGCCGTCTCTCGATCTTGGCGACGGTTCGGTGAGGAATTATTTGTTTTTTTAGTTTTGATTTCATTGAATTGGTTTGGATAATGGTTCATGGAGTCAAAGTTAGTTTTAATTAGTGTTTGTGCTTGATTGGGTGAATTTTGAGGTAAAATTTGGCTTTCGAGATTCTGGCTGCTTTTGTTGGTGCTTCTTTTGGGACCTTATTTTTGGAATCTGTTCTGTTGGTATGAATTTGAGTAAATGGATGCATGTCGCTTGAGACCTAACTTGGATTGAGGTGTAATTGCAATGCATTGATTGCCATGGCATAGATGTTGAGCTTGGTGAGTGAAATGGTCGTCTAGCTAGGGCTGGTAATCTTTCTTCCACAAGTAACCCTATCTTGTTATGTGTCATTTTGAGTTTTCTTCCTCAATTTCACCTTCAGAGAATAGAAGTATCCAACCAAGGTGGGCTTATAATTTTGGTCTGTATAGCAATGAAGTCTAAATGTACTTTATCGGATATTATTGTCAGAAATTTGAATATTGTAAGAGAGCCTGTTTAGCTTTTAGTAATCTGCCTCGTGAGTAGTGAGTTAGGTGGTCTTTTCCTACCTGTTAAATAGACTCTATGTTCTATGTAAGATCATTTCTCGCATTTGTCGACTTTGTTACAGTATTATACCACCTTATGTAGAGGTGATGTTAGTTGACATATTATTCTAAAATTTGGCGATTTTTTTTCCTAATTTTGATTCATGCTTCATATCTGATCTTTGGATAGGGAAGGACCTTAGTTTTGTGAAGATTACAATCGTAAGGTTTTCTAATGGATTCAATAGAACAACATCGTTCTTTTCCTTTTTCTAAATTTTTTTACCTTTTGAGGCTTGTGAAAACGGTGATGGAGGAATGGATATTTTAGATTTATTTAGTGCATGTAACCTTAGAACCCTTCAGTCCATACAACAAGAACAAAAACTTAATTCCAAATGTTTGGGGTTAACTAAATGAGTTTTGTTCTTCCATTCAACTCTATTAAGAGTTATCTCCTCTGTTAATTATTATCCTATGTTGCATGGAAACATATACTAGAGAGGGTAAGGGTACATAACACGTAAAATTTATAAAAGATAAGTTACATCAATGCAGTTATATGTTTATGTATTGAATTAACAATTTCCATAAGATCAATATAATTTTATTATTCGCATGTTATGAGAACTACAATTCTTATAATATGTTTCTTTTAAGATGTGCATTATAAATTGAGAATTCACTCATTTTTGGACTATATACCCTAACGGTCCTTTAAGATTATAGCTCTGAATTGGGTGTGGACTAAAACAAACTGAACCTATGCTGAAGGATTCTCGGCAAGCGGATGTGTAGGATATGCGTCCAGAAGTGTATGATGAGCCTTCTACATCGAAACATGTATTATATAATCGTGTATGCTTTGAATATATGTATATGTGTATTCGAGAATGTTGGTGTTCAATACACGTAAAATAAGTGTTAGTTTTGGGTACAATAAGTGTCGGCTAGGGTATGAATTAATGATAGAAGTATGCACAAAACTAGCTATTATCATGTCACTCATTTTTTTGACTAGATACCTTGACGATCCTTTAAGATTATAGCTCTGAACTGGGTGTGGACTAACACAAGTTGAACCCATGCCGAAAGATTCTCAGGTAGCGGATGTGAAGTGTAGGATATACGTCCTAGAAGTGTGTGATGAGTCTTCTAAAACGAAACATGTATTTTATAATTGAGTATTCTTTGAGTAAATGTATATTTATATTCCAGGATGTTGGTGTTCGATACACGTATAATAAGTGTCGGGTATGGGTACAATAACTGTTGGGTACAGGTATGGCTTAATGATAGAAGTATGCACATAACTTAGCTATTATCATATCATTGTTCCACCCAAGTTAATTTAGGCTTACCTCTAGTCCTCTTTGCCCCATTTACCCACTTATTCTAACTGATGCATTTAGTGGCATTCACTGTATGACTAAGTTCTCTCAATTAATTATTTTTTTCATTTTCTACTCAATAGGAGCAAAGTCTGACCTCTTGCAAATGTAGTTATTCCTTATGCTATCCCTTAGTGAGTCAGTGTATACCGACAAGATCATTGCAACATTCTCATTTATTTCTTCATTTTGGCACATGTTTTATAATTGATCACCATTTGATCCATAAAGAATTGTTGGCCATATAGCTGGCTAAAATTTATCCTTCAATCTAATAAGTTTTCTACAGTTACATCAGACTCTTGTAGCACCACTCCCTTTGGTATTTGCAATTTTTTAATTTTTTGGTTTGATCAGAATACTAAAAATTTTGTTCCTAGTTGATCTGCTGCATTAACTGTTGCAGTGTATTAGAAAACTTAGTGGCGCTTCATTTAGTGATAGCAAAATAAGCAAACTAGGGATCTTTTTCAGATTGTTGTACTTAATGAACTTTCTTTCTTTTGGTTTAGTGAAAAAATCTACTTGGCTTATTTATAAACATAACATTTGAGGCAGTGTCGGGTATAATTTGACTTAGTAACTACTGTTAAAGGAGGAAATTCTTTTGCTTTCATGTGTTGTGATACAACACCCCACAATGGATATTAGCCTCCATTGTGCATTGATGATGAATAGACTTCTTCATTCCTTGTGACATCCAAAATTCTAGTATTCATCTTAATAACTTTTCGACACATGGTGTGTGTCGAATGCATGTAGTTAATTGAGTTTTATTGTTGTTGCTGTTGTACACCATAATAAAAGATAAAAAGGCATCGTCAATACGAATACAAAATATTCCCAGTAATCTATACTCAATCCTTGCTGCTTGAAGTAGATCTTAAGAATGTTTTTGTTATTAGGATATGAAGTCTTCAACTAAATGAAAATTATTTAAACATTAAGGTTTCATGTACAGATCAAATTGTTCTGATGCAGACATTTTCCTATACGTGGATACATGTAGGTTGGTGGTTGGTGGTTGCTACCAAAGGTTTACATGCTATGTCATCCTTTACTAGAATCACAACTAGGAGTTCATTCTTATGATATGGCTTTAAAAAATTTGTAAGGTCCTCATTGCTTTCTAGATTTAACATCAATACAAAATAGGATATAGAAGATCTCAACCTCTATGAAATAGAAGTTTTCAATCCTTCCACTGCAATATTTCATCCACTTCTTGCTTTTATGTAAGTTATTAGTTAGAAACGATAATGACATGAATAGACCTTTATAATGTTTTGTTGAACTAAGCTAGTATTATCTCACGCTTACAAATTGGAGTGTAAATTTATGATATATTTGACATCATATCAATAAATTGGCGTGCCTAATGTTCTTGAAATGCATGTCCATCCTTCTGCAATACTTACAATTTTCGAAGTTGCTATTTATCTCAAATCATATATGTAAGGGACTATTTTTTGTTCTTCTTTTATTAAAAAAGGAGCTATTTTTTTTGAGCATCTTATGTAATAGTTCTTTTAGATAGGAAATTAGAAATATGCAAACTCATGAGTCAAGTATACACAGTTAGATAGTTAGATGAAATATATGTATATAAGACTCCTTATATGTTGATTTTGGACAGTTATTCCAACATCCCATCTCCATGTCGGAGAATGAAACTCATGCTTGTTTCTATTGATTATCGATGTTAGCGAAATATCCGAGTCTGCATATCCACTTCGTTAATATGTATACCAATCAATATCTTAATAGATTTGAATACATTGATATTTTTACTTCACTTATAATTATTAGCATACTGTCCACAATAAGAAGTAATATATATGATTAATATATATCTCTACTAATTAGTATATTAATGACACAATTTGAATTTACTATGATAAGTATCTAGTTATCAATTGTGGCGAGTTTATAGAGAAGGTCATGGTATTCGCTAAATCTCATAGTCATCTAGATATCTTCACAGATTCTAATGTTCCAATAATTTCCTAAGTTTCAACTCGGGTACTATTTTCATGTGTCTATCCAGTATTGGAGTGGATTTGGGTGAAGGATAATATTTTTAGATATGAATATAGGTATAAGTTTTGTTTTTTGCACCATTGGATCTTTTTAGCCCTATTTGTAGCACAAAGAAGTCTCTTTTTATAGCCAAAGATTTGCGTGACCTTGGATTTTGAAACTTTTCTTTAGCAGAAATGGATTGAACGTGAATTATCTTTGCTGTATTAATTTTCTTCTGGTGAATAGACTAGCAATACATTCTTCAGACATCTTCGTTTGACAAAAAGTCTTTGATAACTATTGAAAACATCCTAAGTTGTATGGGTACTGGTACGGGTACGGGTACGAGTATAGGACACAATAAATTTGTTGAAGGAAATGCGATGATACGAATATGTAGATGTATGTTATGTATATTTTAATGTTTTAAAATAAATAATTTGCATAAGATCAATATTGTTTGTTCTTTTACATAAGCTCAATATTTAAGAAATTGATGTGAAGGGTAGAATATATGTTCAAGAAGTGTATGAGGAGTGATTTAAATAAAACATGTATTATATAATTAAGTGTATTCCTGAGTAAATGTATGCATATAATTAGAAGTGTCCAAGAAGTTTGCGTACGTGTTGGTTACGGGTATGACGTCCAGTTAGAAATACCTAGGTAACATAGAAAACATCTATTACATATGACCAACAAGGAGTTTCTAGTCAATTTAAGAGGGTGACCGATGGCAACGTTGGTACAGTATAAGCTATCCATTATTTGATATTGCATGCCTAAGTTACAGGGATCCATTTCGATCCTTTTGTGTTCCTTTATATATGACCGCAGTCTCAACAAATACAACTTGTAACTCTTCCATTTTGACATTTTGATATGTATTGTTGGCCCAAAGTAAAACCACCCTAGCCTAGACAAGAAAAAAAATAAGGGAGACACCATGAAGAGAATATCTAGATGGAGTTATTTGATATTAAGGTGGAGGTTATTGGGAAATTAGCAAAAAGAACTTCAAGTTCTCATTGAAATTTGAGGTTTGAATGAAGACTTAGAAAGTTGCTTTAGAAAATGAAGAACTAATTGGGTGATGAAGAAATCTAATTGTCCAACTTCACCTTTATATAAGGAGAGAGATGTTGTCATTTGCAAGAAGTTATCGAAGAAGATCCTTTAACTTAATCTGTCACGCCTTGTGTCTCAGGTACCTAGACGTAGTCCATGACAAGCCAGCTCGCTGGTGTGCCTATCAGCACTCCCAAGTTTTGATAGGTACATTTATGCCTACTAATTTCTACTATCGCCTGGCAATACACTAGAGCATCACTACTTCATATGATCGACTACTACATAACTTACTCTTGCATATACAACTCAACTGGCTTGACGTTGGCGGTGTAATATCTGGTGAGAAAGAAAGGACAAAGGACAAAAGGAGAAACAAAACCAGGTCCTTACTCATTAAAAAAAAACAATACACTTTAAGCCCGTGTTATCTTTTTTTTATTAAGAAGTGTACATAATAGATTGTGCGCTAGATCGATATAATAAATAACAATCTTCTTCATATACGCCTTCCATTGAAATTAGTGTACTCCATTCAAATCAGTGTACACTATCTCGTGAATCCCGCATCGACAATTTCCTCCTATTACCCATATTTGGTACACCAAGATCTAACGTAACCACTATGCACTAAACAATCTTGGCATTTCATCCATTGTGAGTATGTAGTCATTCGAGCTCAGTTCACACAATATACCTCCTGGTTCGTAGCATTATCAGCCGTACTTCACACAACTCATGACATTAGATCAGTAATTAGTTATCAATTATCACATTAAATACCCTCTTGATGTCATGAAGATAGATTTAACATTGTTACATTATAGTTCATCACTGTGTACATTTTCATAAAACACCTACCAATATACTCTTGGTTGGTCACATTATCTAGGACGAAGGTGTTTCAAATAGCAAGCATATAGCTTATGTCAGGTGTCAGGTAAAGATGTTAAAACACTTGCGTATTCAATTGACATAAGCACGTGATAGTATATTTTACTAGGTAATAGTTAAATAGGTGAATGTGAATGAGTGGTACATTAAAATATAGTCAATAATCCACAAAACATGTCAATGCCTGGTCGGGATGGTGACAGTAGTTGGTGGTCAACGCTTGGTTCACAGATAGTCGATGGTCACTTACTTGGTTGTTCTTTGTCGTACATCACATCGACGTCGTAGCTGTTTTCGTCCAGTTATGGATTTCTAGAGTTTTCGTAACACATAAAGATGATGGGATTATACATATTTAACATGGTTTGTGAAATACAATACTAATGTTTAGAATGCCTTTGCCTAGCCTGCCTAGGCGTGGATGGTACATTGGCCGCATACTGAGCGCCTAACGCCTGAGCGGTACCTAGGCTGTCTATCTAGGTTTTGGGAGTGCATAGGGGTGCGTGATTTGCCTACATGGATCACCGTTTTTAGGCATTGATCATGATTTCTTCTATTGCAGCCTCCATGTCCACCAACCTCCTCCAACTATGAACACCTCTACCTCTCCCGACCTTCAGCAAAACCACCACCACCACCACCACTTAAGATATATACTTAGATGTCAGTCCAACGCCTAAGCTTTCCATAACATTGACATTAACTATCAGACGTTGTGATTAAAAACTAAATATAGGAAAATGTCTAGGGCCCGCCTAGGCTATAAACGTCGGGTCCAATGCCTAGGCCGTCCTTTCTGTAACCTTGTGCAATACAAAAGATGTAATTTTTTACAAAATCCTAATTTATTGATATTCTAGTTTAACATGCAGGATTCATAGTTTATAGATCAAAGATGATATTTGTGATAGATCAGTGATAGAATCAAGATTAGGGATGAAGATCGTGCAAAATGCAATAAGAAAAACAATGAACGGAAGTATCAGTGTGTGCCTAATACTTATAAAGAAATACAAACAGCTGTTGAAGCAGTGCCATTGGTGATATGACAATCTCCTATGATCTCCAACTATCGTGTTCTCCTTCATCGACGCTATTGAACTCCGTCATTAGCTTTGATCTCACTGGCCATGAATGCATTGGTCTATATATACCTCTCTCTCTATGGGTTTGACATAAGAAGCAGGTGAGGGGAGGGTTAGTGATGTTTAGTTCTGCCGCATAAGGGAAGGAAAGGGGAGAGGAAGTGGAGGTATGACATGTTCTTGTAAGAGTAGGGTTTTTATGGAAGTGAGGTATGCATGTGCATAGAGGATGAGTCTTGGCGCAACGATAAGGTTGTTGCCTTGTGACTTGGAGGTCATGTGTTCAAATCGTAGAAATAGCCTCTTCGCTTGCGAGGATAAGGTTGCATACATCTAACTCTCTCCAAAGCTCACAATGGTGAGAGCTTTATGCACCGGGCTACCATTTAGGTATACATGGGCATGTATATACCCATAGAATATACTGATATGTTAGGTTTTATCTAGTGGGTTTCTAAGCAGATAGTTGAGATTCATTAGGTGCAGACGAGGACAGAGGATAAGTTCACATGAATTGTTGTAACCTATTAGACGCAGTATTACGTATTCAACTGATAGGTAAGAATATTAAAAGAACTAGGCTCATCCAAATAGGTGTATGGTGGTTGGTCTTGTCATGACGGTTTAAAAGATATCTACTTTGGTTAATGATAAATGATTTGTATTTGAATCTATAGGGGGTTTGTATACGACTGACACATTGAGGGGAACAAGGCATGATATGTATACCACTGAAATATATATTATGATTTTTATCCATTATTTACTTGTTTACTTTAGGGTAAGTTGATTTGACCAACATAGTAGTACTAGACCTGTTCATGAGACGAGGTACATCGGGGATTTAGAAGATTATAGACAGATGATGTAGTCATGAAAGAACTGTGGATCCCAAAATAGTTATGGATTCAAAGAACAACTAAGATCGTTGGATCACCAACAACAATGCTATGATGACAGTTTGCGTTTCTTTATATTAGGCAGGTGATTCTGCTTTCATTCCTTGTTTTCCTTGTTGTTTGCATGATTTTTACCCTTATTCTTGATTGTATGATTTTGATCCATCTCAATTATTATTTTTTATACGTTTCATGGTTATTCTTGCATTGTTTAGCTCAGTAATATACATATTTTGCATGTTTTATAGTAGATTTAATGATAAACTAGGTTTTCGATAAATTAGGGATTTGTAAAAATTCTCTCTTTTGTGCTGCACGCAATTCACTAAGTTAGATATGTAAAATCACATCATCTGTGTGAAAAACACGAAAGTATAATAGAAACGTTGACTAGGACAATGCAACAATAACAATGATGCGATGAATGACGAAGAACGACTCAGACTATAATAGTCAGTGATAACCACTGAGACTGTGTGAACAAGGTGGCGATCGTCGATTGGACCCGATCACGCTCACCAACTCAGAGCTTGACCACCAACCAAGGGCGTTAATGTTTAGCACATTAGGCATTGACCGCATACAATCCTGACCATGTTTTGTTGACCATTGACCGCATTTTGGTGTACTACGTATTTACATCCGTTTGTTAAACTATTGCATTATAAAATAGACTATTACATGTTTATGTCAACTGAAATCATCCTGCTGATGGTCAACTATTGACATGCTAATACTTGAATGAATATGCTAGCTGTTTGTGACACCTTGGTACTAGACAACATGATTGACCTAGAAAATACATGATAGTCATAAATTCAAGCAGAACTGTAGCTTAACAATGTTAAGGTTGTCTCCATGACATGAAGAGGGTATTGAATTCCATAATTGGTAACTTATGGAATGTCGTAAGTTGTGTGAAGTACGACCAATAATGCCACGAGAAACATGATGTGCGCATTGAGCTTGTATGACTAAAAGAATGGGATTGTTCGCTGTATAGTAATTAGTATTCGGTGTACCAAGTATGAGTAATAGGGGAGATGGTAGATGTAGGATTCAATGGATGGCTTAGACGGCTTTTAGACCGATTGAAATGGAATATGCATGCGTAGTAGATTGTTGTTTGTTGTATTTGCTATAACCATGATCTAGTGTGCAACATATCATGTATACTTCTTGATAATAAGATAACATAGGTTTAAAGGAGGGTTTGTATGCGATTGCTACATCGAAGTTGGCGGGGCAAGATATAGTACCCGGAAAGTTCATGTGTTCTAGTCTGGGTTAAAATTGTTTGATCTGCCAAGGATTAGTCCAATGGCTCTAATAAGTAGATGAAACCACCTTCCTATGCATGGGGAGAAGTTCAAGGAAATGATAAGGTGGTGATTATAAGTGACATTTATATTTGTGGGATTATTAGGTTATTTTACATTTTGGGCATTTTTGCGCAAGGGTAATAATGGCATTATGGTTCTACCTATCTTGTATTTACGACATGAAAATATGCACCATATTATATTTTTGGGATTCCTTTATTGGCCTGTCAGTCGGTCTAGCATTTTGCATATTCCCTCCAATCTATGTTGCACGGACACAAACACAGACATGGACATAGGTGTGCATATGGAACACGAAGAATTTGTAAAAGGTAGGGTACAAGGATATGTCTGTATAATACATATTAAAATTAATAATCTATATGTGACCGATATTTTTTCATCATAAGTTATGAGAACTAAACTCCCTATACTATCTTTATGTTTCTCATACTGAGTAGAGTAGATCATAATTCATAAATTGAAAAACCACATATTTTTAAACTAAATACCCAAACAACCCTGTAAAATCATACTTATAAAAAATCATACTTATGAACTAGGTATGTGCTTAAATGAATCCATCCCGAGTCAAACGAGTTGCATAAATTTGAGATGAAATGTACTATATACGTCCAAGAAGTGTCACGAGTTTTTAAAACTAAAACATGTGTTATATAATTGAATACGTGTTTGGATAAATGTACATATATGTTCAAGGAGTGTCCAAGGTGTGTAAGACATGAACATAGATACAGAATGTGTTGGACACGGATACGGGAGCCTAAATGAAGTGTCCAAGTAACCAAGCCTCCAACTAACAGTTTATGCATGTTGTTCCTTTGGCTTTACTATTTTTACTAATGTATTTAACCCAAATTTTGCATTTTGTTGTTTGACTGTCATACTTGTTTGTTAGTTAGAAATAAATAAATATCTATTAAACATTGCATTATACAATCTATAAGTATGAAGTTTTGGAGTATAGAATACATTTTTTTCCTTTTCAGGGTTGTGCTTTATATAATCATATTGTTAAGAAGGTAGCCTAGGAAAAAATAAACTTCCCTTGTACTATTTTATAATAGGATCTATATCGTCATAGTAAATTAATATTTTAGAACATTTTACTTTTGCATTGTCACAGACAGTTTTCTTCTTTTCCTCATGCACTATAGAAACATCTTAAGCCTTTTAACCTCCCCTATAAATTTGAAAGTATTGATCTACATTGTTATCATGTTAAAAGCACGTGTATTTCTCTTATGTGTTGCCCTCAAATAAAAAATAACAAAGAGGAAAAAATGTTGGCCCCACATGACATGAACTACCACTTATGTAGTTATCTTTCACTGTTTTTGTAATGCAAAATATGGCAACATAAAGGAAAGACCTCCTGTATTGCTGGTAAATAATTAGGCTTGTTCAATGTTTTTGAAAAACTTGTGCTCTTTTGGGCACCACACCTTGTGCTCAAAGCTTAGTCGCGTGGGCTAGCGCTTAAGCGGCAGATAGACGTTTTTAAGAACTTTAGATATCAAGGCCGGATTGCTTCTACTGTAATTAAAGGTGAGAGATTTACCACTATGTAGCAAAGAGAGCGGCTAGAGGGAGCCATCAAGAGAATAAATATTTTTTTTCGAAGATCACAATCATATCATTACTGTTTTATCTAGGATAGATTTGGATATTAAGTTCTGGTCCGATCCATTTTGATCCGTTTTGTTCTCTTTACCCTTTACTATGCTTAAGCAGGTAGCGTACCCGTTCTTGATGCGATGTCGTCCTTCTATAAGCGGCCCATCTTGCTTAGATGCTTCGAGCACTTATGTAAGCGGCCTTAGTGCAGTTTAAGCAGTCGCAACATGGGCGAGCGTGCTCATTTTAAATAATGGGCTTGTTTATTAACTGCAATTGGGCCTGCAGCTGCTCAAATGAAAGAGTTCAGTTGTAGCTATTTGCTTTGCTGCAGTTCACTCTAGTTGCGAAAGGGGATCACTTCCAGTAAGCAACTAGAAATCCTAGGTATTATACACTTACAAAGTTGTTTCAAATGTGATGATGTGTCCATTCAAATGAATCACTAATAGTCGCAAGCAAGGTTTTAAATATCGGATATCGGGGACATATCGGATGGCCAAAATTCATATCGGATTGCGGATATCGGAAAAATATCGGGGATATGTGGTAAATATCGGAATGCCATAATGAATGTTTGCATATATAGTATAATGCATTAAAATATAATCTCAACATATGTAATAAATTTAAGCATACAAAATATGAATAATATATGTTTAGGATCACTATCAACCTTCTAAAACAAACAAAAGTGTAAAGCAACGTTGCAACATTCGATCTGCTTTTTTTAGGGCAAAATGTCATTTGATATAATGGGGAAAGCTTGATATCTTGCCCAAAAATTCCAAACAAGGTATATTATTTTGCAACAAGCTATATAAAAAGATATATTGGTTCACATATCGGCTAATATATCAGCCAATATATCGGCCATATCGGGGATTTATCACTCAAAATAGCCAAAAAACGGTAAAGGATATTTAAAGACCATATCGATTGCGACAAGCCCTGTAAAAGGATATATCGGGGGATATATCGGGCCATGTCGGGGATATTTAAAACAATGGTCGCAAGACATAAATTTTGAAGTTTTGGATGGAAGTTCAAACTAAGATTGGAGGATGATCTAAGACCACGCAGTTGCAACTTGCAAGCTTGTTTCAAATGTGTCAATGGGTTAAAGTACATGAAATCGTTGCCAATTTTGAACTTTTGGAGTGACTTTCAAGTTGAAGGATGACATAAAAAAAAATCTAATATCGCTTTTGTAAGTGGATGAATTCAAACAATACAAATATTTGCTATCACATATTTTTTTGTAAGGATGGTTGCTTCAGGTCTATTACTAGTTGTAAGCCCAGAGTTGCAGTGAAACATTGATTTGCATTCGATTAACATTATTGTTTTTTATATAATTGACATTTATACTAAATAAGGATCAGATCAGTGTTACTTTCATTTGTATTCACGTCTTTGTAAAATTGAGATCTATATATTTTTATTTAAGCTGCCCAAAAACTTTCATTTTTGTAATTCTCATCAGATCTTTTTTGTTTAGCCTCAATTTATGTTCAGTCAAATGACTACCTTTGGAGGGAGTCAGGTTTGAGGGCAGCCTAACTCCCAATATTTGACTTCCATTCACATGTTGATCCACCTACTCACGTGCCTATAATATGGTAGTGATTCTTTAGCTTACAATAAATAATGCCTTACGATAATAATACCTTACAATAATTACCTTATCCATATCTTGTAGGATCTAATCCCACCCTCTAATTTGGAACTTGAACTTAATCATCAATGCATAGATCATCAGTGTTTGATAGTTGGTCATGCCCTTCAACTTATGAGCACTGTTAAAAGTAACATGCCTAAAGTACATCGATGTAGGGGGGTCTATCCCTAAAAGGTTAGAGCCTACATCACCTATGAAGCGCAAAGCTCCATGAAATATTGACCAATCATTAACCCTCCCGTTTTTTACAAATTAGGCTTAAACCCTAGGGATAAGGTAGGGACTTTTGATAAACCTTAACATTTTTTAGAAATTAGGCTAAAATCCTAGGGAAAAGATGGGGACGTTTGATAAACCCTAGCTTGTACTAGATAAAAGGTCAATTGGTGGTAGGACACCCTTGGTCAGTTTTTGTGGTCATGTAGAGGCATAGTGTAAGCTCACTCTATGATGGAGCAAACCTTCACAATTCTCCTACAAAAAATGTCTAAAAGAGGGGAAAGGTTAATATGTTTTTTATCAGGGGATTAGGTCTAGCCCGATGCATACATATAGCAAAAGAGCAAAACAGAACACATCATTCTGGAGAAAACTCCTTGCTATATCCATAAACCTTTCATTTATTTACACAGCCAGTTCTAGTCAGGACATATTCTATGACTTGCAATGCCTCAAGAATGTTCTTTGGAAAGAAGGGTTATGTTAATATGAGTCCTTGTATTTTTCCATTTAATGCTGGAATATCACATTGCAGTGGCAATGGTTTATCATTGAATACCAACCCTAGAAACAGTTAATGCAGTGGCAATGGTTTATCATTGAATACCAAAGCTGGAAACGTTCAACCATATGGTTTTTATTGTCGCCGAATTTTCCTAACTACACTAATTCATGTTGATTCTCCTGTTTTCTTTTTTTGTTTTATTTCTTTCCTTGTGATGAAATGCTTCCAAATAGGTGCTAGCAAGTGGTTCCATTTTTCATGGATACCATGATAACTTCTAGATCTCACATTTATACACGTAAGGGTTTCCCTAATCTCTCTGATGGTAAGGGGGTATCACTCTCTCAGATGGTAAGGGAGTATCATCTTCATGTTCTTCTTCACATGAGTTAAAAACATTCTTCTTGTATGTCAGTATGTGTACCGATGAGGCCAATGTGATTGATAATCATAAAGAATCTGAGGGTTGTCCAATATTAATGCATTAGAAATCTCAACTAAGCCTTTCACATCGGGAAAGAAAATAGTAGTTCCTAATTAAGGCTCTTGAAGCTATTGATGGTTGCACAATTTTACTACGCATGCGTATTAATTCTGGATTCCCTGCTCACCTGGCCCTTCTTGGCATTATGACAACTAGGACGGAAGTTGACACCAACTTAAAAGTCGGTTAATGTTGAGTGGTGTTAATGAGCTTAGTTGCTCTACCTTCTTACCGTTCTTTATAGTATTTGTGGGAAAAATTCTTATACAGTGAATTTAATGTCATAACTTTGATTTGATGAAAAATAATTCACCATGCCTTGAGAGACATTATATTATGAGAGGATTGGGTTTGGACATTATGATCAGCCATGTCTACCAATGGAGATGGATACAAATAAAGTCAATACATTCTCGATAGATCTTATTTGTTTGATGACATGTACAGGAAAATATTCACATATATAAATGGGCTATCTTCTATTCATTTTAGCTTTTCTTATCCTGTTCTAATGTGAGATGAAGTGTGAATCATGTGCCCTTTTTTTTTGCATGTTTGAGAGTTTCAAGTTAGTGACAGCATTAATCTGTTTTGTTCTATTCTTATGTCATCCGCTAACTTTGTCCATTGACATACAAATAGGTTGTAATCAACTTAATGTGTTTTTTGTTTAGCATGTTGATCACTTTAGGGTAGATACTTTCTAAAGCATATACACTGTAAGCCTTTCAGTTGTATTTCCTTGTATATTGTAAATGCAAAGATACTCCCCTCAATTTAATCACTATCTAGTGGTTTTTATTTATTTAATTTTGTGGTTGGTTTTCATATACACTTGTCTTGGTTGTCATCGTCCCATCTCTTCAGTAGTAGTGAACATTCTTTGACTGTAGCTCGCTCTGTATGTATTAAGAATGTATCTGCGATTTCTTTCAGGCTTTCTTGTCAAATTCTTCCAAAGTTGTCACTGGTTTAGCTTGTCGGTACTGAGCTGTTGGTTTTTTAGTGCTTATTCACCATTTGATCTATTTGGGCTAGGTTTTTCAGTTTGTGTATGTGTTGTAATTACAATTCTACTCCACCTGCTCTGATTGAAACCTTGTTCATTTAGAATGGTTGAAAGAATTCTGAAATAGTTGGTGTAAGACCCTAATTTGGTTGTTATTCTGAATAAATTCTTCTATGCAAGATGCTAACTTTATTTCATGGGCAATGCTATTTAGTGTTTTCCTATTTAGTGTTTTCCATCTCAAGTATGATCCTGAAGGTGTTTTGGATTCTATTGCAGTTATTGCAAATAGTTTCAGCAAGAAACTATGCTTACGAACATGCGCGGAAGTATCATATTTTGCCCGTGTCATGGAAGGAAGCAGTACAGAAGAGACCGTAGAAGTTGGTTCTAGCAGTGCTGGGGAATGGGAGAGCCTGGAGAGAGAACACAGGGCATATTCCTATTTAAGTCATTGTTTTGTCTTGACTATAGGAACTGGTGAATGCATTGCTGAGGCGATTCGTGCTTCCAGCACTGACAACTTTCCGGATGAGAGTATAGAGAATACGCTGATAGAGGCTGATCGAGTTCATATGCGACCATCTTATTGGTCAAGTCAAGGAGAAAGTGATCCTGGAGTGCCAGAGACTTTAACCTATAGACTAGGCTCCAAGTTATGCATCATTAATGAAATAAATATACGACCTTTTGAAGGTCAGTATGTTATACAATTAGCATACTTACATGGATATGTTTTAATCATTTTTCTGAGATATTCCTTTCTTCTTCCCAGCATACTTTCAGTATGGCAGTCCGATATATTCATCAAAAGCTGTTAGATTTCGTATGGGTCATTCCTTATCATCCCAGAAAAAGGGGGAGGATTCTGTTGAGTGCACTGATGAGAAGTTCATGTGGACTTATGTCTCGCCAGAATTTCCGATGGCACAGGTATCGAATTGTTGTGCTAGTTTATTTCTTGAATGCTGACTTCCTATTAGCATCCTCCTGTAATAAGCTCCTGACTGGAAGCTCTAAACATCCCTTCTACTGCAGTCTTAATATTTTGCTGAGGTTGACTTTTTGAGGCATACTTAACTCACCTATCTTTTCTATGGACCAAAATCTAAGCTTCTGCATGGGTTACTTTTTAATCTGCTTTTAACATCATCCAGTTGCATCTGAACCTTGATGGATCCAATACCATCTTATGTACACTTCCACGGCATCAAAATTTTGAAGTTCTAGTGAATGTTGAAGGAGAGATCTTGTACTTTTGAAAAATTAACTGATTCCTCTTATACTTGCATGATGTTCGCTGCTAAGCAAAAGAGCTTGACCAGTTCGTCCATGGTAAGGTTATGGCCTGGTTTATTGTTTGATACTGGTTGATTGCATTTCCTAAGATAGATCATTAAAATTGCCAGTTGAAATATCCAAGTAGCAGACAGCTACCTGGGTCGAGTTGTGCAGTATGCAGTTTTGGCTTCCGTTGCTTGTATGTGTGCTTAATGAATGACTGAAAGCAATTGGATCTGTTATCTGACAATACAAACTTAGACTTAGCCTGATTATTGATTGCCTCCTGTTGACCTTTTTTTTAAAGCAACGACAAGCTTGGGTTTATAGTAAAGACGTTTTTTTTAATTTCAAAATATGCACTGGACTTGAGCCATACTTATACTCATCTTTTCTATGGACCAAAAATCTAAGCTTCTGCATGGGTTACTTTTTAATCTACTTTTAACATCATCCAGTTGCATCTCAACCTTGGTGAATCCAATACCATCTTATGTACCCTTCCACGGCATCAAAACTTTGAAGTTCTAATTAGTGTTAAAGGAGAGATCTTATACTTTTGAAAAATTAACTGATTCCTCTCATACTTGCACGATGTTTGCTGCTAAGCAAAAGAGCTCGACCAGTTCGTCAGTGGTAAGGTTATAGCCTGGTTTATTGTTTGATACTGGTTGATTGCATTTCCTAAGATAGATCATCAAAAGATCATCAAGATTGCAGTTTTGGCTTCCGTTGCTTGTATGTGTGCTTAAGGAATGACTTAAAACAATTGGATCTGTTATCTGACAATACAAACTTAAACTTAGCCTGATTATTGATTGCCTCCTGTTGACCTTTTTTTTTAAAAAGCAATGACAGGGCTGGGTTTATAGTAAAGACCTTTTTTCTTTAATTTCAAAGTATGCACTGGACTTTTCTTCAGGTCACCACTAAAGTACTTCCGAGGCAGGAGAATTAAACCATTTTATAAAATTTTGAACTTCTTTCCAGAATGGAAAAACCATTCAAATCATGTGTTGGTCGCTAACAATATTGTCAAATCATTTGTATGAAGTGGTACTTGCTCATAGAGGCTGTCCTTGGATGTGAGAGTTTAAGTACACAACATAGATTGGTGGTCTTAGACATATCTATTAAAAAGTGGAGTAGAAAAACTAATGTGAACAGATGACTAAGAACTAAATGGTGGAATTTGAAAGGAGAAAATTTAATACATTATAGAGATAAGATAATGAAAGAAATATGGAACATAGATAATGAGACTAATATTATGTGGAAGAGCATGTCTTCTTGTATTAAGAAGGTGGCTAAAGATATACTAGGAGAATCTAAAGGTTGTAAATTAGACGATAAGGAGAGTTGGTGGTGGAATGAGTGTGTGCAAAAGATTATTAGAGAGAAGAGAACTTTATATAAAGAGTGGCAAAAATGTAGGAGTAGAGAAAACTTAGAAAAATATAAACTAGTAAGGAAGGAAGCAAAAAGAGCAGTTAGTGAGAATAAATACAAGGTTATGAAAATGTTTATAAGAAGTTAGAATCTAATGAGGGAGAGAAATATATATATATATATATATAAGCTTACACAAAATGAAAGCTTTTCTTTTTCGATAATGTGGCAAATAACACAATTTGATTAATGATGTAACGCCGTAAAGATATTCAAATTACACGATCATTGCCTTTCTCTGATGTTGCTTCCCTTGGTAATCTCTCCTTTGCTGGTAATCTCTCCTTCGCTGCCACTTCCCTTGGTTGTTGCCTTCCTCTGTTGTCGCTTCACTCCGCCAAAGATGCCTCTGCCAAACTCCCTTCGCCTCTCCTCCCTTTAGGCCCTCTGGAGTGGGACGGTGATGGGCCCAAAGGGAGCAGAGGTGAAGGAAGGCAGGCGCGATGATGGAGAAGAGGTTACCAACCTCACTACAGGTAACAGAACTCTACTCAAAAGTAACAAATAATAGGTGTGGTTACGGGTACGTGACACGACAAATTTGTAAAATTGTAGGATACAAGGACATGACTATATATATATATATATAGAGAGAGAGAGAGCAATTCTTATGTCAACTTAAGTGGATGATCTACCAAAGTTTCTATCCATTCATATTGCCTAAGGATTCTTGCATGATATGAAGAGTCTTTTTATATATATAAATGAGTGGATAGAAACTTTGATGGATAAAGGCTTGGTGTCCACTTAAATTGACATAAGATCATCTCTCTCTCTATATATATATATATACATACTTGCTAAGATTAGAGAAAGAAAGAGTAGAGATTTTGGTAATATTAGGTGTATTAAAAGTGAGGATCAAAGAGTTCTAGTGACTGATAGGGAAATAAAAGAGAGGTGGAGGGGTTACTTTTATCAATTGTTTAATGATAACCAAACAAGTGAGCAAAATAGAGATTTTGATCATATTGTCGTAAAATTAGGATTAGCGAGGTTAAAGATGCTCTAAAGAAAATGAAAAGTAGATAAGCTGTAGGACCGGACGATATCCTATTGAAGTTTAAAAATGTCTTGTAGATATAGGCTTAGGATGATTAACTAAACTATTTAATAAGATTATTAAGATGTAAAAAATGCCGGATGAGTGGAGGATTAGTATTTTGATACCGATATATAAGAAGAAAGGGAATATACAAAGTTGTTCAAATTATCGAGGTATAAAACTCATGAGTCATACTATGAAACTTTAGGAGAGGCTAATTGAGCAAATACTAAGAAAAAAGATATGTATACCTGATAATCAATTTAGTTTTATGCATGGGAGGTCAACTATGGAACCTATACATATTTTGAGACAGGTTATATGGAGATATAGAGAGAAGAGAAAGGATCTACATATGATTTTTATCGATCTAGAAAAAACTTATGATAGAGTATCTTGAGAGGTATGTGATGGGTATTAGAAAACAAACATGTATCTAGTATATATATTGATGTGATTAAAGATATGTATGATAGAGTAACAACGAGAATAAGCACTAATGAAGGAGTGACTAAACCATTTCTTATTACCATAGGTTTATACTAATGGTCGACGTTAAATTCTTATCTTTTTACATTAGTTATGGACCAACTTACTAAGCACATTCAGGATAAAATCCCGTGTTGTATGTTATTTGCTGATGATATAATATAAGTTGATGAAACTAGAAGAGACATTATTTCTAAAGTAGAAAGATGAAGACAAACTTTTGAGACTAAATGTTTTAGTAGTAGTAGAACAAAAAAAAAAGGAATGCATTTTTAGTAAAAGTAGGAAAGAAAGAGAGTTTATGTTACATATTGATGACCAATAAATACCTAAAACTAATCATTTTCGCTATTTAAGATCTATCATTAGGCATGATGGTGAGATAGAGGATGATGTTGTGCATCGAATCAAATCGGGATGGTTGAAATGGAGGAGTGCTTCGGGAGTTTTATGTGATCGTAGAATATTAATAAAACGTAAGGAAAAAAAATTCTATATGACCGTTATAAGACCAACTATGTTTTATGGGTCAGAATGTTAGGTAATAAAAAAATAACATGTTCAAAAAATAAGTGTAGCAGAAATGAAAATATTGTGATGATATTGTGGGTATACATTAAAAGATAAGATAAGAAATGAGTGCATCCGTACTCCGTAGTAAATTAGAGGTTGAGTGTAGTAAATTAGAGGTTGAGCGTATTGAGGATAAAATGAGAGAAAATAGATTAAGATGGTTTGATCTTGTACAAAAAAAATCCCTTAGTGCACCGATTGGAAAAAATGATAATATTAGAGTTAATGAGGTTAGGAGATCTAGAAGTCAATCTAGAATGACTTGGTCAGAAGTAATTAAGAATGATATGATTAAGACTAACATAACGGAGGAAATGACCCGTAATAGAATGGAATGGAAAAATAGGATTCATGTAGCCGATCCCAAACATTTGGGGTAAAGGCTTGGTGGTGGTGGTTGTTGTTGTATGCTGTTCTTGAATGTAAAAAATGTGTATACACATTCCAGACAAAGAGAAATTGTAAACATGTATTGGTAAATGTGTATACACATTCCCGATAAAAGAGAAATTGGAAACATGTATTGGTTAGTCCTCTCTGCATTTTAAGGGATGAGACCTATGTTTTGTATTGAACAACTGTGATGGAATAATTATAAGATCAAGCACGCTTGTGGCTGTGCCGATATAAAAATAACTTCCACATGTTATTATGGAAGTTGTACAGTTTACTGTCAGTTAGGTATACAATTTACTGTCGAGTTCATTCGATGGTGGCTTGCCTGGCCTTTGAGAAAATTACGCTAGCGGGAGTAATTGCTTTTGTTGCTTCTTCTAGGATGAACTGGTAGTTGGTCTTGCTTTAATGTTCACTTTTCCTAGCCTGTTAAAACATACTTCCGAGGCCTCATGTGTGGCCATGAAAGTTATTGATGGTTGATCTGATTCACCAAGAAGTTCAGTTGGGTTCTCTTATGAGAGAAAAGTTGGTATCAGGCAGTTCAAGAATTTTGGGCCTTTTGTTACACCTCTTATATGCTTGAAGTTAATCAGTACAGAAAGTTGAAAACCTTTTTGAACTTTAATTGCTCGAGGTAGTAGTTAGTTTTACAGTTATGTGATGGAAGTGCAGTGTTAATATGATGCTAAATCTTGGCAAAAGCATTTTAATAGAGGTAGGACATAATAAAGACTTTCATCTCTTAGATTCCAGTAGAGCTGAAGCTGAAGCTGTTATGTGCTACCAGAAACAAGCCGCATAATGTGTTCTTTTTTATTGAGTTGTTACTTTGTCATTTCTTTTTGAAAATTTTATAAAATAAGTTTTTATTGCATGGTTTATAATTAGCTCCACTGCTTAAGATAAAAAACATATAATTTGACTATCGATCAGTGACCTTGGCCCCTTTTATGAATTAAAATCTTTTTTCCCTGATCTATTGGGGTTTTCCAACGTTGTGTGTACGTGTGCGCATGGTGTGCTCCCTCCATGGTTTTGGCTCCTGCCCTCCCTCCCACACTATCATGTATTAAAGATTGTATATTTTCTCTAGTCGCATTGTTACCTTCTGATTAAACGCATAGTAGGAAGTGTTTTAGAACATTGAATTGCTTTCTTTTAAAAGGTGTCTTTTGATTGGACTGTCTTCAAATACATTGTTTCAGCAAAATGAGTTGCAAACCTTCAAGCTTCCACGTCCGGTCATTTGCATTGGTGGAATAGTACAGGTTGAGCTGGTGGGTCGCATTCAAGTACAAGAAATGGATAACTTGTATTATGTATGGTGAGTTTCTGGACTTGGTTTTTCTGTAATATTATTGTTGTAGTTATGTGTATTCATATTCATATTCCTTACTGATCGACAATCCTACTGCTTTATGTTGGAATATCTATTGAATAATGCCATCTTAGTCATAATTTGTTACTACAACTTAGCTCTATCTGAACTTTTTTGTTGTGCATTTGTTAGTGTATGTCATGTCCAAGTGGTTGGTCGCCCGCTTTCCCCAGTGTTTGATGTTGATATCGACATGGCTTCAGGGAGTTCAGTATTAAAATATTTCCCAAAAAAGCGAGATGCTTGCATATCTCTTGAGGTTAACGAGTCTTCTAGCTGGCATCGTTTTGGCTTAAGAGAGAAGTTAAATCATTTGAGAAGTTTAAGGGGATGGAACCATTCAATTTTCAACTCTTTGCTCGGGGTTGTAGATAGTGACTCTGAAGAGGATGATGATGAATAATCAGGCTGATTGCTGGAGATTTTTTTATCTCCCTTTGCTTTTTTTTTTCCCTTCACTTCTTGCATTTTTTTCTTTTATTTATTTGGTTGTCTTCTTTTTCTTAGAGATGAGTATATTTTCTACTGAGATATGTATAATGGGAATACCCTTGTAGAATATGATTGTTCACGAGGGGGCATAATGCACGGAACCTGCGTTTGGTGGTATATGTTCCTATTATTTCCATTTGAGTTATTGTATTCAGGTAATAATGTAGTGAAGACCGCCTTATTGGTCAATGGAGAAATTGATTCTCAGATAGTGGCGATTTTGACATGCGGAGGCACATAGATAGTGCAGTTGATGAGATAAAGATTAAAGCATTTTAGAGATGGACTTGGCTTACATTTCCAAATGAAAAGCTTTAACTTTCTTCCTTTATTATTAACTACTAGTACTTATTTTTTTTGCTACACTAATCCCGGTTTTATTTGCTAAAGTAAATTATTTGAATTGCTACGATAACCAGTTTCTGCTACAATAGTCCCGTGTGCTATAGTAATTATTTTAAAAAAAAATGTCTACTTTCATGTTTGTTACAGTGATAATGTTACAGTAAATGTTACTGTAGTATTTATTATAACATGAATAGTGAATCTTGAGTTCTCTAATTTGTATAAAGGAGTAGATTGTACCATTTGACTGAGTAATAAGCGCTTCTGTTATTCAGTAATCCTTAATTGTAGAAATTCCGGCACACAGCTAAAATTGTGAGGACTGTTATGTGGTATGCAAAGATGTACCGGTAGAGATTCCCGCACATTCATTTGAATTTTCTTTTCTTCAAGGAACCTTGGTCTAGAATCACTCAAATTAAACTTTAGGGACTTGCGCTTTATTTTTGAGGTCTAGATTCAGGTGAATAGCAAGTGTCATAATACTTAATAATTAGAAATTTAGGATAAACATGCTATAGATATTGACTCCAAGCCCCAACCACTATGCCACTAACGTAGGAATATCAAAATGGATCCAAAACCAATTGCTCACTCATACCCACCCGTCAAATAAACGATCCAAACTTACTCATTTAATTAAATGGGCCATAAATGAGTGAGTATATTTTCTATTAAAGATAAATGGGTCATTAATGGGTGGGTTATTACCCACCCATTTGTCCATTTAGATTGATATTGTTTTAAAAACACCCTCTTCAACAATTACAAAATTTATTTTTAAAAGTTAAAAATTATAGAAAGCACTTAAAATGACTAACAACCCCTTAAAAATTTGAGATTTGCAAAAAAACACCCTCAAAGTTTAAAATATTATAAAAAGTCCTCAAGGTAAAATTATAAAAAAAACTATTAAAATTTTCTAACCTTACAGATGACACATGATATTCAAAAATTACCAACAGCCCCCTGAAATTTTATAATTTGCAAAAAATATCCTTAAATGTTGTAAAAAATAAGAAAAACACCCTCAAGACTTCAAAATTACCAAACAAGAACTAGAACTGTATTATTTTTTTGGTGCGTTAGTCAAGTAGAATTCTACTAGAATTAGAATTGGGATAATTGGTCATAATTATCCCACAAATTATACTACCTATATATAACCATAAGTTCTCCTCTCTCAAATTATCCCACACATTGGAAAGAATACAATTGGAAAAAAAAGTGAAACGCCGTCTCCCTCCCTCTTGGTTAGTTTCTCCGCCTAGAAAATTTTTCTGTCATGAAATCAATCATCCGTTTATTTTTCTGTCTTTACTTTGTTTTTCTGATGATTAGATCTTTTATTATTATCTTCAAGATGTATTACTTTATTGATAGCTTTTTGACGTTAAATTACTTTATTATTATTTGTTTGATCTAAGTTTTCTCTCCACAACAGTGGTTTAGGTTAAGAATATAGTGTTGGTGGGTTAGTGCTAAAGATATGCGGGCTATTTATGTTTTTTTTATAAGTTAGAAAGCAACTTTGCGATCACATTGATGATTAGATGTTGAATGGTTAATGGTGATATCTATTATTATTAAATCGGCTCAGTAAATTGATTGGGATATTTATAGTTCATCTGTCGATCATCTGTTTAGCGGCCATGGATGATTCCTGTGTACATTTCATTTATTTGCTGATATGGTTTCAGCGATCATGATGAGATTGGTCCAAAGGGTTAATGACTGAAAAATGCTTATTTTTCTTTCTTTATGATGTTATGAGATTTGAACTTCGACATTTATGATCCTCCGCTAGAAGCTCCACGAAATGTTCCTGATGTAGACAATGACTCCGATAAAGAAGACGAGTTATAGACTCAACGAGCAGCTATAGGAGCTTGGAGAAATTCTATGGCAAATGCCATGTGAGATAATAGAAGCCATGTGGGATGATGGAAGTCGAGTCACTCTAGGGATTTAGATTTTTATTTATTTATAAATTATTTTATTATTTGAGATAAATAGTGATGCTTTATTGCATTATATTTTATAGTTATTATTAGAATTTACTTATCAATATTATATTATTTTTAATATACAATTATTTACAATAGTAATTTATACCCACCATTACCCCATCAAATTATCCTACCAAATTATGCAACTTCATAATATTATCCATCATTATCCCACTAAATTATCCTGCCAAATTATCCCACTTTAAGAATTACCCATCATTATTCCACTAAATTATCCCAGTGTCAAAATATTATCCCACTTTACCAATTATCCCAGTTCTACTTAAAAAGTTATAGGTGGCTAACACCCAGAGTTTTCTAAATTTGCAAATGACACATGAAATCTAAAAAATATCAATAGTCCCCTATAAATTTAAAATTTGTAATTAACACTCACAAAGTTTTAAATTTTTACAAAAACACCCTCCATAGTTTAGAATTACAAAACCATCCTGAAATTTCAAAACCTACAAATGACACATGAAATCAAAAAATTACTAGCAGCCCCCTGTAAATTTATAATTTACAAAAAAACCCTTAAAGTTTAAAAATTGCAAAAAGCACCCTCAAGAGTTCAAAACTACAAAACAATCTTAGAATTTTCTAAACTTGCAAATGACACATGAAATCTAAAAAATTTCGGTAGTCCCCTATAAATATCAAATTTGGAAATAACACCCTCAAACCTTTAAAAATTGCAAAAAACACCCTCAAGGATATATAAATATAAAAAGTAGGCGCTCACAATATTAAGGTTAGGTACTTTTGCTATGTGTGGATATTGGAGAATACACGAGAATTTGGTTAAGGTTTTGGTTAATCACTATATGATATAATGTTTTAGTAAAATATTATATCTTTGTCTTTCAACTCCCATTAGTGAATAAAAGAAGTAATCAATTTATTAATTTTTAGAGGTATTTAGAGGTATTTAGACATTACAGTCTTTCACTAATTAATCCATCCTGATTTAATTCAATGAGTGGCGTTATCCTTAATCTCACCATCATGACGACGAATGATTGAACCTAGATAACGAAAATGATTACTCAGTTATTTCTTGACCGTCCATTTGTACTATACGCTTATTCACCTTCACAGGTTCACTAAATTACATTTCGTGTATTCTGCTTTACTTCCACTAATTCTATTAATGATAAGCAACTGTTGTGTGTAATAAAATTATACAAAAGGTGATCCCAGGAATTCCTTTTGGTAGTTATTGTCCATATGTTGTCGATATGCAAACATACGGGATTGATGTAGTAATTTGAGAACTTGCTTGCATAATCTCATAGTATATGACATTATGAAATCATAGTCCAATCTGTACCCACAGGCTAAATGCTAAAAAGTTAATCATATGTGATAACTTAATAATGTTTATCTGTAGTTGGCAAAGCCCCACAAAAGAGATTTTTCCAAGTAGTCGATTCAACTAAGAAAGAAATGTTTACATAAAACCCACTGGAAGTTTATAGAAACCCCCCTGAAAGTTTGCAGAAAACCCCCTGAAAGTTTATAAAAACCCCCTGAAAGTTTACAGAAACCCCCCCTGAAAGTTTACAGAAAACCCCCTGAAAGTTTACAGAAACCCCACTGAAAGTTTGTAAAAAACCCCCTAAAAGTTTACAGAAACCCCCCTGAAAGTTTGCAGGAAACCCCCTGAAAGTTTACAGAAAACCCCCCTAAAAATTTACAGAAAACCCCCTCAAAGTTTGCAGAAAACCCCCTCAAAGTTTGCAAGTAGATCCCTGAAACTTACATATGTATAGAAGCATCATAATCATAACTAAATGGGTTATTGGGTCACCCATGAACCATCCATTTAGTAAATGGGTGGTTAAAAAGTGACCCATTTAGCAAATGCTAAATGAGTCATAAATGATCAAGTGGTCATAAATGTGCCCACTCATTTATGACCCAACCAACACCCAACCAAAACCACCCATTTGACATCCCTACACTAACGGAAGATGCATGATCACTTTATTACCAACAAGAAACCATGTTGGTCATAGCAATGAAGTTGTGCATTGCTTCTCAAAGAGAATAGCTGGTTTAACAACTCTGTACATGGTTTATACTATACAAGGTTACTCTCTTATAAATTCAGGTTATCTGGCCTCAACTTTTTTCGGTTTTTGGCTTATATTTGTTGCTAATTATTACGCTAGAGTCTATTC
This sequence comes from Asparagus officinalis, assembly GCF_001876935.1. NCBI lineage: Eukaryota > Viridiplantae > Streptophyta > Magnoliopsida > Asparagales > Asparagaceae > Asparagus > Asparagus officinalis. Next base: position 127,880,172 of record NC_033797.1, on the reverse strand, counting down.
AAGATGCGTGATTCATTCATAGGCCTTACAATTTCTTGACTTACTTGTGTTGTGCAACAGCTCACAATGGTGGACCACTACAACTATGACAAAATAATAATAATAATAATAATAGTAACAGAGAACATAGTAATGAATATTAATCTTTATGGGATTGGATGATGACAAGCTGTTCAAGAGAAGCCTTGAGCATAATTTGCCATTGAAATCTCAGCTCTTCCTCTACTATTTCCCCTCTGATACAAGTGAATTACTTTCCCAATTTTCATAGAACAGAAAAATAAAATGATCTCGTCACTTAGAACACTGCTCATGAAATTTAGCGAACAAACCTGTGCTTAGCAAAACAACACACGAAATTTTCCAGCATACTTGTTGCTTTGTCCCGACGATTAATCACTTGAAAGAGACTACAGAACTCCAGCATCGTTTGACTATAACTCAAACCGCAATTTACATAAGATAGTTATTTTCACCACAACTACTAACTCAATGGCAATGAAACAAATGACTACAACTTACAAAAGTTATTTAATATTTGATACGACTACAACCTCAATTGCAAACAAACCGCTTGTACTGTACGGTAACTACTTTTTATAAAAGATTATTTACATTTTGATATTCTACGGTATGATTTAATTATACGGATGACCCATGGTCTGTGTATCTACACGTATAATCCTAAGATTACTAAGTGGGAATACACGAGTAACCCTAATGAAAGTAATCTTAAAGTTTCTCAGGATTAAGCATATAGCCTCAGTCAATATTCTCAAAGTTACCCATGTAAATACATAAATCTCAGTGTCACATATGTAACTAGAACATACCATAGTGTACCAGGATGTTAATAATCCTTTTATAAATTGCAAGTGCAACTCAATCCCAGATTTTCACTGACCAAACAATCAATTAGTGTATGTAGGTAAGAGATTGTTCTAAAAAATAATCAATCAAACAGGATCTCTAATTTATTAAGTATCAATCAGGACATAAATGAAACCTGTACACTCAATCCCAAACATCTGACATCTTAGTACTAAGGATGGCAACATAACTAACAAATTCCAAACCTAAAGACTATCTGAAAACTACTATGTACAAATTTGTATGTCCATAATTCTTTACAGTTGACACCCTATATCTTGAAATCTTTACAATTCCTCACAATTGAATGTTACCTTCGGCGATTAGTTGCAGTATGTCCTGATCCAATTCAGTAAGTTGCAAGTCCTGTTGCATCCCAGGCTTCTCCGTATTAAAGCTGCCAGTACTGCTGGAGGAATTGTTGTGGTTAGAACTAGGTTCAACAGAAAGAGATCGTTGAGATTCTCCTTTGTTATTCTTCGATTCCTGCAGGAGTTGCTCTATGACATGCCGCTGCAAGTTCTGATTCACTTGAGAAGCCTCGTGGTTATTCGTCTGATGACAAGTTGATGAACCATTGAAGAATATTGATTTTGTAGGGAATGGATCGGGTTGCGGCAGAAGTGAATCATGAGTTGGAGAGGTTCTGTGAAAATATAGGTAATTGTTTGGTTTAATTGCAGGATATGGAGTGTTATTATCGATGTGGGCAGCTGGGAGGTTATCCGTTGCGTGGTTGCTGAGACCTGTAACCATTCCCATCATGTTATTTAGAATGATTTGATCAGATGAAGTAAAAAAGCTTATATGACTCACCATGTACTGCATTTCTTGCATCCTTTGATGCTTGGAGATTAGCTGCAGCCTGCTGTGAGTAGAACTTCAGGATCTCTGCAAATTGTTCCAGTCTTCAGTTAGTAATGGTGATCAAGAAACTGAGAATATATAGCAGAGAGTAGAGCTTCTTTATCGTACTTACTTGGGGGGGTGTTCAAGAAGAATATTACTGATTTTTATCTTCAATTAATAATTAAACAAATCCTGATTTCTAGACTAGAAATTTTGACGAGAAAGGGAGAATTAAACCCAACATCATGCAAATTAATTAGGGAATATATAGAAATGACATCATGCAAAACCAAATATCTTTGAACAAATGACTCATTCTTTAGTTGAGACATGCCCGCTTCCGAATCAAGAGCAATTACTCTGTATACAAGTGACTAACGCTATGTATCATAAAAAGGTAAAAACTTGCAGAGACAATATTGGTTTGATGAAAGAGGAAAATGATAGTCAAATACTTGCATACCTATAGGTCCAATCTTGTTCTCCAGGCTAAAATCAATCAAGTCTTTCATACTATTTACGACCTGTGATGTCTGTAAAAATATAAAATTGAATTGTCATGATTAAAAGCCTCTCAAATATAAATCCTCAAAACCCAATTTCAAATTTTCGGTAGAAAGCAATATCAAATCCTTACTTGCAAACATCGCATGTAACTTTTGGAGAACCCAAGGTCATCTAATGGATGTAACTCGAGGTTACTCAGAAACTGACATACTGCTGACATGGCCCTAAAGGAAAAGGTCGAAAATAACGTTGAGGCATGTAACTCAAACCTAATGTAAGTACACAACATGATTAAAAAAAACAGACGAATGTTTGAAACAAATTGAAAAAAGAGTTAACCGATCGATAATGTAACTAAGAGATAAAAAAAAAAGAGCTTCTGATCCGGAAAAGGGCAGAGTACAAGAGCAACAAATGAGAACAGTCCCAGTAGCTGACAGTAGATAATGGAGCTCTAGCTTGACAACCCAATCCCGCAAACAATGAAACTAGTAGAGTAGCCCATCACCATAGAATACACATAAATATGTTGATAAAGAATAAGTGCAATTGCCCAGTGCCTAGTTATTAGAAACTTTAGAATTATGAGCATACACAAATTAAGGAAATTTTAGAATTATGAGTGTTCCAATTAGTACATCCCTCTTCCGTCAGTCGTAAAAGAAATTAGCCCGATATTAAACTATAGCAATAGCAACTAGGAACAAAGCCGTGCCCTTATTATTTGAGGCATGCAACAAGCATATCATAGTTTACGCACTACCAAAATGTTAAGGAGAGCAAACTTGCTCTGCCAGAATAATAACTGGGGAATAATGACGAAATAGAATACGAGAGCAGTTTCAGCAGATGACTGAGATTTAGGATTGCTGATATAACCATCAGTCGGCTTCGACAACTTGAAGATATAGAGTATATGTTTTTATTTGAAATGTTAACTGCACTCACTCGTTATAACTAGCTTGCAACGCGAGTGGGACTCCAGGTGTTCTCTTCTTACTCACAGCGCATTGATATTTATGAGCAGCCTGCAACAACAGGTTCACCTGGGAAATAAAAGTAGTCCAAGCAGTTAACAGTGGTAAAATATATTTCCTGATAAATTATTTTTACAGCAGGGAAGAAGAAGATGCAGATACAATACTTTGCTATAAAATTGGCAATAAGGGAGAGTTCTTATGCAAAGTTGAATTACTCCAATTTGGCAAATCCATAAAGTTAGAATTGAAACTAACTTATTCCTGTAAGACCTGCGTTTGATTGAAGAAAAGTACTTCTAAACATTTATATGATATATGAATGATTGGAAAAAAAGAAGCTCACAACACTTCCTCAGATGTTTATAAGTCCATCCTAATTGGACCAAATTTCAATCTGTACTATATTCAGAACATATTTGAAATGTCAAAATGCTGAGCCTTAAAGATGTTCTCCGAGTCTTAAACCATATTAAGAGCATCTCCAATCACTCTCCAAAATCTACATCCTCCAAATTTGGAGAGCGAATCCTCTCCAATCACTCTCCAAATTTGGAGATAGTTCACTCCAAATTTGGAGAGTGAAGCAAGAATTTGGAGAGGCTCTCCAAATCACTATTCAAACTTTTATTATTTACAACTTTACCACTTTCAACTATGTAATTTCTTAAAAATTACCACTTTACCATCGTTCTTGGTAATTTAAATTAGATGTTTAATTTTAAATAAATATAGTTAAAAAATTATTAATCTAATTTTCAAAATAATTATATATTTGGAAAGGTCTCATCGAGATCTTCAAAATGAAACTAAGATTAATTTATTTTAATATTATTATAAAATTATTATTTTTTAAATTAAATAAATAAGTTTAAGACATGAAAACTTAAATATGGGGATCTATTTAACTTGCCCCATAAGAAAATACAAGCATAAATTATAATATTTAAATTACATTCCTTCATTGTTATCATATTTTATGTTTGCGACCTATGATATGTTGTACTAGAGGTTTATGTTTGCTTCCTTGTTCTATCGATGTATACTTTGTCACTATTATTTCAGATTTTATTTTTTAATATGTTGTATTGGATTATTAATATTGGGTTCATTTTAAAGCTCCCGTCGACACCTTTCTAATGTTATTATTTTTTCCCAAATAAATTATTAAAAATAAAATTATTAATGTAAATCATATCCAACATTATTAATTTATATGACTTTTTTTGATAAAATAAAAATAAAAAAATATTTAGAGAGTGTGGGTTGGAGCAAATCTCCAAATTCCACTCTCCAAATTGAAATATTCTAGGAATATTTCAATTTGGAGAGTAGGGTTGGAGATGCTCTAATACTGCAGAAAAGCCCTAAACCAAACTATATCAAACTGGTTGATCATAAAATAACACAAATTAACAGATTGCCTTACCCCCCTAAAATAAGATACATGTAGAAAACTTAACATAATGAACTTCAAATGACCACCTTGAATATTGACCATTACTGCAAATAGACATAAAGGAAAACGAACAAATTTTCAAAACAGCCCCCAAAAAAAATTTAATTTTCAAAATCGACCTATTTTTTTTATTTACCAAAATCGACCCGGTTTTTGCCACGTGGGCTTAATGACGTTCCTAAACAGTCGAGGTTGGCAACCCCGACTGTTTAGGAGGGTGTTAAACCCCAATTAATGTCCTTAAACCCGAAATTTGCATGTCCTAAACAGTCGGGGTTGCCAACCCCAACTGTTTAGGAACA
>NC_033797.1:127868275-127873971 GCF_001876935.1 Asparagus officinalis | reverse complement strand
TATTATAACTTTGCCACTTTTAACTATTTAATTTCTTAAAAATTACCACTTTGTCATCATTCTTAGTAATTTATATTAGATGTTTAATTTCAAATAAATATAGTTAAAAATTATTAATCTAATTTTCAAAATAATTATATATTTGGAAAGGTCTCATCGAGATCTTCAAAATGAAACTAAGATTAATTTATTTTAATATTATTATAAAATTATTATTTTTTAAATTAAATAAATAAGTTTAAGACATGAAAACTTAAATATGGGGATCTATTTAACTTGCCCCATAAGAAAATACAAGCATAAATTATAATATTTAAATTACATTCCTTCATTGTTATCATATTTTATGTTTGCGACCTATGATATGTTGTACTAGAGGTTTATGTTTGCTTCCTTGTTCTATCGATGTATACTTTGTCACTATTATTTCAGATTTTATTTTTTAATATGTTGTATTGGATTATTAATATTGGGTTCATTTTAAAGCTCCCGTCGACACCTTTCTAATGTTATTATTTTTTCCCAAATAAATTATTAAAAATAAAATTATTAATGTAAATCATATCCAACATTATTAATTTATATGACTTTTTTTGATAAAATAAAAATAAAAAAATATTTAGAGAGTGTGGGTTGGAGCAAATCTCCAAATTCCACTCTCCAAATTGAAATATTCTAGGAATATTTCAATTTGGAGAGTAGGGTTGGAGATGCTCTAATACTGCAGAAAAGCCCTAAACCAAACTATATCAAACTGGTTGATCATAAAATAACACAAATTAACAGATTGCCTTACCCCCCTAAAATAAGATACATGTAGAAAACTTAACATAATGAACTTCAAATGACCACCTTGAATATTGACCATTACTGCAAATAGACATAAAGGAAAACGAACAAATTTTCAAAACAGCCCCCAAAAAAAATTTAATTTTCAAAATCGACCTATTTTTTTTATTTACCAAAATCGACCCGGTTTTTGCCACGTGGGCTTAATGACGTTCCTAAACAGTCGAGGTTGGCAACCCCGACTGTTTAGGAGGGTGTTAAACCCCAATTAATGTCCTTAAACCCGAAATTTGCATGTCCTAAACAGTCGGGGTTGCCAACCCCAACTGTTTAGGAACATCATTAAGCCCACGTGGCAAAAACCGGGTGGATTTTGGTAAAAAAAAAACTGGGTCGATTTTGAAAAATAAAAATCTTTTTGGGGCTGTTTTGAAAATTTGTTCAAAAGAAAACTAGTACCTTGGGCATTATCGCCTCACGAGAGAGAAATTCTTCATGGCCACGAGAACAAAACTCCCAACAAAGGATCTGAATAATCGAATATCACCTACTGTATTAAATTAGAACGCTAGAAACTCCCAAAAAAACTGCGATAAATAACTTTGGATGTTGTAAATATGAAGTGTAGATATAATCTTCAGCAACCTTTAAGTCTGGCGTAAAAATTACTCTAAGTTTCCCCTCACGAATGACGCGTCGTTGCTCATAGACAATTTCTTGAACAGCTTTTATACATTCCAAAACCATCATGCCTGAGCTAAGCCTGAACTCATGGGGCTTTTCAAGAAATAACAGCTCATCTACAACCCCGCTTTCAAATTCAACTTGAGTAAGCCTGGGCAGTATTTCATATGTAGTCTCTGTCCAAAAGAGAGAAAATTGTGAGCTATAAGTCGAAACTTACTTAGTGAAAAACTAGGAAAGACTATATATAACCACCAAGCGATGAAGAGGCAGGAGCCTAAACTACATCTAAGAAATAATTAACCAAACAGAAGACAAGCCGCATCCGCATCTCTCATTATTTACCCCTCTCATCCTTTTTTTGAGCTTCAAAAGGTGTACCAAAAGTCTAAATAAAGGAATGAAGATAATAAGTTAAAACTGACATTTCGCCATAAGTTGCAAGTAATAACTGCATTAGGATTTCGGTGACGAGTTTTTGAGGGTAACCATAAAAGAGATTTTTATTTCAATAAAATTAAAAAAAAATACACTTCAAAACTCTTTTCTGTTACTATTTTGACCAAATCAGATCCAAAATTAACAATTAAAACTTATTAACAAATGAAACTGTATAAACAAACTATGCAAAAAGACAAAAGTACGTACCTTGATCAAAACTGTTAATTTAGTATTTTGACCAAATGCAGTTCGAGATTAACAATTAATACTTACTAATAGATGAAGCTGTTTAAACAAAATAATAGATATTGTAGAAAATAAAAAAGAGCTAAATTTAAATTGCTAACAGAAACAAGCACTCGACATTTAACCAGCAAAGGACGGACTATATTCGCATCAAATATGTAATTATATCAAAACAAATATCTTAGCATTAATGCACAATTAATCTCTTAAGACAGACATTTAACCTCAATTCTTATATACAATACAATTGTCTCTTATTTTGCAGTTGTACAGACGGATGATGTTGGCCGGCTGTGAGTAAGATTTGTACATCATTTTGAGAGGACAAGCAAACGCTCAAATTAATCTCCTAAGACGAGCACTTAACCTCAATTCTTATTCATAATTGTCTCCTTATTTCTTTTTTTTCCCTTTTGTTTTAGTTACTTTGTTGATGAGGTTAGGTGTAAAAACCTTCTTCTGCCCGACATCTCATGGCCCTTAGCTTGGCTGCTTACTGGATTTGATTATAAAAGTAACACCATGGTGACAGGGAAAAAAAAAAAAAAAAAAAAAAAAAATCTTTTCCAGATTAGTTGTAATGAAGGAAATTAAGGCAGATTTCTATCAAGGAGATGCATGAACTCACCAAACCCTTTTCCAGATTTAGCACCACAAATACCGCATTTCCATGCATCCTGCAGTAGAGTTAATAAGTATCATAAGTTAACAAGCAGTTAATTTCAGCGAACAACCAGATCCATGCACGATAAACAACTTGACGAAGTTTGAAAACCAACACAATAAAAACTTACTCACATCTGTCAAAAAAAAAAAAACGTAGGCAAATGTGACATCCAAATGTGTACATAAAATAAGTATGTATAATTTGAAATGGAAATAGGGAGTAAAAATGCAAACAAACTAAAGAAAACTTACCGCGGCTCCTTGAGGAGAAGCACCAAGCACCTGCCTACCGACATTTTCATACTGCGAAAAGCACCACCTTTTCTTAGCTTTCGGAGAAAAGTAATGGAGCACAAACTTTCTCCAATACATCATGGGATTGTCCTGCAGTAAATACAAAGAATTGAACATTATATATCCGACTCCAGTTTGACAATACTACAAGAAAAACACAAGAAACCATTCAACAACTAACAGGCGGTCTATGACGCAGATGACACATGTACTGCACAAGCCTCCGAGCACACAGTCCTTCGCCAGAAATATCTTCAACAGGAGTAGTCACAGATTTTGCTTGTAGATTGCTTGGCCCCGGCTGATGCTGAGGCATCTGCTGAGCTCTCGGCATCATCTCCTGCTGTTTCTGGTGTCTCCTTCGCTTCTGCATCTTGATGGTGGCATTTAACTGGGGGTTTTGTTTCCCCTGAAGCAACTGACTAACAAACTGCGGTTGGATTATATCTTCTTGCCTCGTATCCAGCCTCAGTTTTTTCTGGGCGTGGACAGAACTCAACTCATTTCTGGATACCCCTTGGTTCGTCTGTTCATGATGAGGACTCCGTTGAATGATAGGGGAGCCAATATTCAACGAAGAGGCCGAGGCATTACTAGATGAGGAAACGTAGTATTCGTCGCCGATGCTTGGGCTCCTCTCGACGTGAGGTCCATCAGTGATGGAGGAGTTTGTTGCACTATTGGGAGGGCCGTTGTTCATCGCTCCAGAGACATGAACAGAGGCCAAATTAAGAACAACTGGAAGGGTCAAAATCTACCAAAAAAAAAAAACTATTTGATTAGTGCATCTTATTAAGTAGGGCATTGGTCTTTTTAGCACAGACATGAAATACCCACAACGAAAATTACAAAGATAGTAATAAAAATACCAACATCATCGTAAAAGAACAACTAGAATTAAACCAATTAGAAATTAGGGTTTTTTAAACATGCAATGTTGATAAATCGACAACGAACGCGAAATAAATTTCCAAACCCTAGTGGCCAAAACTACCAGCTTTTGCAGCCAAAACCCAACTAAAACCCTAAATTTGCATTAGAAAATTTCTCGCGATCTGCTAAAGATTCAAGCGAGAAAAACTGAACACAAAGACTAACCGTTTCAAATCCGGTGAAACGTAGGAAAAAAATCGTCGGAAAAAAAAGTAGGATGCGAGAAAAAGGAGGCTCTTTTTTTTCTCCTTTTTTCTCTCGGAAATAAAAGATTTCGAATCGCTTCTTGTTACGAGAGGATTGTTTCGATCAGTACGTGCGCGTGCCTTTTATACATCGCGGTCGCGGGAATTGGATGTGGACTCGGGGTGGGCTGCCACCGGGTGTAACCGGTTTATGTGGCTTCAGGTGCATTGGGCGTCGAGTTTGGGTTCGAGTAACAGGCAGCTGGAGGTAATAATGAGGTTGGAACAGAGGGTTTTGTTGAGGCGACTACACAGTAGGGATATTTTCAGAATCATCCATATATCAGTAGTACATGAATGGGTGGCACTAGGGGCACACCCCCAACCACAACCCTAACCACACCCTCTCTCTAATTTGCTACAGTACACCGGGTCTTAAATTTGATTTTAAATTTTAAAATCTCATATGTGGCCCGGTGTACTGTAGTAAATGAGAGAGAGGGTATGGTTTGGAGTGTGCCCCTATCATTTTCCTACATGAATAGATCTGTCCATCCTGGTCGGCCCGCGCTGGGCAAAATTCTGGGCCCGGGCCTGAACGGGCCGGGCTCCGAGCATGCCCGGATTTTTTTATTTTTTTAATTATTTTTTTATTTTTTAAAATCTCTTTAAAATTTGAAATATACATAAAAAATTACAGAATATGCTAATGAAAAATAATAATATTATTAATAACTTGAAATGACATAAATTATAAATATAAAAAATTATAAAAATAAAAGATGATAAATATAACTTTTTTATTAATAATTAATAAATCTTTTACAAGTATAAATTTATTTCGGAATTCATCGCATCACAATAGATGAGTACATCCCAACTAGGTTGACACATACTCACCTATATTATTATCATTTGTAACTGTTTCCAAAAAAATTTTATTATAAATTTAAAGCTAAAAAATAAAAATTATAATTTGATGAATATTGTTTAATCTTTATATCTATCTGTTAGTCCCAACTATTCAAATTTATCTTCAATTCCAACCATCCAATCGATGCCTTGCGTTCGCTTCTCCTACCTCCACCAATTTTGTAAGCACATCACCGTTTGTATAATATACGGATCTAAGCATGTCCTGTGATCGTCAATCAACCGTCCTACTGTGCTGAAAGCGGATTCTGAAGTTACCATCGAAACCTGCACTGTTAGTAAGTCACAAACCATGGTGGAAAGTATAGGATATGAAACTGATCCATATACTCTCCACCATTGCAAAATATCTAAAGTATTTCCTTGACATTTAACTAAAGAAACAGATAAATATTCATCTATTTCAAAAACCTCTAATGATGATCCACGTCTAGATCCACCAGTTAGCTCAGCTATCATTGCATACCTATCAAAACTTAAACTTTTATCTCGGCTTGAGCTCGAAGGTGGCGAAGCTATAGACTC
>NC_033797.1:127808271-127867275 GCF_001876935.1 Asparagus officinalis | reverse complement strand
CAGGTTAGGAACTAGTATTTCTTGATGTACTCATATTTCTCAATTTGGTAATGAATAAAATTTATTTCAAAAAAAAAAAAAGGATGGATCCATTATGTAAGTCTATAATCTGTCCATCATACAATGATTGTAACAAACTTCGAAGGTCAATATCCTTCAAACATGGATCAATAAGATCCCCCAAACCAAAAATATGAGGAATATGCCTAAAATACTTATTAAATTTGCTCTCCATTTAAAAAATTATAACCAAAAATATGAGGAATATGCCTAAAATACTTATTAAATTTGCTCTCCATTTAAAAAATTATAGCTCCAAAAGTATCATTACTTATTAAATTTGCTCTCCATTTAAAAAATTATAGCTCCAAAAGTATCATTCATACGATATTTGGTAATTTTTTTTTGAATATTTAAAATTTGTAAAGCAGCTAAAGTAATAGTTGGATAATAACGACCAGATAATAACATTATAGCATCATAAAAAAACTTGTAACATCTCATTTAAATTACATATAATTGTCCATTCATCTTTAGTTATTCTATAAGTGCTACCAGAGCTAGAACTAGAAGCATGATAATTTATAAAATTATTTATAATTTTTTTATATTCTATTGCCACACTTAACATTGCATAGGTGAAATTTTACCTATGGTCAACATATTTTGGAATTAATCTGGGCTTATAATTTTTTCTTTTACAAAAATATTTTCATCTTTTAAGTTTTTGTTTAGAAGCATTATGCATATAAGCAACTGTTCTAACCTTTTCTATCATGGGTTTAACATCAGTAAATGCACTTTGAACAATTAAATTTAAAATATGATAGATACATCTAATATGAAAAAGAACACGATGATATGACAATGACAGGGTTGTTTTGATAAAATCAACAACTAGATTGTTATTACTTGCATAATCTAGTGAAAGAGAAAATATTCTTTAATTAATTTCTAGTTTCATAAGTTCTTTAATTATTAAATTTACAACATTAATACCAGTATGTGACTCTTCAATTGCAATAAAGGAAACAAGTCTTTTAAACATTTTCCAATTTTTATTAATCTAGTGTGCTGTGATACATAAATAACAAGTTTGTGCTCTAGATGTCCAAATATCAGAACTTAAAGAAAATCTATAGTTTAAAATTTTAAAATAAGAAATTATTTTTCCTTGTTCCTCCTGATAATATTTTAAAATATCACATTTTAAAATAAGAAATTATTTTTCCTTGTTCCTCCTGATAATATTTTAAAATATCACATTGACAGGTTTGACAAGAAAATTTTGTAAATTTTTCCTTGTTCCTCCTGATAATATTTTAAAATATCACATTGACAGGTTTGACAAGAAAATTTTGTAAATACGGAATAAAAACAACCTCTAAACATATCATCTTCTACTAATTTAAAAGGAATGTTTTAAGAATGATAAACCTGATGACGCATTTTCTGGCTCGGGCAATATCATAATTCCAACTATCGAGACTACCAAAAAAGGAGGATTGGGAAATCATAGATTATCGGATATCACCTGGAGGATTCTGGCTTTTTTTGTGTTTTTCTATATGATGTTTGAGGTGGTTGGTGCCGCTCTTATGATGAGCTTGGAAAGTCTTGTCGCACAATGCACATTTAGCCTTTTGGGTGATGATCCTACCGTGTTCATCCTTGGTGATGTCTATCTTCTCAAAAATATTCCGCACATCGGATCTCGGCCTTTTAGGAGCTCTTGGTGTAGAATCATCACTACCGGATTCGGGATTAACACCGGTAGGAGTAGCTGTTGTAGGAGGACTCATTTCAAGATCGGTAGGAGATAGGTTTTGCTCTTCATAATTAGATTCGGAAGTCATTTGATGGAAGGATTAGAAAGTATAAGAGATTATTAGAGAGTATAAGATTGTATAAGAGGGTATTAGAGAGAAGTAGATGAGTTTTGGTTTGAGGAGAAGAAGTGAAAACCCCCTATATTTATAGAGGCAACCTCCTAAGCAAATAACAAAAAAACCCTCACAATATGACCGTTTTTTGACCGTTTTTGGGGACAAAACGGTCAAAAATCAAATCTGGCCGTTATGGCCGGGCCGGGCCGGGACGGACCGGCCGCCGGCTGCGGCGCTTTTGCCTGTATTCGATGACCGTTGTGGCCGGGCCGGGCGACACAGATCCGGACTGCCCGACCCGGATTTGTTGGCCCCGGCCAGCCCTGTTCCGGGCTGGGTGCCGACACCTACCGGCCCTACAAGGGTCAGGAACTCAGCCTGGCCAGGGTTTCCGAGCCAACCACGGGCCGGGACCCGGGCTGCGCCCTAGCCGACGGGCTTTTTGGACATGCCTAGATATGGATACAATACCCACAATTACCAAACTCATATTCTAACTGTTCGTGAACTATATATACTCACCTCATTTCATAGGGATGTGTATTGATGGAATTTTTACTAGTGACACTTGGAGCTTGTTTGGTACAAGAATAAAGAGGGTTAAATTTTATCTGGGTAAACTTTCTTTTAACTTTAACCATGTTTATTATCATGTTAAAGTTTTACCAAGGTTAAAAGTTTAACCATATATAAGGCTAAATTTTATCTAAGTGAAGGGGTATGAGGGGAGAGTTTGAAAATAAATTCAAAACATATAAATAACATTGAAAATTTCTAACCATAACAAATTTTAAAAATTATAAAAAAACACACAAAAATCAAATTAAAAAAAACCAAAGTAAAAATTTCAAATCTAAAACATTAAAATGAAAATCAAGGAACTGCAAATAGCCCAAAGGTTTTAGAATATGCGAAAAACTATCTAAAACTTTAAAAACTTGCAAAAAAGCACTACAAAATATTCAAAATTTACAAAAAAAACTTAAAATTTCAAGCATAAAACAATAAATGGAAATCTAAGAATTATAAACAGCTCCATAAAAAGTTTCAAATTTGCAAAAAAAAACCTTAAAACTTTTAAAATTTCCAAAAACACCCACAAAAATTAAAACTTACAAAAAATGCTTGAAAATTTGAAACCTAAAAGAGAATAATAAAAATGTATGAATTACAAACAACTCCCAAAAATTTTATAATTTTCAAAAAGCACCCTAAACTTTTAAAGTTGTAATAAACACCCTCAAAAATTTAAAACATACAACAAACTCTGTGAATATTTTAAACCTACAAATAATATATTGAAAATCTTGGAATCACAAATAACTCCCTAAATATTTTTTTTGATTTGCATAAAACACACTAAAACTTTTAAAACTTACAAAAAACACCCTCAAAATTAAAAATTTACAAAAAGAGCCTGAAAACATAAAGCCAAAAATAGTACACTAAAAAATCTAAGAATTACAAACAACGCTTGTAACTTTTTGATTTGCTAAAAAAACACCCTAAAATTTTCAAAAGCTACAAAAAACACCCTAAGAATGCAAAATTTTCTAGAAACTCCCTAAAAATTTTCAAACTACAGATAGTAAATTGAAAATATAATATTACTAATATCCCCTTAAATTTTTTAAATTTGTAAAAAACATCCTAAAACTTTTAGAAGTTGCAAATAACACACCCTAAAAATTTTAAAATTTATAAGGAACAACCTAAAAGATAAAAATTATCAGGAGATGTTTTGTGTAATTTTAATTTTTGAGGATGTTTCTCAATTTTTTAATACTTTTAGGGTTGCGAAGTCAAAATTTTTTAAGGGGCCACTTAAAACTTCTAGGTTTTTAGTATATTGGTTTCAGGTTTGAAATACTCATGGTTATAAAGTATAGATTTAGAAGGTATTTTTTGTAACTTTTGAAAGTTTTAGAGTGTTTTCTATAAATTTTAAATTTTAGGAGGCTGTCTATAAATCTAGATTTTCAATTTACTATATGTCGGTTTGAAATTATTATGCTTTTCTGTATGTTTTAAATTTATGAGGGTATTTTTTACAATTTTTAAAATTTAGGGTGCTTTTTATAAATTTTAAAAAGTTTAGGGAGCTATTTATAATTCTTAACTTTTTTGTGTACTGTATTCTGGTTGAAGGATGTTTTTATAAATTTTGAATTTTCCCATCTCTTTTTGTAATTATTATAGTTTCAAGTTGTTTTCTACAAATCTCAAAAATCATTTATACTTTTGAGATCACACTTAGGTTGAAATTACCCTAAAAGGAGGTGAATAGGGTAATAAAGCAATAAATATGCAATAAATGAAATTCAATACAACAAAAGACACAAATTAAATACTAAGACAATAAATAAAGAGGAAAGTTAGAGAATTGTTATCCAAGATGACACGACGATATGTTCACGGGGTTCGATCCTCCGACCTACGTCCCCGAGCACCTCTCCCGATGGTAACTTCACTATCACACCCGGTTTGGAAGCCGAAACTTCTTCATAACGATCTCCCCATGAGATCTTACAATCCTCACAATGATCTCCTCAAGATCAATCTCACCACGCAATCACAAGATGAAATAAAAGAAAATCTCTCACAACAATCCTATAACAAGGATCAAGAGGTAAACAAATCAAGCTTAGTGGTTTGTGAGATGTGAACTTGAGAAACCAAAAACTTTGAAATAATTGAGAATGAAGATTTGAAAGTTTGAGATCAAGAACACTCAGAAACAAAACTTAAGGATTTTTCTTTGCTTGCTTCATAATTGAAGTGAAGAGGGTCAAGGGGTATATATAGAAGCCCCAAAAATAGCCCAAATCCCAAACAAATCACAAAATTCTGGATTTTTAGTTCAAACGAAAACTAGCCGTTAATAGTACCATCAGTCGACTAATACTATTCATCAGTTGACTGATAAGCTATCAGTCAACTGATAAGCTGACTGTTACATACTGCTCATCTGTTATCGGTCGACTGATAAACTCATCAGTCGACTAATAACCTGTATCAGTCGACTGATGGGTCATCAGTCGACTGAACAGAAGCTTCTGCTCTTCCAGTGCATTTCTTCAATCGATTGATAACAGATATGAGTCAACTGATAGACATGCACATGCACTGTTCATGTTTAAAAATGAGTTTTGAAGTGCCTTAAAAAATAGCAAATAAAATCCAAAAATTATAAAACTTTGGCAAATGCTTATAAACATAAATACAAACATGTTAGAAAAGGAATTTTTAAAAATTCATTTCCCAATTGTAAAACATACTTATTTTTCAAAAATGATTAAAAACTTGTTTTTATAAGTGTGTGTATGTGTGAACCCCAATCGTTTTAAATGTTATCTACTTCATAACTTGTCTACATTAAGCTCTAGAGAGAAATAAAAATAAAAATATCTCACACATATGAATACAATTCTTTTGGCTTTGATATTTGCTCAAATGTTGATAAAGTTTCTCTTGTGTAAGTTGCTCTTGAAAGCTTATCTTCATCAATTTGTCTCCATCTCCTTGAATATCATCGTTGTAACTTATATTCCGTCCAATCCTTCAATAGTTAGCACTATCTTGCTTGGCAAAATACAATCTACACAATATCACTCAATCAAGCAATTAGCACCAATAATGGTGTTTGTAAATCATCATCAAAATAAGAGAATTACCAATCTTTCCCTTTTTGATGATGACAAACTACCATTATTCAAGAGCATGAATAAAATAAAATTTTAGCTTATAGATAGTTGCTCTTCATATCTATAAGACTCTCCCCCTATCTATGTGCACAAATTAGGAGATTTCTCTCCCTCTTTGTCAACATCAAAATGGGGTAAATAAGATAATAGACATATGTTAAAACTCACAAGATACTCCTCTAAGTGTTGGCCTACCCGTGTCACATTCCTCAAGTATTTGGATATACAATCTCTCCCTAGGCATTACTACCAAGTCACTCCTCTTGGAATTGACCACGGTCTCTCCCAACCACTCCTCTAAGTATCCTTGTGTGTTTAAACATGTTTTGACAATGTAGATCATAAAAAAAACATGTAGATATGAAATTTATAGCTTAAAAACAAAAGCAAGCAAAAGGCATCAAAACAAGTATTCAAAGAATGCACATGTCCAATTTATTTCTTATACGACAAAAATCTTCTTCGCTAAGGGGTTTGGTAAAGATGTTCGCTAATTGTGATTTTGTGTTAATTAAACAAGAGAAACATCTTTTCTTTCTACATGATCAAGTAAGAAGTAATGTCGTACATCTATATGTTTGGTTCTAGAATGCAAAACAGAGTTTTTTAAAATATTAATTGCACTAGTGTTATCACAAAATATTTTTGTATCATGAAAGTGTAAATCAAAATCAACTAAATTTTGTTTTATCCATAAAAGTTATGCACAACACAAGCCAGCAACAATGTACTCTGCTTCCGTAGTGGACAAGGCAACATAAATTTGTTTCTTGGATGATCAAGAAACAAGTGAGTTATCCAAAAATTAACATGTTCCACTCGTACTCTTTTGGTCTACCTTACATCCGACAAAGTCGGCATCACAATAACCATAAAGATAAAAAGAAGTGTTCTTAGAATAAAACAAACCAAGTTCTATAATGTCATTTATATATTTAATAATTCTTTTAACCGCAATGAGATGAGATTTTCTAGGAGAAGTTTGAAAACGTGCACATGCACAAACACTAAACAAAATATTCGGTCTACTAGCGGTGAGATAAAGTAAACCACCTATCATACCTCGATAAAGTTTTTGGTCTACCTTCATACCACTCTCATCCAAGCTCAATTTGATTGTGGTGCTCATAGGGGTTGTCGCATGTTTATAATTCTCCATTCCGAATTTTTTGACCAACTCTCTCGCATATTTGCTTTGTGATACAAAAATACCATTATTGGTTGAATGTTGGAAAAATTCGATGTAAAAGAAATGAAAAAAAATTGATTTGTATTCTCTCAAAATCGATTACAATTGGATTCCGATTACAAAAGAGAGGAGAATGATTTTGATTCTCCCCTTTGTTTAATTCTGGGTTCTTCACGGTGGCGATGGAGTGTCTCCTTCGAATGCTTGCGTCGAATTTGCTCTCCGTTGACGATCCGAATATCTTGATTCACTGGAACGATGTCTTCTCCTCATGATTTGACGTTGTGGAGAACTTGCGTGGTAAGTTTTAGAACTCTGAATGAGTTGATAACTCTGAACGAGTTTGAACTCTTGAAAAAGAGTTGATTTGAACCGAGAATCGGTTCTCAAGCCAAGGCCGAAGGCTTCAAGGAATGCTCCAAAGGATGAATGCCAATCTCTCAATCTATGATGCTCCAAGATCTCCCCCTTTGCTGCCAAGAAGTTCCAACAGACCGCTGCCAACTCTCAGATCCAAAAAATGCCAGCCTGAACTCAATTGAGTTTACCCATATTTATAGGGAATTAAGGGGTGTAACCATCCCCTTAATTCTCTCCATAATGGGGTTGAGAGGGGTGTAACCGCCCCCCTTAATCTGCTCCTAAGTAGGGCGGAAATCCCTCAGATCATGGAGGGAAAACGGTTCTTGCAACCATTCAGCTCGTGCTTGAACGAGTCAAACACCCACGTTGGCGTTCAGGAACTTAACTCCGCATTTTAGACTGGAGACGCGGAATTGGATACCTGCCGGGCGTTGAAAAACGCGGGTCCGACCCCAGCATTTTAATGTTGTAACGCGGATCCGACTCCAGCGTTTTGATGTTGTAACGTAGGTTCGACCCCAGCGTTTTGATGTTGTAACGTGGGTTCGACCCTCGCGTTTTGATGTTGTAACGCGGGTCCGACTCCAGCATTTTACTGTTGACATACAGGGAGGACCTTCGTGTTTTGGTGTTGATACACGGGGAGGACCTCCGCGTTTTGGTCTTAGAGCGCGGTGATGAGTTCCGCGTCTTGCTTTGAAGAGATTATCAAGAAGTAATCTCTTTTGTCATAGCATTGCAAAGATCATTGTCTTGTAATCTTCGTCTTGGCTCCTTGAGAATATGAGAGTCGTCAGATTGTAACTCCCGATGTTGATTGTGAATGCTGTTGAACTAGAGCTCTTATCGGTTGTCGTGAAGATCATCAGATTGTAACCTTTAGCGATCTACGTGAAAGTCTTTAAATTGTAGCCTTCTGGAAGTCGTCAGATTGTAACTTCCATCATCGGTGTTTGATGGGGGATAAGCTATCTATTATGATTTTTAGACAGCCTACAGAACCCCCTCCAAAGTTTTTGAAAGTTCGCGGTTGACTGGGACGAATTTTCGGAATACTTTGGATCTCACTCTGATCCTGGAGCTGTTGATTCCTTGTCATAAAGGAGTCGTTCTTTGCACTCGCTTCGAAGGCATCTTGGTTGAAGGGATTTGTCATGTAGGACCTGTGTGAAGGTATGCGCCATAATCCTACTTCTGGAATGCGGGGGTGGGCCCTGTATTTTAAACTTGAGACGTGGGTCTCACCCTTGCATGTTGAATTTGGAACGCGGGTGTGACCTCGACGTTCGGTTTTTGCATAGCGGGTCTGACCTTAGCGTTTGGGTTTTGCATCGCGGGTCTGACCTCAGCGTTTTGACTCAAGACATGGAAGTGGCTTCCGTGCATTTTTGACTAAGTCTTTGAGACTTGTCTTTAGCTCATCTGTTTTAAGTCTCGGCTCACATCCATTAAGCTAATGGACCTATGAACATGCATAGGATTTTTGGCAAACCCTCAGCCATCAACGGATTTGATAAGCCTTTACCGACTACTGTTTGAGTCGGGCTAACATGTGGATTATCTAAGTCTGCTCTACATGTAACGTTGTGCTAAGAGAATGAACTCTCTTAGACTTGATGCTATGATTTTGAATACATAGACTTTGTCATTTTTACGGAAAAAGACTAACCGGCGACACGTATTAGGCGTAGACTTATCCCTACTTAGGATTTAGGATAAAGTTCCCCATGCGTGTGAGGCATGGATTTTGATGTCTTTTTTACGACAAAAGATTAACCGGTAACGCGTGTTAGGCGTAGACTTATCTTTAATTAAGGATCGAGATAAAGTCCCCCATGCGTGTAAGGCATGGATTCCGGTATTATTAATAACAACCTGTCACGATGTTGAATACGTGGGTTTTTGTCCTTTTTACGGTCAAAGACTCACGGGCAAAGCGTATTAGGCATTGACTTATCCCTTCTTAGGATTCGGGATAAAATTCCTCATACATGCAAGGTATGGATTCAGAGATTATTAATTTAATGATAATCACTGGCTACGATATTGAATACGTAGACTTTGTCACTGTTTCTTCCTGTGTTATTCGAAACACTGAAAGAAAATTAGAAGTGCCAGAGGTGTAGTATTAACTTGGCGTGAATTTTCACTTAGAGTGAAATTCAGAAATTTTCTTTATTATCACTAGGATAATTCTAGAAAATCTTTAATCCACTGGGTATTTTATAATGACAACTTGTTATTCTTGTTAAAAAAGAATTAACAAGTTCATTAGGGGTTTGACTGTTAGAGGTGTGATGTTAACCTAACAGTATTTTATGGACCTATCGCTCTAATGAAGAGAGTCGATAAGTTGATTTGGTCGTCAGAGGTGTGATATTAACTTGACGGGAATTTGTTACGATCAGAGCAACTTTATGGACTTATCATTCTATTAAAGAATATTGATAAGTGGATTTTGTCAGAGGTTTGGTGTTAACGTGACAAGAGAATGTTGCGATCAGAGCAACTTTGTAGACTTATCATCCTATTAAAGAGGATTGATAAGTGAATTTTATCAGAGGTGTGATATTAACGTGACAGGAAGATGTTGTGATCAGGGCAACTTTGAGGACCTATCGCTCTATTAAAGAGAGTCGATAAGTTGATTTTGTCAGAGGTGTTTGATATTAACGTGACAAGAGAATGTTGCGATCGGGATAAGTTGATTTTGTCAGAGGTGTTTGATATTAACGTGACAAGAGAATGTTGCGATCGGAGAAACTTTGTGGACTTATCATCCCGTGACAAGAGAATGTTGCGATCGGAGAAACTTTGTGGACTTATCATCCTATTGACGAGGATTGATAAGTGAATTGTCAGAGGTATGATGTTAACGTGACAAGAGAATGTGTACTTGTGACTTGCACAAGGTCTTGGGAATTAGCGTCTCGTTAGGGAGACTTGCTAGGTGAGTTTATCATCAGGAACGATGAGTTCTGATACTTGTGATTCGAACAAGATTTTGAAGACTTAGCGTCTTGCTGGGGAAGATTGAGATTTGAGCAATTTTGAGGACTTATAATCCTATTGTCAAGGATTGATAAGTTGATTGTTGTCAGAGGTATATTGTTAACGTGACAAATTGGGAGTGATGCAAGTTGAATGCATACTCTGTGGGGATGATGATCGTCACAAGTGTAATGTTAACTCGACGATGTGAAATATTCGTTACTCTTAATCTAATGGATTCTAAATAACCAACCCCCAGTCTTGATTAAGACTTAGCAGGGGAATAAAAAAGAGGTAGACAAGGCACATCGCCTAGTGGGGTACTATCCATGAAGTCGGAATAGAGGCACATCACCTGGTAGACCATTATCTGATGAGTTTGACTATCAGAGGTAATTGTTAACGTGATAGTTGTGGACTTGCCATCCTATTGAAGCGGATTAGCAGATTGATGGACTATCAGAGGTAACTGTTAACGTGATAGATTTATGGACCTGTCATCCTATTAAAGAGGATTGGCAGATTGATAGACTATCAGAGGTAACTGTTAACATGATAGATTTATGGACCTGTCATCCTATTGAGGAGGATTGACAGATTGATAGACTATCAGAGGTAACTGTTAACGTGATAGTTTTGTGGAACTACCATCCTATTGAAGAGGATTGGCAGATTGATGGACTATCAGAGATAACTGTTAACGTGATAGTTTTGGTAGATTTTATGATTGACAAAGGTATTCTATTAAACATAACAACTCAGAAACTTTATTACTCACAATCCAATGAACTACAAATAAACCAACCCCCAGTCTTGAACAAGTGCAGGGGGAAAAAGGAGTAGGCCACTATCTAATGAGTTTGACTATCAGAGGTAATTATTAACGTGATAGTTATTGGAGACCCGACATCCTACTGAAGAGGATTAGCTTCAGTGGTCGTAGTATCTTCCCCTTCTGACTGAGGAGATTGGGCTTGGTCCGATTGCTCAGGAGAAGGTTGGGCTTGGTCCGATTGCTCAGGTTGATCCTACCTACTTTGTTCTTCAGCTTTGATCCCTAAATCTGCCCACCTTTAGATACATCCGGCAGGTAGTTTCCTGAACCATTCAAAGGTAACTCCCTTAAGGGTGCCAATGAACAATCGAGCCAGTATGGCATCGTTTGATATTACATTCCCAGTCTGTGACTTGAAATGATAAATATATTGGTTCAGTGATCCTGTGCCGTTAAAAATTTATAGCGTCGGGACTTCAAATTTTGGAGGATAAGGGGCTGCATCCCATTCTGCAGGATAGGGTCTGGCAACTCCCTCGTCTTGGAGCTCGCTTCTATTGGCCATGGCATTGAGGCGGGCTTCCAATTCTTCCATTTTGGCGGACTGGAGATTATACTCGTTCTCAGTCTCTCTTCCTTCATTAGAGGAAGATTCCAGGTTGTGGGCTTCTTGGTCAGAAGTCGTGTCATCAACCACCTTTCCCTTCCCTTTGCTTTTGTGAGGTCGGGATGAAGACGTTTTTCCTCTCCGGGAAAATTCTTTCCTGGGTTGCGAATAAGTCTTCTGAGATTTGGCCTTGTTTGCGATGATTTGAGTCAACAGGGCCATGAGTTCATTGATGGCCTCTTGCTGAGATTTGATCATGGCCTCCTGCTCATCAAGTCTCTTCGTAAGATCTTCATGGTTTTCCGTCATATAAGCGGGGCTCTCATGTTCAACAAAAGAGCTTGATGATTGGGACTCTACAATGGCTGAGTGTTCATCATTGGAATTGGTTCCCCTAGCTAACCTCTAATAATTGACAGGGGGAATAGCTCCTGTTCGCGTCCGAGTGCGTCGGTAAACTCCTTCAAACTCGTTAGCGATTTCTCTGACGGTCGGCGAATGACTTGTCTCAGAGTCATCGAAACTAGGACCTGAGGCTTTCCATCTGCCGATCACATTGATAGTGACCTCAGGATATTCGGTCTCTGTAGACTTCTTCCTGTGCGAACGTCGTCGTTGGTTAGACAAAGCAACGTCCGTTAATTGGTCGAACACCAATGGTTTGGCCGCATATGAGCAGCATTGATATCCCGAGAGGACCATAGGAATCAGCCGTTCACATTGGAATGAACGAATGACTTGCTGCATCGGTCTTTCTCTCGATATGAACTCTCTCAAATATGTTGTAAAGATTCGAGGAGAATTACTCACTGATCTCGGTCTTTCTCTCGATATGAACTCTCTCAAATATGTTGTAAAGATTCGAGGAGAATTACTCACTGATCATGAGGTTTGAACTGGAACCCCTAATCCATGATTGGACAGGACTGGCTCTTGGTGAATATGGATCTGGTTGAGATGCCTTGAATCCATAAACTTCTTATATCCGCCCCTTAATCTAGTCGCGCTACGCAGAGTTTAGCTGGGCTTTTGCAGAGCTCATGTTGAGGCTCATAAACGCGGAGTTCGCGTTGATTGGAGGATCGGCTTTTTTGGCGTTGTGCCGAAATCGAGTCTTCTCCTTCAGAGAGGGGACTGTATGAACAGTGCAACCCCCAGGGGAGACACCCCTTTGATGAGTCGGCCACAACTGTAGCTTTAGTCTCCTTAGAAACTTTGTAGATCTTACGCATAGCCTTGGGGCTAAGGGATCCGGAGGAGATAGCCTCCTCAAACTTAGCTTGATCAAACTCTACCACGAGAGTTTCGACGGTTGTTCCAGTGAGATGAACATCGGATTGCACCACCTGAGAGTTTCGACGGTTGTTCCAGTGAGATGAACATCGGATTGCACCACCACTTCTTCATCAGAGAAGCTTTTCCCCAGCGGAGTCGCCATCTTTTGAATGTTGGAAAAATTCGATGTAAAAGAAATGAAAAAAAATTGATTTGTATTCTCTCAAAATCGATTACAATTGGATTCTGATTACAAAAGAGAGGAGAATGAATTTGATTCTCCCCTTTGTTTAATTCTGGGTTCTTCACGGTGGCGATGGAGTGCCTCCTTCGAATACTTGCGTCGAATTTGCTCTCCGTTGACGATCCAAATATCTTGATTCACTGGAACGATGTCTTCTCCTCACGATTTGACGTTGTGGAGAACTTGCGTGGCAAGTTTTAGAACTCTGAATGAGTTGATAACTCTGAACGAGTTTGAACTCTTGAAAAAGAGTTGATTTGAATCGAGAATTGGTTCTCAAGCCAAGGCCGAAGGCTTCAAGGAATGCTCCAAAGGATGAATGCCGATCTCTCAATCTATGATTCTCTAAGATCTCCCCCTTTGCTGCCAAGAAGTTCCAACAGACCGCTGCCAACTCTCAGACCCAAAAAATACCAGCCTGAACTCAATTGAGTTTACCCATATTTATAGGGAATTAAGGGGTGTAACCGCCCCCTTAATTCTCTTCATAATGGGGTTGAGAAGGGTGTAACTGCCCCCCCTTAATCTGCTCCCAAGTGGGGCAGAAATCCCTCAGATCATGGAGGGAAAACGGTTCCTGCAACCGTTCAGCTCGTGCTTGAACGAGTCAAACGCCCACGTTGGCGTTCAGGAACTTAACTCTGCATTTTAGACTGGAGACGCGGAATTGGGTACCCGCTGGGCGTTGAAAAACGCGGGTCCGACCCCAGCGTTTTAATGTTGTAATGCGAGTCCGACTCCAGCGTTTTGATGTTGTAACGTGGGTTCGACCCCAGCGTTTTGATGTTGTAACGTGGGTTCGAACCTCGCGTTTTGATGTTGTAACACGGGTCTGACTCCAGCGTTTTACTGTTGACATACAGGGAGGACCTCCGCGTTTTGGTGTTGATACACGGGGAGGACCTCCGCGTTTTGGTCTTAGAGCGCGGTGATGAGTTCCGCATCTTGTTTTGAAGAGATTATCAACAAGTAATCTCTTTTGTCATAGCATTGCAAAGATCATTGTCTTGTAATCTTCGTCTTGGCTCCTTGAGAATATGAGAGTCGTCAGATTGTAACTCCCGATGTTGATTATGAATGCTGTTGAACTAGAGCTCTCATCGGTTGTCGTGAAGGTCATCAGATTGTAACCTTCAGCGATCTACGTGAAAGTCTTTAAATTGTAGCATTCTGGAAGTCGTCAGATTGTAACTTTCATCATCGGTGTTTGATGGGGGATAAACTATCTATTGTGATTTTTAGACAGCCTACATTGGTTTGTTTGACTTGAAGATCAAAAAAAAATATAAGCTCTCCCATCATGCTCATTTTAAATTGTTCTGCCATAATTTAGAAAATTCCTTGTACAAAGTTTCATTAGTGGCACCAAAAATAATATCATCAACATAAATTTGAACCAAAATAAAACTATTTTTTCTTTTTCTAACAAAAAGAGTATTATCAATTTTTCCTTTTCAAAAACCATTATTAATAAGAAAACTTGAGAGGCGATCATGTCAAGCTCTAGGAGCTTGTTTTAACCCATATAAGGCTTTTTGTACCTGGTAAACATGATTTAGAAATAGTGGATCAACAAAGTTAGGGGGGTGATACATCTTCTTCTATAAAACCATTTAGGAAATCACTTTTAATATCCATTTGAAATAATTTAAAAATTGTAAAACTAGCAAAGGCTAAAACATTCTAATTGACTCCAATCTTGCAACCGGTGTAAAAGTTTCATCATAATCTATGCCTCCTCTTGATTGTATCATTGGGTAACTAAACGAGCTTTATTTCTAGTCACTATGCCAAATTCATCAAGTTTATTTCTAAAAACTCATTTTGTTCTAATAACATGAAAATCTTTAGGAACAAGTTTCCAAACATTATTTCTTTAAAAATTGTTTAATTCTTCATGCATGGCTAAAACCCAAAATTCATCATTCAAAGCATCATCAACACATTTAGGTTCAATTTGGGATAAGAAAGCTACATTACCACACTCGCTCATAGCCTTTGAGCGAGTTAAAACTCCTTTTGATGGACTCCCTATAATTTGCTCATTGGGATGATCCAGTGCAAATCTCCATGTCTTGGGGAGTTCCTCTTGATTTTGTTCAATGTTCCTTTCTCCTTCTTTTGGTGCATCTATTGAGGAATTGTCATTTATTTGCATGAGTTCCAATCCTCCCTCAATATCATCATCATCCCTAGGCACACCATCTAGCAAATCATCATTAGTTTCATCAAAGTAACATTTATAGATTCTTCAACAATGAGTATTCATTTATTAAAAACTCTATAAGCCTTACTCCTTGATGCATATCCTAAAAATACACCAACATCAATCTTTGAATCAAATTTGTCATGGTGATTTTTTGTGTTCAAAATAAAATATTTGCAAACAAAAATCCGGAAATAGCTAATATTTGGAGTTTTGCCAAAATAAAGTTCATAAGGTATTTTCTTGAAAATAGGTCTAATTAAAATATGATTTAAAACATAGCAAGCTGTATTGATGGTTTCTGCCTAAAAATATTTTGGCAAATCAAAAGCATTAATCATAGTACGTGTAAAACCTTGAAAATTTGAATATTATGTGATAAATAATAATAACCATGTTATATGGTGATAAATAACATATTTTAATGTTTGAGTATGTTAGGAATGATTTGAGATCAATTTAATATATATGTGTGAATATATGAGTGCAAATGCACAAATCATGTACGAAGAAGAAATTTGGAAAAATGATCAGTTAAGATTTTATATATTTTACACACTGATGCAATTAGAATCTGGAAAAACTCAAAAGACAAAAGTTGTAGGTATATTCTATAGATTTCCAAGGAATCTTAGATCACCTTATTTGGAGGTCGAAGGTGAAAGTTATAGCTAAAATACCAAAGACTATTTTTCGAAACAGTCTGAATCTGTGTTGTTAGTATTCTACTACTAAGCTTAGTAGTCACTACTAAGGCCATTAGTCGACTATTAAAGCCATTAGTCGATTAATTTGGCTGATTTCCAGATTTCTATTGGGTTTTGGGTCGGTTTTGATTTATTTTTGAACCCAGGTTTAACCCTAAGTATATAAACATGTTTAGACCCTTTTTCCTGAGATTTTTCACCTGAATTACTAGCCACCATCTTCCCTCAAACCCTAGAGCTTGTTCTTGGTGTTCCTCGATGAGACTCAAAGCAAACAGTTTGAACAGAGGGTGAGATTGTGTGCTTTTGAGCGAGGAGAGATCTTGCGCATGTGGCCAGAGGCTCGACATGACGTTTCAAGCAAGATCACTTGCATCCAAACCTGCACCCTCAGTTAATCAATGATTTAAGATATTTAAATCGATGTTTTACATGTTTAGATCTTAATCTAAAGTGAAAAAGATTAGAGTTTTGATATTAACGATAAACAAATGTTAGATCTATATAGTTTTCTTGTTGTTTATGATAGAAACGTGATCATGGTCATTAGGTTTGTTTCAAACTTTGTTTGTATCTTGTTTATTATGTTTTAATCATGCTTAAACACTAGATTTGGGATTAAATGAGTTTAAATGTTAATTAATGATGAGTAAACCTTAGGTTTGGTATAATTAAGTTCTGCAAACATGAATAAATAAATTTATATCCGTTCTATGTTTCATGCAAGCATGTTTATGATTTTATGTTGATAACTAGGGTTTATGTTGATAACTTCCGTTCATGTGAGATATTTGATTATTTGGGATGTTAAGCTTTCTTAGATTGAATCAAGAGTTTAAATCATCATGGATATAATTCATTTTATTGGTATTTACTAGTTTTATACTGTATTAAAACATGATAAACACGTGACGATTGCTAAGAGTTATATGTACATGGATGTGTGCATGTTTCTACTTAGTAGTCGACTACTAAGAGTAGTAGTCGACTACTAAGGTCCAATTTGTTCTACAGAAACTGTTTGATTATACAGTAGTCAACTAATGTATAGTGTAGTCGACTACTAATACTAATTCATGTTTTGCAGAGTCTGAGTAGACTCAGTGTAGTCGACTACTATGCTTAGTAGTCGACTACTAAGGCTGTTTTGCTAAATGTTGTGTTGTTTTGTTTAAAATGTGTTTGTGGGGTTCAAGCCGCACTTCCTCACATGTAATTATACAAATACATAAGTACAGTGGCATTGCACACACATGAGTATCCCAAAGGGGTTTTTGATAAGAATTGGGTTATTTATAATAGAGTTAGAGATTGTTCATACACTCATTAGATATCGTTGATGAGCACAGTTCAGTACTGTATGGGATAGTGCATCGATATACTAGATTTACACAGTTTATACATGAGATGGATAGGGTTGATGAGCTCAGTTTAGTACTACATGAGGTAGTGCATCAATATTTCATATGTACATGCTATTGAGTCGGGTTTGGATGCTTTGTATAGAAGTCCATCCGCACGAATGTGCGATGAGGCTTGTGAGCCATATAATTATGAGGCTTGTGAGGCTATCTATTTGGATACCTGTATGGTAGGTCGTTTCGCACTCAGGCTACGTGTTGAGATCACGATGAGACTAATGAGTCGTGTATACTATTTATGACATTTATAGGATAGTCCGTTGTTCTTAGATTATTGATTGATAGCCTAAGTCATTGGGCGGATGTCAGTTATGAATACGACACATTTTTGAGCTATAGGACCGAGATACTGGTCTCTTGAAAATATACGGGATTATATATAGGTATTTATTCTACCTTTCTAGTAACAGTGGAAGATATTATAAACACGATGTATTGATGTTTTTATTTCCTTTATTGCTTTATTTACGTCTTAGTTGGGATCAATGAGTAGCGATTCATAATTTGAGGCATATGGTATATACATGAGAGCTTCCTTGTTTGGATTTTCGTTCGACGTACCAGTCTCATGTTGTGGGTTTCTAATTATTGATTTCATATAGGTTGTTTATTCTTAGTTCGGTATTAATGTTTAGATATCTACAATTTGAGACAATGATATATACATGAGGGTTTTCTTATTTGGATTATTTCACTCGATGTACTACATCTCGTATTATAGGTTTCTAAATATTAATTCCACTTAGATACATGAAAAATGATCTAGGTAGACTATGCTTAATAGATAGAGCCTCCACTCTATCTAGTAGCCCTTTTCCTAGGGATGGATGGAGGTGATCTTGCTATAATGCTCTGACGCTCTTTATGTGGTTCTTTTTTTTATTGTTTTCTCTCCTTTCAGGGAGTATAGATGTTCGGAGAGCCGCAGGATGATGAAGTTCTTGCATAATCGCCGTCATATGAGTTATTAGTAGAGGCTCCACAGTAGATTTATATGATTTCATTCGGACTTTAGAGTTTTATTTTATATTGTAAAGGCTGAGTGCCTTAGTGATACTTCATTTGACTCGATGTATTGAGACATATTACACTTGTTCCTATTTTAGTTATATTTTATTTTGTTCATTTAAGACATGATATTGTTATTTGACTATCTCTTCTATATTCATCATGTTCATTGCACTACTATTATATTCTTTTGCCTATTTTGTACCTACACTTCTTGTTTGATTCCACTAGAGGATATTACTGTAATTGGTGAAACGTATTAATGCACTGTGTGGGTGCATGGAAGGTTTGAAATCCTTGGATTAACTTTGGACTGTAGCCTTATGTGAACCCAGGTGCATCACAGTACGTGCCATCTCTTGTATGGTATGATTTTTTCGTTCAACTACACCATTTTGTTGTAGTGTTCTTGGAGCGAAAAATGTATGTGTAATACCATGATGATCACAAAAATCACTAAAATTTTTATTTTGAAATTCACCACCATGATCACTTCAAATTTTTACAACTTTAAAATCCTTTTCATTTTCAATTCTTTTTTACTAAATGAGAAAACTCTTAAAAACATTCATCTTTATTAGCGAGAAATATCACCTATGTAAAGCGTAAAAAACATCAACAATAACAAACACATAATGCTTTCCTCCTAATGAGAACAACATGTATATGACCAAATAAATCAAGATGAAGTAATTGTAAAGGTTTAGTGGTGGATACCTCATTTATGGATTTAAAAGAGTTTTTGATTTGTTTACCTTTGGCACATTCCTCACATTGTGAATCTTTAATATATGTTAGACTTGGTAGTCCTCTTACTAAGTTCTTTTTTGATAGCTTAGAGATTAATCTCATGTGAGCATGTCCAAGTCTTTTGTGCCAAATATAAGGATCTCCATCCACCGCGGCAAGACACTTTACATCTTGATCTAAAAGCTCATTCATCTCAAAGATATATACATTAGACTTTCTAAGGGCAACAAAAATAGCTTTATCTTTTAGACTTACAATACACTTATCCGGTTTAAAAATAACATCATAGCCTTTGTCACTAAGTTGACTAATGCTTAAGAGATTATGATTAAGTCCTTTACCAAATAAACATCCTCAATTACGGGAGAAAGTATCTTACCAATATTACTAATACCCATAATTTTACCTTTCTCACCATCACCAAAGGATACATTACCTCCTTCTATCCTTGATAGGGTTGCAAATAAGTCCTTGTTGCCCGTCATGTGATGAGAACAACTACTGTTAAGACACCACAACTCTCTACGTTTTTTGTGAGACGTTCCCTACATGAAAACAAGTGGTAGAATTTTTAGGTACCCAAATCTTGGATCCTTAGATGTTAGTACTCTTGGTACCCTTAAGTACCCACATCAATCGATAATCATAAACATTATCTCTAATCCTACAATGTGTAGAAGTATGACCATATTTCATGCAATATGTGCAAATGAAATCTTTCTTGTAGATGGGGGCATGAAATCTATGATACCATGTTCTTCTAAATTAATGATGATTATGACTAGTGGAAGCATGATTGGTTTTTAACATGACATTTTTATTTTTTTATTTTTCAATTTGAGATCTTAGTTGTTTATTTTTAAAATCAAGACTCCAATTATTTCATCCTTTAAAGCAATGGTATAATTTAGAGAGGATTATAATTGCTCAAATTTTGAGTCACATGAATCATACAATTTTTGGAAAGAAGAATATTCTTTTGCCAACTTTTTAAATTTAAAGTTTAATTTCTCAAGAGCGGCTCCTAGTTCACATTGCATATACAAATATTCATCATCGGAGTCGGATTGTACCTCGTCTTTATGAGCCATGAAGCATATGTTTGGATCATGAAGAGCAATCTTGGCGGCTTCTTTATCACTATCCGAATCGCTTGGTTCGGATTCCTCCCATCCCGCATACATCGCCTTTTTCTTCTTATACTTCATGTATTTCTCTTTTATCTTAAGACAATCCTTTGCTATATGTCCCGGTTCATTGCATTCAAAGCATTTTCCTACACGAGAGGGAAATTTGTTAGAATGATTTTTAAATTTTTTGTTTATTTTTATCAATCTTGATATTATCCTAGAGAGGTGAGCCACTTCTCTAGAGACATCAATATCACTATCCGAGGAGGAGTCATTATCAATTACTTCTTTACGCGCAATAGTCTTCATCTTTTGAGAAGGCTCTTTATTTGCTCGTTGTGGCTCTTCCTCCTTCTCCTTGATCTTCTTCTCGTGAACTTTGAGTTTGCCAATGAGGCCATCAAGTGTAAGTGTCGTAAGATCATTGACTTCCTGAATAGCCGTAGTTTTAGGCTCCCATGTCGGTGTTAGAGAGCGAAGGATTTTATAGTTCTCCTCTTGGTTCTCCAACACCTTATCAAGGCCATGTAATTCATTAACAATATTAGTAAATCGACAAAACATAGCATCAATTGACTCATTTGGGAGCATCTTAAATAACTCATATTCATACATGAGGCAACTAATTTTGGACTCTTTGACTTGAGGAGTTCCTTCATGCTTGAATTTTGTACTTTGCTGGTTTTTAGTGATTTTTGTAATATTTTATCATAGGTTGATAATAAGTAATTAGTCAAACCAATGTTAATGTGTACATCATTGACGCACATTTCCGCCGATAGAATGTTAGGCTTAGAATTAGATTAAAGATCAGAATATTATTCTAATTTCTTAAAAACACTTAATCTCAACACTAAAATTTTCCTATAAATGAGGGTTCTTGATTGAGACATAATGAGCTGATTGGTCCATTTTTCCTAAAAATTTAAGTTTTTCATCAAAAAGCCTGGTTTTTTCATTAATGATCTCCTTAAAACTCAAGTTAGTAAAGGTAAATCTAACTCGCACTCTCCTTCTAATTATTCACTCGAAATTCTATGGATCTAGTTTACTTCTTAGGGTTAATATGATGGATCAGTCGGCCGATTCTCTAAATTGAAAGTATTAAGATTAACAGTCATGTTCCCAAAGAACAACTTCATTTAATTAGTTCTACAGTTGATCAAAGTACTAAAAGTTGATAAGAATGGTCTTCTTAACATAACATGTATCTGACAATTGGGATTAAAATGAGCTATGTTTCCAATACTATAAAAGTAATAGGAAAAATAATATTCCTAACCTTTATTAGAACATCCTTGATTTCTCTCTTAAATATCTTTATGGATCTATCAGCTAATTAGAGAATATGCCTAGTTGGTTTTAGTTTATTTATCCCAATCTGTTAATAAACTGAATATGGGAAAAGATTTAAACTAGCTCGTAAGTCTAGAAATACCTTAACAATTAAGGTAGTTCCTGTGATTATGTTTTAAAGGCATGGACTTTGAGAGCATGTCACTGATATTGGTAGCAAAAAAGTTTCTTAGGAACATTGGTAGTTCTTTTCTTAGTGCACAAATCTTTCAAAAATTTTGCATATGATATGGGATTTTATGGATGGTATCTAAGAGAGGAATGTTGACATTAACCAACTTAAAAGTTTATAGAATTTTCTTTACCTAGGAGGAGTTTTTTCTAGTCCCAATTCTACCTAAAAAGAAGCAACTAGTTTGAGCCTATCAAGATTATACTCAGGTTCAGTTTCAGCTTCTTGGTCATTAGAAGAGGATGATTGTTGAACAGAGTTATCAGAAGGAGAGAGAGTTTATTCAGGTTTAGTATTTTGGACAGGAGAAGAAAAAGACAGAGTTTGATCCAAAGGTATTCTAACTTGATTATCTATCTATTTCCATGACTGTAATGTATGGATTGCATGCACTTGAGCTGGATAGGCTAAACTTGATCCAATGTTCTTAGGTTTGTGACTTGTTGACTTAGAAATTTTTCCTTCTCTTTCACTCACGTCACTAGCTAGTTGACGAAGTTTAATTTCTAACCTAGCTATGTTTGAAGTGTTAGAATTGAGTAATAGATCAGTTGTTTGTATGAAGAAATTTAGAGTGTTGAATGACTGTCGATTTGCTGGTGGTCTATGTAGTAGCTTTGGTCATGGCTTCTAAACCTTTCTCTAAGACACTAAATCGTCTCTCATGATCAGAAGTCAGTAGAAGAGGATTTACTGATTTGTGACGCCCCTGTTTTCACACATGACTGTAGTCTAAGGTAAACCCATAGATGTCAAACCTGCCATGCTCCCTTACTGTGCAACAGTATGTTTCACCATTATAGTAATATATCTTTAGTGGAATCAATGACAAGTGTAGGTACAAAACATGCAAAATAAGAGAAATAAATATAATGGACATGACATAAAAAAATATTCAATAAATATGATCATGTCCCGATCCGAGTAAAATGAAATACAACTAATGTCTGAAATAAAGGTGAAATATCTCAATACATAAGAGTCAACTAAAAATAGTACTAAGGCACATAACCTTTACAAAATGAAACAAAACTCTAAATATTTGAAAGTAAACATTAAACTACGGTAGAGCACCAACTACTACAAATAAGTGACGGTGACTATGCTGTAAATCTATCAACCTGTGGCTCTTTGAAACTCTGATCTACTGCCTGTAAAGAAGGGAAAACAAAAAGGAAAACAACAGCGTCAGAGCGCTTTAGCAAGATCATATCCATCCGCCCTCAGGGGAAGGGCTACTAAATGTGATGGAGGCTCTATCTATTATGCACAGTCTACCTAAATCATTTACCATGTATCTAAATGAGATTAATATTATTTACCCACAACATGAGACGTAGTACATCGAGCAAAATAATCCAAATAAGGAAACACTCATGTATATACCATATGTCTTAAATTGTAAATCGCTAAATATCAATTCCAAACTAAGAATAAATATAAAGGAAAGAAAAATAGAAAAGTAAAGTTGCCGTAATATCATAAATATCGACCATATAACTCGCGCTACCCTTAGGTAGATGATGTGGATACAAGAACTAAATCTATTGTAACTCCCAAGCGCGAAGTAATCCGGTCACAATATAACTCAGCAATGACTCGTATTCATGAATGGCTTCCGCCAAAGACTCAGGCTATCAGATATATACAACATCTCATAAGGTTTTATAACTCATTGCATTATCATGTGGAACGGACTACTAAATCAGGTATCCTAAATATGTACACGGCTCATTAGTCTCATCGCATCACTGTGCGGGACGGACTACCACATCAGATATCCTAGAAGTACGGTCATCTAGCCTCATCGCATCACTGTGCGGGATGGACTACCAAATCAAGTATCCTAAAATCATGACTCAATGACCTATACTAACGGCATATCGACACACTATCCCAAGTAGTACCGAGCTGTGCTCATAACCGATATCCAGACATGCATACGTATTATAAGTAATTATTATCTCAAACATGATCGAACAATACCTGTAATAATCCTCTTCGGGATATCCGTATATGTGCCACAACTCTATTCGTGTACACCTATGGTTGCATGTGTGTATCATCGTACGGCTCGAATCTCGCGTTCACAACACGCAAGAAAAGTCATCACAAATAAAAACAAGGTGTCGGTCGACCGCTCTAAAGCATCGGTTGACCGACGACAAATGTGCAAAAAATGCACTGTAAGCAGACCTTATTGGTCGACCGATTGATCCTTATCGGTCGACCGGCTAGAAAGGGTCTAAAAACCCTGGCGACACAATTGGTTTTATTCTCAGGTTTTGTGTATTGAAACTTTCTCGACAACATAAATTTGTTAGCATGCAAGGTTAAACAAGATTTAACTTTCATGATTACTCAACAAGCGTTAAATTAAACATGGTTACATCTCTTGAAATTAAACAGTTAGGGTTTAACATTCCAATTAACAAAATTCTTAATTAACAACATATTTTTAATAACATGATTAATAAACATGATTAATTCTAATCATTACATAGTTATAGATTAGTTTAAACAAAAACCACATCACAGGATATCACATACTTAGGGTTTAAACATCCTAATTAACAAAATTTTTATTTAAATTGGTTAACTATGTTTTCGAAGCAAATTAAAACGAATTTTACAAATTAAAAGACAACCCTAATGATCATGATCAACTATTCTTATTAAGCAGAGATTTAAATTATAGATCTTTTCATTGGTTTAAGATTTAACATCATAAACTAGGTTTTATCATATCAGATTAAACTTTAAGCATTGAACTAATCAATTAATTTACTAAAAACATGATTTTTAACTAAGGAGAATATTTGGAGGAAGATGATCTTGCCTCAAATGTCGTGTTGAACTCCTGAACACATGCGTGCAAGATCCTTCTTCACCAAGCTCGCAAATCCCGCCTTCCTCTCGATAACCGTCTCAAGAAATCTCCCAAAAACTCACAGATTAGGGTTAGGGTTTAAGAGGGAAGGTGGCTGCTAATAAAACACGTAAAAAGATAGGGAAAATGGGTTTAAAATGAGTATATATTCTTTCGTACACAACTGGGTCCAAAGCCAAACGAAAACTGACCCGAAAACAAAACTCGAGCTCTGGAAGCCCGTCGGTCCACCCGCCATAAGACATCGGTCAACCGGTCAGATATCATCGGTCGACCGATTGGCCTAGGCCAGTCGACTGACCAGAACGCAGATTGTGTCCGTGCATGGTTTTGTGCATGATTCGCTCCTGTACTCTTATATACACACTTATGTACACACTTTATATGTATTTAATCGATCTCAAACCGATTATCATCATACTTAATCATCAATAAATGATATTTATCATAATATTACTCATTTATTATTATTTATTATTATATATCAAAAATTATGGGGTTTTACATGATTGATGAGGAGACTGGTTTGGAAATGGCAGATTGGATTGTAGAAAATTGTTCAGGACATTGAACGGAACTATGTTTCCTCTAGGAATTGTAGGGTTGAGGTGAGAGTTAATTTTAAATTTCTCAAGAAAATTGCCTGATTCCATGCAAAATTAGGATAATTTCTCTAACTCAGATTAAAGTTATTAGAAAATGGATTATTACTAGGATGCTGGAATGTAGCATTCATCTGATTGTGTGTGTGGTAGTTTTCTGAAAAATGACATACCTCTAAAATATGAGCTGTCTAAAATATGAGCTGGAGATAGATAGTTATGACATCCCGAGGAAGGAATTTAGTTGATTTGAGGTAGAGTTTGTTCTTTGGTTTCTAGGGCTTCTAATGATGTATGATTGTAGCCATCTTAGCTTCAGAGGCTACTTTCGACTCCAGGAAAAGACTACTAGGTCTGGTTGAGGGATTTGATCAAACTCTTTCATCATAGTGTTCCCGTTGCATGATTTTCTCAGATAAATTTTCTAAAAACTTTTAGGCTTCATCAACATTTTTTTTCATGAAATTCTCTTGACACATCGATTCTAAGAATGTCTTTCAAGAATAATCCAATCATTTATAGATAATTTAGAATTTATCCAATCATTTGCAAATATTATGTTATAATACCACATCTCTAAATCATGATGATAACATTGGATAAGATGATCATTATAACTATCAAAATACTTCAAGAATGTTTTCCTTGGGATTATCTTAAAATTCTAAATGTTATTTCTAAGCTTTACCATTTTATGAATTGTAAAGAAAATTTTTCAAAAAAGGAGACAAATTCATCCTAACTAAAGATAGAATTTGTAGGCAAGCTCTATAGCCATTTCTTAGCCTTGTCTTTAAAAGAAAAGGAGATAAATCCGAGCTTAATTGCATCCTTCAATAACCATTTAATCTTAATCATAAGACACAATTCTTCAAATTCGGATATAAGAATGTGTGCATCTTTGGATTTAGTTTTTAAGAATTTTAAAAGCAAGTTTCTAAAGTGAGCTCTAAGTTTATAATTAACTTCAAGAAGTCTAATGCAAGATGGGATTGTATTCGTAGTAGGATAATACATATCCTAAAAAAATGGGCAGATTTGGAATAGCATTTTTTTTCATTTTAAAATTAGATTCAATATGAATTAAATGATTTATATTATCTCTAATCCATACACTGATGAAAGCTCTTTTGTAATTTTTTAAATTTATAAAACCTAGGAAAAAGAATTAAGCGATTTGTATTATCTCTATTCCAAACTTGCATACACTAATGAAAGCTCTTTTTGTAATTTTTTTAATTTATAAAACCTAAGAAAAAGATCAAAGGACAAAAAAATTCTTTCTATTTTTTAATTTGTTAGAAGGGAAACAAAAACTAAAGACCTAATAGATTTTTGAAAAAGGAAAAGGAGAAGAAAAGAAAAATCTAACTAAATAAATCAATATGAAACCACTTGAATAATCATTGCTAACTTTAGGGTTAAGACTAAACTCCACTAGACTAGCTTCTAACTAAAGACTTCTTTAGTGAAAACATCCAAGTTTACTTGATCAATTAGCTAGGTAAGGATAGTACTAGAGAGAGGTCAATAACCTATTAAGTACCTCTTTCTTTACAAAGTGTCTTAGACAACCCCTAAACCTTACCTTAGACACAACATGTAGGCTCTCAAAAAATTAAATAAAATATTAAGATGAAAATTTAGAGACAGATAAACAAATTCCCCTATCACGATAGATAGAGGATTATTATTCTAGGATTCTTATATGTCGAGTAGGTGCAAGCCCATATTGTTAATTATCGTTTTGGTCGGTCAAACAAACCTCTGATTAATGGTCTACAAAATATTTATTTCATGTCAGAGACCTCTATTATTTTTTATTTAATTTATATTTTTTCGGTTGTAAGAACATTTCAATCCAAAATTTAGGAATTCATAATACATATATATTAATTTTAGTTTAAGGGAATTTTGGTCAAAAATTGACTCTCGTTTTTAGTTTAAAGACATTTATGGTCATACTTTGAGATTTAAATTTGATTTTTAGTTTAAAAACATTTTGGTCTAAGTTTGAGATTTAAATTTAACTTCAGTTTAAAGACATTTTGGTCTAAGTTTGAGATTTAAATTTGACTTTAGTTTAAAGACATTTTGGTCTAAGTTTGAGGTTTAAATATAATATTTAGTTTAAAGAAATTTGGTCATAATTTTGATATATAAAATTAATTGTTGTTTAAATAAACTTTAGTCATAATTTTGAGATTTAAATTTGATTTTAGTTTAAAGAAACTTTGGTCTAATTTTAATATTTGAATTTTATGTTAACCCTTTTGCTTTTAATTCTAGTTTAAGAACTTAGTGGTCTATTAATTATTTCAACTCTAGCTTTTGGTTTGATTATGTTGTAAATTTGTACAACGTTCAATTTTAGATTTAATTTAAATATGAAGTCTTTTTGAGCTTATTTGTAATTTAGTATATTTGAAATTTCTTGCAGCTCATCGTCATGTTGGATTCATTACAAGCTATTTTTTTGTTGATTTTTGATTTGAAATCTTTTGAAATTATTTAAAATATTACTATCATTTTGAATTTAATTTCTGTTTGGATCATTTTGGGTTTGTTTCCACTTCAATGACATCGTGGTTGGTTTTGTAAAGTTGAAGTCTTTTAAAACTTTTGACTTTGTTAATGATTTATCAACCATGTTGATTTAACTTATAGTGTTTAAAGCATTCTGGACCAATTTGCAATTTGCGATCATTGAAAGGTTTTGTGTCACTCTAGGCTCTTTCCACAACTATTGTGGTTCTACTGAATTATATATCAATTTGAAAATTCTGAAGGATTGAATTTTAATATATACAATTCTTGAATTAGCCTTGTAGCTTTTGTACTTTTAAGGACTAATTGTCACCATCATAAGTTTAGGGGTTTATTTGCAATTTCCACAGATATTAGGATTGTTTTGTAAATCTAAGCACTTTGAGGAAGGGTGTGCAATTTTTTTGTAAACTTGATTTTGATTTGTAAATTTCAGTACTATGGGACCTAAATTGTAATTTTGTCATTTGTTTTGGACTATTTTGTATTTAGCAATTTAAGGGCTACCATTTTCAGCAATTCTTGAGAACTAGTTTGTAATTTTAGCAGTTTTATTTTTTGGACTATTTCGTAATTTAGCAATTTAAGCACTAGAATTTTTAGCAATCTTTGGGAATTGGTTTGTAATTTTAGTAGTTTTTTTTTTACTTTTTTGTAATTTTTAGTCTTTGTTTTGGAATTTTATTGAATTTTACCATTTGTTTTGGACTTTATTATAATTTTAGCATTTATTTTGGACTATTTGTTAATTTCAGTCTTTGTTTTGGACTTTATTATAATTTGTAATTTCAGCATTTATTTTGGATTGTTTGTAATTTCAGTCTTTCTAGAAGACTTATTTATGATGTTTCGAGGTTTGTTAATAGGATTTTTATATGGAAACCACCTTTAAAATAGGAGCGTAATAGAGAAACTACATTTATTGTTTAATTTATACAGGAACCACCTTAAAAATATATTTCGTTTCATTCAACCACCAAAAGCTATTTTGTGTTGAACTTTTTATCAAAATTCAATTCCCTAACTATCATTGTGTTTACTGTTGAACCGCCACCAGCCCAACCCCCACCCTCACGCAACCCACAACTCCCTCTTAGTAATCATATGCTTAAATCTAGAGGTAGAATTAAAGGAGGAGTGACGATAGGGGGGGGAGCCTAAATCTAGAGGTAGAAGAAGAGGGAGAGAGGAGAACAAGAGGGGGGAGGAGAGCAGAGAGAAAGAGCAGAGGGGGGGGGGGGGGGGGGAGGAGGGGGGGAGGGAGGGGGGGAGAGGGAGGGGGGAGGGGGGGGGGGGGGGGAGGGAGGGAGGGGAGGAGGTGAGAGAGAGGACTCCCAAACTGTGTGAAAATAGAAGTATTAAAGAAATTTTGATAAAATAGTAAACAGGAAATGAATTTCGGTAGTTGATTGAAACGAAATATACTTTTAAGGTGATTCTTGTATAAAATAAATGTGGTTTGTATTACACGTCTATTTTAAATGTGGTTTCCGTATAAAAGCCCTTGTTAATAAATATTGTGGTCTTTTCAAGTGCAAGGGCGATTAGGTGCAATTTTCTCAAGCTAAGAGAACATATAGAATTTTTCTTCTTAAGAGGAAGAGGAAAAGAGCAAGAAATTATACCTCTTTTTTTGTTGCTTTCTTTCTTGTTGGGGTTTTCTTCTTCTCTCTATTTCTTCTCTCTTTTTTTTTTTATCCCTCCTTTGCTGCTATTCTCCTCTCAGTTCCCCCTTTCTTTTTTAGAAGCGGTGTGTATGATTTTAGGGATTTTTTTTTAAAATAGACCGACTTTGTTAAATATTTAGTAAAATCGACCTATTTTTGGCCAACATGCCAAAAAGATGTCGATTTTAAAAAACACTCAGCTAAAAACATACGAGACTACTCCCGTATATTTTTAAGGGCAATAATCATTGATTAGTACTCACACAAAACATACGGGACTAGTAGTCCCGTATGTTTTCTGGGAGCTCTTTGGTGTTCAACAAAACGTACGGGGCTAGTAGTTCCATACAAAAAATAGAAACTTTTTGCCTCCGCCCCAAACATACGGGACTACTAGTCCCGTACGTTATGCAGAGACATTTTGCTTGAGCCCAACAAACATACGAGACTAGTAGTCTCGTAGTTTGCTGGGCTGAGGCAAAACATGCACAAAACATGCACGTACCTCTAGCTTCGTATACGACCAAAATTTTCATCAAAATATATCATCTACATTGTATACATTGATAAAAGTTATAAAATTAGAACATCATAACACAAATCTAAAAAATACACATCATCACAACACAATACATCATCACAACACATAATCCGACGAAATACACAACATCACATCCAAAATTCTACAAAAATACACATCATCACAAAATAATTCCAAATGTATCAAGTCAAACCATACGATAATATGTAGTCTAAGCTAAACAAATCCAAATGCATCAATAAATCCATACGACAATATATAATCTACATGGAAAAACTAACAAAGGAAAATTCCACCCCTCCCAATTGTCTCGGTCTTCGCACCCGCTGAGATCGTCGGCGGCCTCCTTCGTCTTGAGCTTGTATATGCTCGTTCTCTGGTTGTTTGTGGGGCTGTGACAGACCAGCTTGTTATGACGGACCAGCTTCATCGTCGTGCGTACAAGATCTACCACGTCTATGTTGGCGTATATATGTAGTATCTTCAAGATCCACCTGCTCACGACCATCATGCCGAGCCTCATGAGTTTGTTGAAAAGATCTACGAACTCTCATCACTATCCTCTGCAATATCGATATGTGTACAAAATCTCCTGTGGCGGTAGTTATACCCTCATTTGCAATCCCCTCTACCTCGTCCACTGCGTCTATCTATAATTACATAAAAATATTGCTTCATATAAGAAACTAAAAGCTAACATAAAGAGTGAAAAATCTATTATAATTGTCGCAATTTACTTACCCATCGCCTCTCATCTAACCCTCTTGGTACATATCGAGATTGTTGATTGTGAATCTTGATTTCATCGACTGGAGGCGCGGTTTGGTTGATTATCCAACATCGGGTACTGCCTCAATACCATCTAATATAATCGACTTCCTCCATTGGAGGATAAAGCTGATTGACATAAAGTTGATGTCGATCATTCCACCGAGCAATGTATGATTGATGCGTGCGCTACCAGTTAATCTGATATCCACCTTTAGACGCCTTTCTCTGTACTTGTTCGACCAATTGTGGAGCGTGTTGTGCAAGTCCAAACTGTCTAAACACGCGATCGGGTACGTTCATCTCCATAATTTCGAAACAAACGAGAGGAACTTTAGATATCTGTATGCCGTGTCCCTCCATACAAATCAGCGGTAGATGAGGTAGGTAAGGTGTGCATGGCTGCCACTCGAATTGCAAAATAATCCATATATTAATTGTTGT
Organism: Asparagus officinalis; assembly: GCF_001876935.1. Classification (NCBI taxonomy): domain Eukaryota; kingdom Viridiplantae; phylum Streptophyta; class Magnoliopsida; order Asparagales; family Asparagaceae; genus Asparagus; species Asparagus officinalis. The sequence continues at coordinate 127,836,032 of NC_033797.1, read as the reverse complement.
TTGAAATATACCGATAGCTTTAAACTATTGCAATTCAAATTCATACTTGAAAAATTTTCATTCGGTCGAGCTCCCCTCTGTAAAAATCTAACTGTCTAGTCGGGACCTCATTATAGGCTTTAGTGACATTCCATCTACAAGTTTTATATAAGATAGATTTTTGTTCAAAATTTTAAATAGAAAAATAAATATTAAACGAGATTAAATTCGATGAATTTTACCTGCAGCCTAGTGGAATATGTCCATCCAACTCTCGGATCTCGCATAATTACGGTTTCAAAACCTGCCTCTCCCATGCCCAATCTTATAACAATGTTAAACAACCATTGAGCTCTTTATTTTACATTAAAGCAACCTTTGATATTTCTCAATATAGATATGCTAAAACAACACTACCCCAAGATAATGTCCCACACACGTCAAAGTCTTCGAGAAGTGGTAACCACCTATTGAAAAATCAATTGCGTTAGCCATATTTTCTAAAAATAGTAATAACAATTTATGACCTGTCTTACCTCAAATGAACTTTATGTTTACTTGAACCAGGAAAAAGAAGCATCCCGATCATGTGCAAAATATATGCTCTAGCATGTTGTTGGATCATGACTTCTGATGCATCATGTGGCAATGAGTTTGCAAAATTCTCTTTTAACCACTTCAATCTAATATACCCTCCAGGCAAGGATTCTAGAGATAGTCCTAACAAATCATCACATACTGTCCGCCAAACATACCTATCTGTCTCTGTGACACAAGGGCCATCAATGCAAAGTCCTAGGATCACTGCTACATCCTAAAGAGTAATAGTTGCCTCCCCGATACGTAGATGAAAAGTGTTAGTCTCAGGCCTCCACCTATCCATTAACACAATAAGCAGTGCCTAGTCGAGCTTCATCCATCGCAATTGTGAGCAAATCAGAAAACCGGCTTGGGATACTAGGGCAATGATGCGAGGATCATCAAACGACCAACGCATATGCCCAAGGCTACGATCAATCATAACCAGCTCTTGCCCTCTCTACACAAAAATGAAAACAAATATTAGAATATCACAATGAATAAATAATGTGAGTATAAACTTATGACTAAAAACATAGAACCATAGTACCTTTGTAAATGATATGATCTCTGAACGATGGCATGACTGATCATAGAGGACTTCATCAGAAACCGGCCCGGGGAACATAGTGTATATACCTGCACATGTCAATGTTATCTTATTAGATTCTGCCAAATGTATAAGAATACAATAATAAAATTAACAATAGAAATAGAAAATAATTTACCAATTAATTGCTATCTACTTGTTCTTGATGGACAACGAGACTTATTATGCCCTAATTGACTACATGTTCCACATCTAATGTGTGACATTGCTCCTTCCCGACCTTGATCCATAGTACCTCTAATGCGCATAGATCGTCGTTCCGCTTGTCTTTTGACTTGAGGTGGTAATAGATATATCATATAAATGTCATGCCAATAACGAGTATCGTCGGGAGGATGAAAACTCTCTTTATAAGCCTTTCGATAATGATTTGTTGAATGCCAAGCTGAGCAATACTGATCATACGACAATTTAGCGCCACCATCTTGACTGGAACTAGCTGTTAAAACATGTTCATATGGTAGTTTTTGTAATTGTGGTAGGCTACAAGTACAACTACACTCTTGGTCATAGAGATGAACGACGTAAGTGCCATCACGATCCTTGACCTCCCATTCATTGTTGTTGAATGGTTCAATTCTACTTGTTCTTACAGCCACAACACTTTTCTGCAACATTAACTTATTTTTTGGAGTATACTTGCTCGTCCAATTTGTACCATCACTCCGTCTCTTATTAAAGTATGTGTTCAATCTATAAAACATCCTTACAACTAAGGCACTAATTGGCATAGCACGGACACCCTTAAGTATACAATTAAAACTTCCAGAGCAATTAGTCGTCATCATACAATAACGCACTCCACCATCTTTACATAATGGCCATTGATCTTCGTATTGCGGCTTCAAGTTTTGTTCAATCCAATTGTGTGCTTCAACTGATAGGGATTTAATTTTCTCTCTACAATGCTCATATACAAGCGAGTCAGTGGCACACCCGGCTTTCCACAATAAATTTTGTAAATTAACCTCTTCATGTTTTCTCTTAAAATTAGCTCTTACATACCACAAGCAATAACGGTAATAATGTGGTGCACTCCACCCCTCATACAAGGCTCGTGGAATTCCTTTCATTCAGTCAGAAATAACGGTAATAACTCTTGGACTTTGAACAGTCATAATGTATTTGTAAATACATTGAAAAAACCACTTCCAATTTGATGTATCCTCCACCTCCACAACTAAGAAAGCTATTGGAAATAGCCCACCGTTTGCATCTACACTGGTCACAACCAAGAACACTCCTTTGTATTTGCCATAAAAATGTGTTCCATCGATGCTTAAGAGCAGATAACAAAAAGAGAACCCTTTGATAGCGGGCCCAAATGCCCAAAATACCTGGATGAACCTCTCCATTTCCGACACGATCTCCTTAGACATTATCTCATATTCGGTACCCGGATTTTTCCTCTTAATTGCTGCAAGATAATGTGGAAGTTTTTGGTAAGATTCTTTCCAATCTCCAAAGATTTTAGTCAACACCTTGCTCCGTGCATCATATGCTTTAAACTTGGATATAGTTATGCCTTTCATAGCACGAACCATTATAATTATCTGTCATGGAGTAAGATCAAATTCTCACCTAACTTCGGGCATAATTAGCTTCATGATATAAGCAGAAGTTGGTGTCTTATGATCATTAGCGACAGTCGGATTGCAATATGTATGAAGTCCACAATAACTTGAGATCATAAATTGTTTGTTAGATTTTTTCCTAACACCTGCATTAAGCTTCCATGGACATTTTAAATTTCAATCGTATGCAACACTTGTATAAGCGGCTTGACATTTCTCATTGAAGTAGCACTTTACATGATAGCTAGTTGTATTAGATTTCACCGGCTTGAATTTGACCCGGTTCCTAATTGCCCATTCACGTATAGCAAAAATTAAGCTTTCCTTATTCTCGAATAGATCTCCTTTTTTGAAAGTGATATCCTCGGGTCGATCAAAATTAGGACCAGACTCAACTAACTCAGCTTGTGAGTTATTTATCCACTCGTCATTTTTAAACTCTTCGAGCAACGGTTCTTTAGACTCTACATAATCGTTGTTCACACAATATTCATTCATCCAACTTGCGTCATCATTGTTCTCTCCAATTGCAAACTGCATACTATCAAGGCGTTCCTCCTCGGACTCAACATTTTCACTATCATTAACAACATCTACATATTCGTCCTCTTCTATTATAGAACCACCAACCAGTAAATCAACTGAAATATGACCCGATGCGTTGTGAAACATGTCACTTGACATTGCACCTGAGTCATTTTTAAGTGCAAGGCACTTTGAGATAACGAGATTTAACTTTCAAGCATGCGAGAGAACTCTCCGTGAACATACGGAACTTCGACAACCCCAGACTTTGGAATATTTTTAATGAACAGCTTAATTGCAATTTGTTTATCCAAAAGTTGTATTATGTCATTCAATTCTTCATCAATGGTGATCTCTATAGCAATTGTTCTTTTTTCATTTATTGGACAATTACAGAAGATCTTAATGGCATTTTCGTCATGATTAGTTCTGGTAACTCTTTATATTTTCTCCATCATTCCATCGAAATTACAATTTCTAGACACATGAACATTTTTCTAGAGCCTCCATCATATATAGGCAAATTATTCATTCCAACACTCAATTTTCCATTGAATAAGCAAATAATCAGAATTCCATTCGCCATTTTAACTGAAGAATTAAAATTTAACGTATACAAATTAGATAATTTACAAATTGATGATCATAATTAAATATTTCCTCTAGATATACCTCTAGATATACAATATTAACTAAACAAAATAGAGAAATTTATGAAAAAATATGAAATTGTTACATTGATGAAATTTCGGATCTCGTCGGCGTCAGAGAGTATAGACGGCATCGACGTCGGAGATAATAGATGGCGTTGGATTTGAGGGAGGAGGGGGTGAGTTGGATTTGGGAGAGAGAGAACGGGTTTGAGGGAGATGGAGATCGGGTTTAGAAGGGATGGAGATCAGGTTTGGGTGTGCGAATCGGGTTTGGGGGGAGTGAGATGGGTTTGGGAGAGAGAAGATCAAGAGATTGAGAGTGAGATCGGGAGAGAGAACTCAGATGAGTTTAGGAGGAATAGAGGTTGTGCCCAAATTTAGGGCACAACTATAATATGCCGACTTTTCTACGGGACTATTAGTCCCGTAGATCTAGGCCATGAGTTTCTCTTTTTTGTACGGGACTACTAGTCCCGTACGTTTTGTTGAACACCAAAGAGCTCCTAGAAATCATACGGGACTACTAGTCCCGTATGTTTTCTATGAGCACTAGTCAGTGCCCTTGAAAACATACAGGACTAGTACTCCCGTATGTTTTTAGCTGGGCGTTTTCTAAAACCGATATCTTTTTGACCTGTTGACCAAAAAGATGTCGACTTTGCTAAATATTTAGCAAAATGATCGATTTTGCTAAATATTTTGTAAAATTGGTCTATTTTAAAAAAAATTCCATGATTTTATGGAGGAAATGCACAGAGAAAGCGCGCTTGGATTTGCGGGGTACAGTTATACAGGAAGTGGGTCAGAACATATCCCACGTTGACGGTCGTGAATATGGAGCCATGGAGTTTAAGGGTTGGCCTGCAATTACGACCTTCTGTGGGCTAAAAGTCGATCATCACTTCGCATGGGCCGAAGAATATTATTTTTGTAGGAGAAGTTTTAGTATCATTTGGGTCAAGTGATAGTTTGACAAATTTGAGCATTTATTGGGTCAGTCCGTTCTCTGGTTTCTTCTTCATACTTGGGCCTTCGTTTGCTCCATTTCTCCAGTTATTTATATGTCAGAAATGCTTATATTGGACTTTAGACATTTATACACTCAAATAAAATGCGACATTGTAAAGTACAACATGATAGTATGATACGCATTAAAATCTGCTTCCCTTTATTTTGAAAAGCAAATAATATTGTAGAGCACTTGATTACAGACACATAATTATACTCACATAATACTTTTAGAAGCCTAACACCTTATTGTTTCTTCTTTTATTTAGTTATTTATTATTATTATTATTATTATCATCATCATCCTTTATTTTATTTCTATTTTTATTTTTATGTTTTTTTTTTGAGTTTCAACACAACGGAGTCAAATAAAGTTAAACATGTTCACTTAATAATTCTTTGTTTCTAATGAGCTCGAATCCTTAGGGGCCAACGTCCAATGAGTTTTAAATAGTTGCGTTTATGTAGTAAGGAATTTATGATTTTTGGGCTAAGAAAAGGGCGATGAAATCCCTTACCTTATATTGATTTGGGGTTTTTTCCCTTAAAAGTATTTTCCAAGTGTGTGCTCAAATCAAAATGCTTAAATCTCTTTGCTGAAATCCTACTAATTATATGCAATGCAACCTTAAGAATTAAAATCAATTATAAGAGGATGCAAAAAGAAAATATTTATATTTTTTAATTAGGGTCAATAAACAAACAAATGTGAGAGATAGAGAGATCTCTTGTTTATATTTATTATCTTATTTAGTAGTTATTCAAGTGAGAGATGGATTTTATTAGGGTCAACAAAATAATTTTTTTTACTAGTTCCTAATGTCTCTAATATGAAAAGCCCAAGTAGAGGGTTAAATTAAAAATATTAAAAAGAGAACTTACCTTCGCAAGGGGGGTGGCCCTTCTTTAAGATTTTTTTTAAATCTTTAATCTTCTTCAAGTTCAATCCTTCACAATGAAACACACAACTCAAAAAATCAAGACAGAGAAATTCTAGTTGCAAGCACCTTTCTAGCAAAGACATCAAAAACATAATGCGGAAGAAAAGTTATGCTAAGTTGCAAGTGCACAATAATTAAGTTATTATATTTTAGATACTGGTCCATGGGGAAGGAGTGTATTAGACAAACTAACCTAAATGTGCTCTTGAAATGTGTATGAATAAAGAATAAGAGTGGTGTATTTTGGATAGAGGGTTTTTGACAATCACATTTTTATTACAATTTTATATCATCATTATCTATTTTTCATGAATAAATACATCACTAATAATTATTTTTATCTTTAATTGCATGTCAATAAAGAATAATGCAAAAAAAATCTTATCTCTTAACAAAGCCCATGAATTAATGAAGGATACAAGTAAGAGACCAAGATCTAAAGCAAAAAGCCAAAGCCCAAGCCCAATAGAAGAGAAGAAATGCGGATGACAATTCTAGCGCAGATTGTACTTCTTTGTAAGAAAATTTGCTCATAATATATTTCGATTTTAGAGATATCATAAATATAAAAGTTGTAGATTTCGTTCTCAGCTTTCCATAGAATGTTTATTCAGCCAAATCTGAGTTGATACCAGAGAGATATGACCAAAACACCAGACTTTACCAAGCTGTCTAGATTTGCATGATTTGTTTCCTTTTGCACCAAACTTCTTCATTTGTTCCTGTAATTATCTTAGGGCTTAAATTTTGATCCAACGGCTCTCATTCACTGTTGTATGCTATAAATAGGGGTAGATAGTGAGGGATTAGGGTATGAAAAATTTTGCAACTCCTTTTTGGAGAGAGGAGTGTTACTCTTGATTGAGAAGACCTTTCACTTTGTAACTTTTGTTACAATTAATAAAATCTTTTTCCTCTTTATATTTTCTTCTCTTTGTTTGATGATGATGATGGAGATGAAGACTAATTTGAAGGTTTGTCTTTTATTTTCTCTTTTTATTTTCTTGTTATTATTTCTTTTCTTTTTAGTAGTTTAGATTTATATTCATGTATTGTAGAGCAGATTTATTTTCTTGTTTTTATTTTATTTTGCCCTTTGTAGCTTAGATTTATTTTCTTGTATAGTTTATATTTCTTTTTCTTTTCTTTTACAATTAGTTAGATTTATTTTTATAATTTTTTTCTTTTTAATTAGTTTTTCCTTTCTTTTCTTTTATTGTTTTTTTTCCTTAAAGATGTGGAACTAATTCTTATAGGAACCCTAAAATTGTATGAAACTAGTCTAATTTCTTTTATATTTATGCATTATTCTCTTGCATTTTAATTTACCATAGGTAGGATAATCAACTAGAGAACTAATTGGTAGAAGAAAAATTTAATAATCTATGCTTATCTTGAGTGATTTAATAGGTTATGCTTATGAATTCTAGAATTACTATCTAGTTGTTATTCTTTCCATGAATATTAATTTTGTTTAGATGATAATTTGATAGGTTATACTTTCCTTGAGTGGTTTGATAGTCTACGCTTAATAAATCTAAAGTAAAATATGATATAAAAAGAATAGTTTATAAATTATAATTGAAATTAGCTAGTGGATTAACCTCTAGATTCCTCATATTTCTCATTGAAACTTATATCTTCACTTTCTTGAGTTTTCTTTCTCTCTCCTCAAATTTCACTGTTCATAATCACAGCACTCATCATATTGTAGGCTGTCTAAAAATCACAACAGATAGCTAATCCCCATCAAACACTGATGATGGAAGTTACAATTTGACGGCTTCGAGAAGGCTGTAATTTGAAGACTTTCACGTAGATCGATGAATGTTACAATCTGACGACATTCGCAACAACTGATGAAAGCTCTAATCAACAGCCTTCACAATCAACATCGGGAGTTACAATCTGACGACTCTCATATTTTCAAGGAGCCAAGACGAAGGTTACAAGGTGACGATCTTTGCAACGCTCTAACAAAAGAGACTACAAATCGACAGTCTCTTCAAACCAAAACGCAGATATCTCTCAAACCGTAAGGAATTTGGCAAAACTGACGGAGCAAACCGAACTCTATTGGGTTAGTTTGGTCGGCTCCGTCTTGTCGAGATAGCCGATTTTCATATATAATTCGTCCCATTCCGACTTACGGTTTGAAAGTTATGACCTGTTCTTCGCAGCAAGTTATGTTCTGAAGTCCGTCTGTGAGACTGCACTTCGCCTGAACATTAGACTTAGCCTGAAGCTCTCCGAGCACGCCTGAGGCTCACCTCTACATCCAAGATTCAAAACACAGAGGTCATGCTCGCGTTCTAAACTTAAAACGCAGAGGTCATGCCCGCGTTCTAAACTCAAAACGCAGAGGTCGTGACTGCATTTGAGATTCAAAACGCAGAGGTCGTGGCTGCGTTCCAAACTCGAAACGCAGAGTTCGTGGACTCAAAACGCAGAGTTCATGCAGAGCCCAACTCTGCGTCCTAGGTCCAAAACGCATAGTTCATCTCTGCGTCTCAGATGCCAAAACGCAGAGTTCATCTCTGCGTCTTAGATGCCAAAACGCAGAATTCATCTCTGCATCCCAACTCTGCGTTTCAGATTTACAACGCAGCGCGACCTGTGCGTTCAGCCACCAAAATAGGCCCAACTCTACGTTTTTAGTCTAAAAACGCAGAGTTCGGGCCCTGAACGCTATTTTTCAGCATTTGACTCGTTCAAAGCACGAATTGAACGGTTTCAAAACCGTTTTCCCCACGATTTGGGGAGCTGTTTAAGGGGGAGGTTACACCCCTATTCAGCCCCACTTAGAAGCGAATTAAGGGGGTGGTTACACCCCTTAATCTCCTATAAATAAAGGTAAACTCAACCGAGTTAAGGGCTGGCTTTTTGGACCTTAGACTTGGCAGCGAAGAAGAGATCTTCGGCTTGGCAGTGAGGGGAAGATCGACGTTCATCCTTCAACAACGTTCAACAACAGAGAGCTTTCATCCTTGGCTTATAAACCGATTTCGGTTAAATCAACTCTTTCATAGAGTTTCAAACTCGTTCAGAGTTATCAACTCGATCAGAGTTCAAAACTTGCTCTGCAAGTTCTTCTAAAACTCGCTCTGAGTTATTAACTCGTTAAGAGTTATTTTCAAACTTGCCACGCAAGTTCTCCACAAAGTCAAACCGTGAGGAGAAGACATCGTTCTAGTGAATCGAGACGTTCGGATCGTCAACGAGAAGCAAACTCGACGCGAGCATTCGAGGGAGGCATTTCATCGCCACCGTGAAGAACCCATAATTAAACAAGGGAGAATCCAGATCATTCTCCTCTCTTTTGTAATCAGGAAATCCAATTGTAATTGAGATTAAAGGAATACAGATCAATTTTCCTTCATTTTTTACTCCAAATTTTCCACAAACAAAAGATGGCGACTTCGCGGGGACTAGCTTCTCTGACGAAGAGGTGGTGGCGCAATCCGACGTCATGCTCATTGGAACGACCGTTGAAACTCTGATCATTAAGTTCGATCAAACCAAGTTTGAGGAGGCCCTCTCTTCCAGGTCCCTCAGCCCCAAGGCTATGCGTAAGATCCACAAAGTTTCTAAGGAAACTAAAGCTCCAGTTATGGCCGACTCATCGAAGGACTGTCTCCCTTGGGGGTTGCACTGTTCATACAGTCCCCTCTCTAAAGAAGAAGACTCAGCTTCGGCACAACTCCAAAAAAGCCGATCCTCCAATCAACGCGAGCTCCGCGTTTGTGAGCCTCAACACGAGCTCTGCATAAGCCAAGCTAAACGCAGCCTTTAGGGGTGCGTTTCCCAAATAAAACGTAACCCTCAGAGGCGCGTTCCAACGTCAAAACGCAGACCTTAAAACTGTGTTAATCTAGCAGAACGCAACTCTCAGGAGTGCGTCCTAGAACCAAAACGCAACTCTCAGGAGTACGCTCAAGATCCAAAACGCAGACTTACGAATTGCGTTAACCGACAAAAACACAACCGACAAAGGCGCGTTTCATCAACAAAACGCAGACTTCGGTCTAGCGTTAGTAAAACAGAACACGACCCTCGTGTTTCTTCTTTAGAACACGATGCGATTCATCGTGTTCAAAAAGATCAACGTGGACTCAAGATCCATGTTCACCAGGAGCCAGTCCTGTCCAATCATAGAATGGGGGTTCCAATTCAAACCTCACGATCAGTGAGTAATTCTCGAGTCTTTACAACAGACTTGAGAGAGTTTATATCGAGAGAAAGAACGATGTAACAAGCCATTCGTTCATTCCAATATGATCGACTGATTCCTACGGTCCTCTCGGGATGTCAATGCTGCTCATATGCGGCCAAACTGTTGGTGTTCGACCAATTTACGAACGTTGCTTTGCCCAACCAACGACGACGTTCCCACAGGAAGAAGTCTCCATAGACCGAATATCCTGGGGTCACTATCAATGTGAACGGCAGAGGGAAAGCCTCGGGTCCTAGTTCCGATGATTCTGAGACAAGTCGTTCACCGACCGTCAGAGAAATCGCTAACGAGTTTGAAGGAGTCTACCAACGCACTCGGATGCGAACAGGAGCCATTCCCTCTGTCAACTATCGGAGGTTAGCCAGAGGAACCAATTCCGATGGTGAACACTCAGCCATTGCAGAGTCCCAATCATCAAGCTCTTTTGTTGAACATGAGAGCTCCGCTTATATTACGGGAAACAATAAAGATCTCGCGAAGATACTTGACGAGCATGAGGCCATGCTCAAATCTCAGCAGAAGGCCATCAATGAACTCATGGCCCTGTTGACTCAAATCGTCGTAGACAAGGCCAAATCTCAGGAGATAGATTCGTCACCTAGGCAAGAATCTTCCCGGAGAGAAAAAGCGTCTTCATCCCAACTTCGCACAAGCAAAGGGAAGGAAAAAGTGGTTGATGGTGCTGCTTCTGATCAAGAAGCCCACAACCTAAAATCTTCCTCAGATGAAGGAAAAGAGACGGAGAACGAGCAGAATCTTCAGTCTGCCAAAATGGAAGAATTGGAAGCCCACCTCAAAGCCATTGCTAACAGAAACGAGCTCCAAGATGAGGGAGTTACCAGGCCCTGTCCTGCCGAATGTGATGCAGTCCCTTATCCTCCAAAATTCGAAGTCCCGACGCTACAAACTTTTGATGGTACGGGATCACCGAACCAACAGCTACAAACTTTTGATGGTACGGGATCACCGAACCAACATATCTATCATTTCAAGTCACAGACTGGGAATATGATATCAAACGATGCCATACTGGCTCGAACGATGCCATACTGGCTCGATTGTTCATTGGCACCCTCAAGGGAGTTGCCTTTGAATGGTTTAGAAAACTACCTGCGAGATGTATCTAAAAGTGGGCGGATCTAGAGAGACTCTTCCTGTCGAGATTCTTTAAAGAGGATACAGAAGTCTCCATCCATACCCTTCTCGCCACTAAGCATAAGAAGAGGGAGTCCGTTAAATCCTTCGTCAAGAGGTTCCGAACCATGGCTCTTCGGTGTTCGTCAGGTATGACACAATCTACCTTAGTAGAGACCTGTCGACACAACTTGCAGACCGACCTTCTAGCATGAATAGGAGTTACAGAATGCCGTTCTTAGAGACAACTAATCTCTCAAGGTGAACAGGCTCAAAAGATTATTGTCAGGATCAAAGCTGAAGAACAAAATAGGCAAGATCAGCCTGAGCAATTGGACCCAGCCCAATCTTCTCAGTCAGAAGGGTAAGATACTACGACCACTGAAGCTAATCCTCTTTAGTAGGATGCCAGGGTCTCTAATAACTATCACGTTAATAATTACCTCTGATAGTCAAACTCGTTAGATAGTGGCCCATTAGGCGATGTGTCATGTCTGCTCCTTTTTCTCCCTACACTTGTTTAAGACTGGGGGTTGGTTTATTTGTAGTTCATTGGATTATGAATAATAAATTTTTTGAGTTGTCACGTTCAATAAAATACCTCTGTCAACCACGAAATCTGTTAAAACTATCACGTTAACATTTACCTCTGATAGTCAATCAACTTGCTAATCCTCTTCAATAGGATGGCAGATCCACCAAACTATCACGTTAACAGTTACCTCTGATAGTTCATCAACTTGCCAATCTTCTTCAATAGGATGACAGGTCCACAAAACTATCACGTTAACAGTTACCTCTGATAGTCAAACCCATCAGATAATGGCCTACCGGGTGATGTGCTTCTATTCCGACTTCATGGATAGTGCTCCACTGGGCGATGTGCAGTGTCTACCTCTTTTTATTCCCCTGCTAAGTCTTAATCAAGACTGGGGGTTGGTTACTTAGAATCCACTGGATTAAGAGTAACGAATCTTTTACATCGTCGAGTTAACATTACACTTCTGACGATCATCACCACTACAGAGTATGAATGCAGCTTGCATCACTCCCAATTTGTCACGTTAATAATACACCTCCGACAACAATCAACTTATCAATCCTTATCAATAGGATGATAAGTCCTCAAAATTGCTCAAATCGTAATCTTTCCCAACAAGACACTAAGTCTTCAAAGTCTTGTTCAATTCACAAGTATCAAAATTCATCGCTTCTGGTAATAAACTCACCTAGCAAGTTTCCCCAGCGAGACTCTAATTCCTAAAATCTTGTGAAAGTTACAAGTACAAAATCCTGTCAAGTTAATATCACACCTCTGACAACCAATAAACTTATCAATCATCTTCAATAGGATGATAAGTCCACAAAGTTGTTCCAATCGCAACACAAATCCTGTCACGTTAACACTAAACCTCTGACAAATTCACTTATTAATCCTCTTCAATAGGATGATAAGCCCACAAAGTTGCTCCAATCGCAACATAAATCCTATCACGTTAACACTGAACCTCTGACAAAATCAACTTATCAATCCTCCCTAATAGGATGATAAGTCTACAAAGTTGCTCCAATCGCAACATAAATTCCCGTCATGTTAACACCAAACCTCTGACAAAATCCACTTATCGACTCTCTCCAATAAAGCGATAGGTACTCAAAATTGCCTCGATCACAATATTCTTCTTGTCACGTTAATAACACACCTCTGACGACCAAATCAACTTACCGACTCTTTTCAAAAAAGCAATAGGTCCATAAAATACTGTTAGGTTAACATCACACCTAACAGTCAAACCCCCCAATGAACTTGTTAATCCTTTTTTAATAAGGATATCAAGTTTTCATTATAAAATCCCTAGCGGATTAAAGATTTTCTGGAATTATCCTAGTGATAGTGAAGAAAAATTCTGAATTTCACTCTAAGTGAAAATTCATGACAAGTTAATACTACACCCCTGACACTATAACACAGGAAGAAATAGTGACAAAGCCTACGTATTCAACATCGTAGCACCAAAATCCATGTCTTTCACGCATGGGGGACTTTATCTCGATCCCTAATTAGAGATAAGCCTACGTCTAACACGCGTTACCGGTTAGTCTTTTCCCGTAAAAATAACAAAGTCTATGTATTCAAAATCATAACATCAAGTCTAAGAGGGTTTATTCTCTTAGCACAACGTTTCGTGTGAGACAGATTCAAATAATTCACATGCTAGCCCGACTCAAATGGTAGTCGGTAAAGACTTATCAAATTCGTTGATGGCTGAGACTTTGCCAAAAATCCTATGCATGTTTGCAGGCCCATCAGCTTAATGGATGTGATCCAAAACTTGAAACAGATGAGCTAAAGATGAGTCTTAAAGACTTAGTCAAAAATACATGAGAGCCAACTCCGCGTCTCAAGTTCAAAATGCATGGGTCCACCCCCGTATTCCAGAAGCAGGATTATGATGCATACCTTCATACAGGTCCTACGTGGCAAATCCCTTCAACCAAGCTGCCTTCGAAGTGAGTGCAGAGAACAACTCCTTTGTGACAAGGAATCAAAAGCTTCACGATCAGAGTTGAGATCCAAAGTATTCCGAAAATTCATCCCAGTCAACCGCGAACTTTCGAAAACTTTGGAGGGGGTTCTGTAGGCTGTCTAAAAATCACAACAGATAGCTGATCCCCATCAAACACTGATGATGGAAGTTACAATTTGACGGCTTCCAGAAGGCTATAATTTGAAGACTTTCACGTAGATCGAGGAAGGTTACAATCTGACGACCTTCGTAACAACTGATGAAAGCTCTAATCAACAGCCTTCACAGTCAACATCGGGAGTTACAATTTGACAACTTTCATATTTTCAAGGAGCCAAGACGAAGGTTACAAGGTGACGATCTTTGCAACACTCTAGCAAAAGAGACTACAAATCGACGGTCTCTTCAAACCAAAACACGGATATCTCTCAAACCGTAAAGAATTTGGCAAAACTGACAGAGCAAATCAAACCCTATGGGGTCAGTTTGGTCAGCTCCATCTCGTCAAGATAGCCAATTTTCATATATAATTCGTCCCATTCCGACTTACGATTTGAAAGTTATGACCTGTTCTTCGCAGCAAGTTATGTTCTAAAGTTCGTCTATGAGACTGCACTTTGCCTGAACATTGGACTTAGCCTAAAGCTCACCGAGCATGCCTGAGGCTCACCTCTACATCCAAGATTCAAAACGCAGAGGTCATGCCCGCGTTCTGAACTCAAAACGCAGAGGTCATGCCCGCGTTCTAAACTAAAAACGCAGAGGTCGTGACCGCATTTGAGATTCAAAACGCATGGGTCGTGGCTGCGTTCCAAACTCGAAATGCAGAGTTTGTGGACTCAAAACGCAGAGTTCATGCAGAGCCCAACTCTGCATCCCAGGTCCAAAACGCAAAGTTCATCTCTGCATCTCAGATGCCAAAACGCAGAGTTCATCTCTGCGTCTTAGATGACAAAACACAGAATTCATCTCTGCATCCCAACTCTGCGTTTCAGATTTACAACGCATCATGAGCTATGCGTTCAGCCACCAAAATAGGCCTAACTCTACGTTTTTAGTCTAAAAACGCAGAGTTCGGGCCCTGAACGCTATTTTTCAGCGTTTGACTCGTTCAAAGCACGAATTGAACGATTTCAAAACCGTTTTCCCCATGATTTGTGGAGCTGTTTAAGAGGCCGGTTACACCCCCATTCAGCCCCACTTAGGAGCGAATTAAAGGGGTGGTTACACCCCTTAATCTCCTATAAATAGGGGTAAACTCAACCGAGTTAAGGGCTGGTTTTTTGGACCTTAGACTTGGAAGCGAAGAGGAGATCTTTGGCTTGGCAGTGAGGGGAAGATCGACATTCATCCTTCAGCAACATTCAACAACAGAGAGCTTTCATCCTTGGCTTATAAACTGATTTCGGTTAAATCAACTCTTTCATAGAGTTTCAAACTCGTTCAGAGTTATCAACTTGATCAGAGTTCAAAACTTGCTCTGCAAGTTCTTCTAAAACTCGCTCTGAGTTATTAACTCATTAAGAGTTATTTTCAAACTTGCCACGCAAGTTCTCCACAACGTCAAACCGTGAGGAGAAGACATCGTTCCAGTGAATTGAGACGTTCGGATCGTCAACGAGAAGCAAACTCGACACGAGCATTCGAGGGAGGCATCTCACCGCCATAGTGAAGAACCCAGAATTAAACAAAGGGGAGAATCCAGATCATTCTCCTCTCTTTTGTAATCAGGAAATCCAATTATAATTGAGATTAAAGGAATACAGATCAATTTTCCTTCATTTCTTTTACTCCAAATTTTCCACAAACACATATCTTCCCCAATCATATTCAACCATCACTCCAATTTGTTACGCACACAACATAAGAACTAATTTTAAAATCTAAACTGATTTTAATTATCTTTTACAATGCCTTCCTCGTGGGATCGATAACTTTTATACTATAACTTGATTGGTTGTGCATTTACAACTTTTGCACATTATTTAGACCCCATCAGTTTTGTCAAAAAAAATAAAAGGCTAAAACAATAGGGAAGGAAGAGAAAAGGAGAAGATAATTACAAAGAAAACAAAGAGGATGATCAAAATTGTTGAGCGCTGCGGAAGCCAAAAACAAAACCGATGTGCTTCGAGAGACCAAATCAAACAAACGCTGAAAGAAGGCCAAACGAATCAAATCAATGCCACAATCACAAACAACCAATTTTAACGTGGTTCGGCAAGTTGCCTACGTCCACGAGGCAAGAAAGAGATAGGGGTTTTCACTAATAGAGAAAAAGAGTACAAACTGAGATTACAAATCACTCAAACTCACCAATTAATCTCACCAATAAATCTCTAATTCTCTCCAAACAAAACCCTAACTAATAACTCAGAAAATACCTCTTTTCTGTGCTGCAAATATCCCTAATTTTCTTCTCAATTCTCTCTTCCAATTGTTCCATATATATAGAAATTCTAAAATCATAAACATACTGGGAGTTCTAAAACAAAAAACAAAACAGATTAGGAATCCTAATAACCTGTTACCAAAACAAATTTGAAATTATGTTATCAAAACAGATTAGGAATCCTAATAACCTGTTACCAAAACAAATTAGGAAACATACTAGGAACCTGCTATCTAACAATTCTTTACATCGGCGAAGTTTTCCCAAAACTGAGCCGACACTAATACCAACCAAACGTCTTACTTGTTGCATCCAGTACGAAGTTAAACAAATCCACGATAATGGACTCAATCCACAATAAGTTGAGAACTTAAATGAGAATACGAACAAACTCCAAATGTTGGTATCAACTCACCAAACCGGCTGCATCATAAATGGTTGCCTACGTATCCTCTTGCCCAATGAATCAAGCCTTTACGTAGTTCACCCAAACGACCTCTAAAGACCCTCAATCAAACAAAAAAGTTTGCAACTCTTCACCAATATCACCAACGGATCTACAACTGATAGCGCTCCCAATGGCCCAAAACTGAAACAAATCAAACACCTCCACCTAAGGTGAACCAATGGCCATATCCAAAACATGTCCACCAGCTGCACTCGAATCCAAAACCAACTCATCATCTGCATCCAAATCCAAATGATCTCCAAACTGTGTCACCTCAGCTAGAATCCCAAACAATGCAGTATGATCTTGCATCCAAATCCAAATGATCTCCAAACTGTGTCACCTCAGCTAGAATCCCAAACAATGCAGTATGATCTGGAGTATGTGGAGTAAACTCCACCCAATGTGAAGTAGCATCACCCTCCACTCGCTGTGATATCCTAATGCTCTGATTAATACTCTCCACCTGCCAAAAGTCAAATGTGACATACCTGCTCAGAATAAAATCAGAAGTTCCTAACTGATAATTAAACAAACCTCTAAATCCCAAACATGCAATTGGATCAAATCTCACATCCTCGATGTGATCAAATGCTGAGCAGCCAAATATCCGATGCAACCTAAAATCTAAAGCAGCTCCACCGGATCCAAAATCTCCACACGTAGCAATCGGCAACCTATGACCAAGATGACCCAAATATGTCGAAGCTCCAAGACCAAAACCAATGCTCGACAACCAACGTCGATCCCCCTCCAGTAAGGAACGACCCATCAAAACTGTCATCTCATCTCGTTGTCCTAATATCTCCACATCAATGAAGTGTTTCAAACTACCATGAGCGCGGCACAAATGCAAGAAAGAACCCCTACCAAAGCTAGAACGACAGGTTACCTTTCTACCAATACACTTCTTCCAATTATTGTTGACTTCTAGAACATCACACCAATGAGACTTGGTTGCAACCCACCAATGCCTAGAATAATCCCCAACTGTGGAAACCAAATACTGATTACCTCCTAATGATGCCTCCTTGAAAGGCCCCAAATGCCTGACTGAACATCACCTAAAAGACCCCTCGATAGATGGATAGAAGTGGCAAACTCCACCGATCAGTCTTCTTGCTCATACCAATGTGCTCAAAGGACTTTAATCTGCAGGTCAAAGCACTCCTTAACAAACTATGCACGACATAACCAATCAAATAACCCAGCCTCAACAAATGCTACATAGCCAAATCCAAAGAAGTTGTCAGCTCTCTATCAAACACCATGCTCCCAATCAAATAATATAAATTATTCCTTCTGACGCCCTTCATCACAATCATGGACCCAATGTGATCTTCAAACGTGAATCGACCAAGATCACCTTATAGCTTGCTACCTCCAAAACTCCAAGTGAAATGATATTCTTCTTCAACTGAGGAACGAACCTCACTCCAACCAACTCCCAAATCACTCCGTCACTCATCCTAATCCGAACGGTACCGATACCACCAATAGGACATTCATAATCATTACCCATGAGCACGACCTCCTCTTTTTCTAACTCCTGAAAGCTGAAGAACCAATCCCTCCTAGGGTAAATATGGTAAGAAGCACCCGAATCTAACATCAACTCTGTAGAGTCGGTAACACAAACTGACGGTAGTATAGATAACGAGTAGCCCAAAGAATCCGAATCTGAATTAATTCCACTAGCCTTGACAACATTCACCTCTGAAGCTTGAATAGCTTTCTCCTTATTCTTCCTGGCTCGATCAATCAACTTTGGTCATTCGGTTTTCCAATGTCCATCCTCTTTACAAAAGGCATACTAATTCCTACGAACTCTAAGATGTGCCCATCTAGACTGCGACCTCCTACCACGGTTTGGACTCTTTGCTTTTATGACCAATGCCCCCGCTACCGGCTCAATTGAAGTCTCCTTATCTTTCTTTCAAAGCTGATAATTCACAAGTACAACGGTGACCTCACTATAAGAAAGAGATACCTTCCCATTAATAAGAGTAAGAACGAAGGTATCATATTCCTCGTCAGGCAAGCAACTCAACAACAACAACGCCTTATCCTCATCTTCAAGCATCACATCTACATTCGTCAAATCCGCAAAAAGCTTCGTGTAGTGGTTCATGTGATCATTAATGGAGGTCTCCTTCTTCAATTGGAAGTGATAAAGCCTCCTCTTCAAGTTGTTCATGTTGAGTTTTCTTTTTTTTAAAAATTACATATTCGTATTATTAGTAGCATTGTGAAATATAACTTTCTCAGTTAGTGGCTATACAATTAGTAGGGTGATTTAATATTTCAAGTGAGAAGGTAGCCTAAAGAGCCTTTAAATTTTACCTTATTTTTCTACTAATTTGCAACTTTCTGTTCTTTGTTGTAAATAAAGGAACCCCTGAGTTTTTCCTTTCTCTTCTATGAGACTGTCAGATTTCTTTTCTTGACAACAATGCCTTGAAATTTTAGTTCATTTTTCTAAGAAGGCACCAACTCTTCTTGTCAATTTAGGAGTTTTGCCGTTAGAAAAAAGAAAGAAAGAAAAATATGGGCTTCATAGATGAGAGGTGTAAAACTTAGGGATTTCCTTATTAAGAAAAGCAAGATTAGTGCTTTTTAGAAGAAAAGGGTAAATTTTGGAATGTGTTGTATTAATCTAGCTTAAACGGTTCGTACGTTATTAATGTTACAATGTTTGAATGATAGTTAATGCGAATGTTACAAATATTGTAGTAACTAGCCATTTAAAGCCTTGTCCGACCCCTCAGCTCATTAGAAACCTATATAAAGAGACTCCTCCGTTCATTTGAGAGACACCGAAAAAATCAATCTCTTTTCTTGATTTTCTTCCACAATCTTCTAACTTGTTATGTAAGTTGTTGGTTTTTGGAGACTCCGATGAAGTGTAGTAATAGTTGTTGTGTTCAACAGAAGATAGTGCTTCTTCAGAATGTAGCTATCTCATCCTCAGTAGTATTGTACAGATCCAGTGCTACCGTAGTTGGGCATAATTTCTTCAAGGCTAGTTCTCTATTCAGATGACGATTCGACTTTCTGTAGTGTATTTTTTCTTTAAGTCTTTAGTCCTATATGGTTTGTTTTGCTTGGGTGTATCCTCATGACTGGATTAGTTTTGCTCTATACATTTTCCTATAATCTTGAAGAAATTATGAACATCTGAAGTTATGTCTTCTGTTTTAGGAGTTGGTTCTAGTGTCTTTGCCCCTAAATGAACATGTCTGAAATGCCAGAAAAGTTAGCGTGTAAATTCTTTAATTGTTGGCAACAATGTATGAAGATTTGGTTGACAACTAAGGGGCTGCTGGTAAAGATACTATAAGAATTCCCAAAACTAGATGAAAACAATCTTAATAGTGCACAGAAAATTACATAATGGACGGAGAATGATCAAATAGCCAGAGGATATATTTTGTTGGTTATGTCCAATGTTCTCTTTGATGTCTATTATTCTTCTTTCGCCACTGCCAAAGCATTATGGGATGAACTGTACAAAAATTACAATACTAAAGACTTCGACCTTGAAAAGTATTATGTGTCCAAATTTTTAAAATTTCAAATGGTCGAGGGTAAATCTATGATAAAACAAGCACATGAACTTTTGTTCATTCTTCATGCTCTTCGAGAAGTTAAAATATAGCTTCCTGGAAAATTTTAGATTACGACAATCATCAAGAAATTTTCTCATTCGTGGAAGAGTTTTGGAATGTCTCTCAAGCATAAAAAAGAAAAGATAAATCTCAATGACTTGATGATTGCCATAGCAATAGAGGAAAAACATAAGAATCAAAAACATGTTGTGCCTATTGAGCACCAACCCAAAGTAAATGTTATAACTTCTGAAAAAAACAAACCTAGTGGTAGACCTAATGACAAAGTTAAAGCCACAGCTAAGATCCAAAAGAAACCCACAACAAACAAACTATGTTGGAATTGTGGACAGGTTGGACATTAGGCTAAAGCTTATCCTATAAAGAAAGCTAAAGCCAATCCAAGGTCTACTAGTCTGCCTCAGATTTACATGGTTATGACTGAGCTTGCTAGATCCATTGAAGGGTATGTTTCTGTTAACCCTGAATTACTTTCTATTTATGAACCCAATAAGTGGTTGGTAGGGTGGAAATGTACATATTGTGTTGATAAATTATCGTTTACGTCTTACTAGCCTGAAACAGAAATACAGTACAGATGGGGAACCAACTTGCATCTAAGGTAGATGTGGACAAGTGGACCTAAAGTTCTATTCAGGGAGAGTACTATTATTACAAAGGGTGCATCATGTTCCTCTTATTCGATGCAACATAATTAGTGATTCATATTTAGTTAGGGAGGGTCATGAATTTTCTTTTAGATGTAATAAAGTGATTTGTTTGCGTCGGAAATCATTTTCATTATCAAACCCATTACAACGTTTATCATTTACACAGATTCAAAAGACTTGATCTTTTTTTATAAGATTTCTCATTACAATGAAAATAAAAAAAAAGATTTCCTGTAAACACACGTAGAGAACATTTATTGATCGCTGCTTACATGAGATCTTTGCCTGTACCAGGGGACGTTTCGATCTGTGGACCACCGATTCAAGATCTAGGTTGATCGTGAAGAAGGCTCGGGGCTCTTGTTTCAACGAGCAAACTAGAATAGAAGTAAATATCTCAGCAATGTGAGATAAATACTCTTACCAAGATCAAAACAATGGTTTGATCTTAAGGGAATGAATAAAAGCCCACAGATCTCTCGAAATCTTCTCTTTATGCACAAGAATTCGCCAAGATCCCGCCTTTCTCTCTGAAAATCATGGCTCTGCTCTGAAAATCGTAAGTTCTCTCACACGTACATCAGTACCTTTCACAAATGCACGAAGGGGGGGGGGGGGGGGGGGGGGGTATTTATAGGCCTCGAATACTGTGTTTGTAGATAAGATCTCATGATCTGGTCATATCTTCAGTTAATAACGATTCTCCAGCGTGTAAGGATACTCCCAAGGAAGTTAGGAAACCACTAGACTGCACGAATCCCGAAAACTTATCAAAAAACACATCGTGGAAGTCAGACTGGGCGAAACACATTTGTCGAAATCTTGAACTGAAATCGACGTTGATACCTGAATTAACTCTCGTCGTTGAGTCAACGCTGAACTAACCATCTTCGTCAGGAGTTTGTATCTGAATCACGATTGAACTCTCGGGGATAATTCTGGCATGGAAATTATCCGGAGCCTGATTTTGGCAAAATTGTCGAATCGTTGACTGGTGTTGACTTTCGTTATGGCATGAATACAGTTTATACTCGTACGTTAACTAGAGTCTACACAGTTTAAGCTCTTAAGGCATTGGAGTATGGAGAATCAGTTTATACTCATATACTTATCAGAATTTTGAGAATCAGTTTAACCTTATATACCCATTGGAGGTTCAAGAAGATGCAGTTTATACTCGTATACTCATCGGAGTGTGAATATGTACCTCGAATACGTCGAAAACATGCAAAAATGGGCGAATATCAATGTGAAATGGTCCACACACATGTGCGAGACAGTGTGTGGTGTCTCAAACGTGTGCAAGATGTGCGAGACACA
Organism: Asparagus officinalis; assembly: GCF_001876935.1. Classification (NCBI taxonomy): domain Eukaryota; kingdom Viridiplantae; phylum Streptophyta; class Magnoliopsida; order Asparagales; family Asparagaceae; genus Asparagus; species Asparagus officinalis. The sequence goes on along the minus strand of NC_033797.1, from coordinate 127,813,828 downwards.
CACACGTGTCTCATGTGCGGGACACAAAATTATGTCTCGCACGAGGGTGGTTTGAGGTGGTTCGGGGAATTTTCTAAGTCCCAATTCAACGATTTTCTTCTATCTCCTTCTCCTCTTTGTATTCGGTCTTCTTCCTCAACAAGAACTCTATCTCTTCCCTCCTTCTTTCTCTTTAAATTCACTGAATCAAAGGAATTGTGACTAAGGGGTCGTCGGCTTTCCTGAGTTTGAATTCCTTACTGTGATTTTTCACCGAGTTCATTCTCTCTTTGGATTCTAGGTAAGAATCACACTCATTGTTAGACCCTAATGCCACTAGAAAAGCACCCTAGAGGGGGGGGGGGGGCATAGGGTTTATGCTAATCTAATCTGATTTAAATGCCAATAAAAACTTATTAACAAATATATTCTTACAAGATAGATATACAACTAATTATGAGCAAGAATATGCAATATGAACAAAGGGCTATATCCTAACAATAAGATATACTATGAGATATATGCAAGGATATACAAAATACTCAAGGGTAAATAAACTAAACTAGATAGTGGGTTATATAAACAATGAGCAATATACAAAGGCGATATAAGATATGAACAAAAAAAAGTACGCCAATGTAATCACAAACAAACAATATGTTCACGAGGTTCGGTCCCCACGACCTACGTCCCCACTCCTCACCTCGAGGAGATCTCCACTATCACACTGGGTTTTCTACGCTTACCCGAAAAATGTTTACACCTCACAATACGGTTTTTTAGATAACCGAAAACTTTACAATCCACACTCACAATGCGACTACACTAACTACCATCTCAAGTGTTAGTCTCTAGCCCGTGTCTCACTCAAGTGTTAGGAATTACAACATCTCCTTAGGCATTACCACCTACCCCACTCTTCTTGGGATGACCCTGTCTCTCACCACACAATCCTCTTGGTGTACTAGTGTATTACAAAAGTGATCCTTATAATTAAACACAATATCAACAAATGATTTGTTCTCTACAATGAATGAGAACTCAATTAGGCACAACTCAATATTACTATCTCTCACAACCCTAAATATATTATGAATGCAAATACAATAAGTTCAACTGGGTGTGTGTAACAATAAGATTAATTAAATCTAAACTCAATATAAAACTAGCTTTAATAAGATAATAATCAAACAAATAGATATAAAGCTAGAAAAGAGTCTAGAGAAACTTCTAAATGGATCAAGAGAGTGAGGGAGAAGAGTTGGATGCTCAAACACCGATGGATGATCTTCCTCAAGCCCTTGTGAAATTGTTTTCACAAAACAAACTCTCACTTCCTTAAGCCCTTGTGAAATTGTTTTCACAAAACAAACTCTCAAACACTTAAAAGCTTTTTAAACAAACACTAAATAAAACTTCAAACCCTTGTTAAACCTTCTTAAAACATTCTCTTAGTTATTTTGAAAGATGAGAGCAAGGGGGTATTTATAGAAACCCAAAACATCAGTAGAAACCCAAGCAAAATGACCAAAAAACCAAATCCTACAAAATCTAGAAAGTACAGAAATATAGCGTTATTGATACTGCAGAGCCACTGACGGTCGACCGTGGGAAAAACTAGCCGTTGGGATGGCAAACTGGAAAAGTCACGGTCGATCGCAGAGGCAAGTCCGGTCGACCGCGAACAGCTAAAAAACAAAGCTAACTCTCTGGATTTTCTACGGTCGATCGCAGCGCCAAGGGCGGTCGGCCGCGATCTGATAAAAAGTATAAGCAGTCTTTGGAAAATTGGCGGTTGACCATAGCGCCAAGGTCGGTCGACCGCGAACTGATATTTCAGATATTCCAGGTTTGAAAATGAAATGATGATTTTTAAACTACCTTTAAAAATAGCAAATAAATTCAAAAAAATATAAAACTTTGGAAAATGATTGTAGACATGATAATACATATGCTACAAAATCTGGTTTTCATAAAGGACCTCCCAAATAAGAAATATCATTATTTTGTAAAATAGTCCAAAACATAAAAATATAAACATATGAATTTTAACATTTTGGCTAAACCATGTTTTGAAACATTACAAAATGATTTTGTAGACTTAATAAAAGATGTATATGTTTATTGTTACGTCCATAAACCAAGAAAACAATATTTTCTCAAAATTGTATATTCTATGCAATAAATTCTAAAATACAATAGAATATGAAACAAATAAAAATGTGAATAATTTTGTTTGTTGTTTCATATCTATGTAGTTAAACCAAAACACAATAGTAAATATGAAACATGTAATTTCATATTTAAAAACATAAAAACCACAAAAACATGTATGTATATATATAACTATATATATACATAGAAACAAATAAAATGTGTGTGTATATATGATTGAGCTTAAAGTATCAACACACATAACATAACACCTAAACTAAATGTTACCCAAGCTTGATTGATCTTCGATGTAGCTCAACTTGGTACACTTGCGGATAAAGCTAGAACTTGAATCTTTAATTTGAATTGCATAGGCTTCACTCCGCAATTCCACCAACCTCCATTGGATATGATCGTTGAAGGGCAATTCCATCCATCCTCTAACATGTTGTTTGTCTACAATTGATACAAAAAATACAAACACTAGACGAACAACATTATAATTAAATTGTTTGTAAATCATCATCAAAACAAGAAGACCGACACTCATATCTCCAATTTTGTTACAATTGGTCTTTAAATTTTTATTTTCAATTTTGGGGTTGATTGGAACTCTAGTTTGAATTTATGGGTTTCAGTTCAAGGATTTCGGGTCTGAAGCTTTTCATCGCGGCCCTTCTTCTCTGCATCACTGAAGGTTGTCTTCCCCTTGGATCTCAGGTAAGTCTCCACCCCATAAAGCTTCAATTTCATTCGAGACTAGTTCTTAAATTTTGGGTTTAGTGAAGGACCAAACCATGGTTTCGATTGTTCGCGGGGAAAATCATTTTCTTCATTGATGTCATTGTGATCTCAAAATAACAACTTTTTGTGGTTACAAAAGATCCGGTCTTTTTTAGATCCGGTTACAACGAAATCAAAGAAAATAAAGAAAAATTACAACTTTCTCCTTGTGAACAAATCGCGAGCTCCTGTTTTGCGGTCACTCGCTTTTGTGGGTTCTTTGCCAACGCCGGGGTTAATCCGTGGACCACCGCGCAATCTAGATCCGGTCGGATCTACACGATTTGATGGGTATTATTCCACGAAGGGAATAATAGCCGGGAGGGATTAGTTCACTAAGGAAATAATCGCTCGGATCTCGGGATCTAAGACCAAGCTTAGATCCGGAGTGGGATCTCATATAGATCTCAGATCTGTTCTTCCCCTCTCTCGAACTCCTGCCTTTTGTGACGTGGATGCTCGCCGAGGATCAGATCTGGATGTCCAAGTCTTCAAGTCTTCAAAACTCTAAGCTCGATCTTCAATCCGGCAGAGTTTCGGCTCTTAAAAGTCCAACCCTTGAAAATGAACAAAAGGGGGCCGGGCCACCGAGCCACCTCAGGGTGGCTCGGCTTTGGCCGAGCCACCTTGAGGCGGCTCGGTTTTGGCCGAGCCCCTCTGGGTTTGCCGTTTTGCCGTTTTTCCGTCGTTTTGCGCTGTATCCGTCTCTCGGTTCTGTCCGTGATTCGGTTGACTTAGATTCTGATTTTGTTGATCTAATTTGGCAGTAAATCCGCTTCTGATTTGGCAGTAAATCTGTTTCTGAGTTCGAGTCCGAAACTGATCTTGATTCGATCGTGATTCGTTCGAGTTTGTCTTTGGTTGGATCACTCGTTGACTCTTCAACACTTGGCTTGATTCCGAACGCGAATGGATTTATTCCGTTGCTTACGTGCGATTCGTCGCCTCGTTGGTTCGTCGGTTTGTGCCGAGCTGTGCTAAGGGACCTATAAGCAATTTTATATGCCTACAGATACCCCCTCCAAAGTATTTCAGTCTCGTTCTTTTATAGAAGAGTATGGAATATTTTGGATATGATTGTCCCAACCTTCAGTCGGTGTAACGGGACCTTGGAATGGCTTCTGTTCTTGATTCCTTCAATTCTCCAGGCTATTCGGTGCTTTGTCAAATGTCCGTAAGAGTTCCGGTACTGCATTTATTGTCTGACCATTGTCGGAATTTTAAACTTGAAGTCGATTCCTGATTTGCTAATCTTTAGCTGACCATCGATTGTTGGTGTCGAGTCTTTATCTGCAACGCGTTGTCCGGCGTCGTGTTGTTGAGTTATCCTTAAGAATATTTATAAAAACATCCTCCAGGAACTTCTCAACGAAAATTAGGGAACAGTTTATACTCATATACCTTATTGGAGTAATTTCTGTGCCCAAATGAACTGAACCGGTCTGATAATGACCCAAATAGCCTCTTTTTTGCTTTTCTCTTCCCTCGAGCATCCGTTCTCCCTCAAAACTTGATATCCGTCTTAGATCTAGCATTCCTTTGGATCTTTGACTGAGAAATCCCTCGAAACTTCCATTTTTAGAATTTCTCTCAGGCCCCTCGAGCGCGTGGTTCAGCACTTTTCAAGATCTTAATTTTTATTGGATCTTCGAGCTTTCCCTCAGGTATATCTTCCATAATTTTAGCATTTTTTTTATGCTTAATTTAATTTATGAACTTGTGGGATTGCACGCGAGGGTTAGGATTATGATTTGGCGCCTCGAGCTTATCTTTCAGGGGGTAGAATTGCAATAAAAAGAGGATTTTTTTTCTAGATCTGACCTCTTGATTTATTTTGTAGGTCATTATGTCGCGAGTCTCGAGAGGTCGTTCCCCTGCTGCATCGGCTGACGGCATGCTTCCTTCATATGCTGGTGAGTTATTTTTTTTTGCATATTCGAAATTTTACAAATTAGCCCTCTTTTTTCTAAAAATTTACAAATTGGTCCTTTTAACCCCATGTTGTTCTCCTTGGTGAGGCAATCGGGAAGAGCCTTGATTCTTCTTGGTAAGGATCGACGCTTAAAAGATAGAAATTTTACCAATTAACCCTCTTTTTTCTAAAAATTTGCAAATTGGTCCTTTTACCCCCCGTTGTTCTCCTTGGTGAGGCAATCGGGAAGAGCCTTGATTCTCTTTGGTGAGGATCGACGCTTTAAAGATGGGTTTTGCTTGGTCAAAACCACATCTCATAATAAAGGGGGCGTTTTGACGCTGCATTATGCTTTATAAGGCAGGGATATATTGTCGATATACCCTATCTTATAAATGCACAATGTGGCCAAATCGTCTCACCCTTTATAAGGTAATGACTCTATCTTACCGATTTGTAAGATGAATTCAACTTCCTTTTATAACTGAGACTAACAAACACTTAATTGCTTGTTTTCAGTGAAATATCCTTTCGGAGCCTTTTCATCGCATGCGGTGAATGGGCGTCGTGACGAATATTATTCGACGTCTGATGATTTTTCACCGATTCCACCTGCTTCCCAGTTTGTTCCGGGCTCGTCGACAGAGGTTGCCCAGGTGATGAAGGAAGGTGGACATCGAGCCCTTCGCCAGCTGATTACAGACGCGCCTCTTGTGAAGGATGCCAGTT